>NC_044924.1:16482362-16512056 GCF_003576645.1 Ipomoea triloba | reverse complement strand
GTGAAAAGTGATGAGCATCTCATTATGAGGGAAAGGTTTCTACTAAAGTGATCACAAGCAAGATATGTGATTTATGTTTTATACTACTTACTAGTATGCTTAATTGTTTAGCAATATATTGTTGAGTATGTAAATGAATATCAAATGACCTTGTCAAGAGGGAAAATGTTATGAGACATTATTGAATTGTGCTCATAACGTATGCAAGTTGCTATTTATAACCGTTGCAGGTAGAATCTTGCAGATGAGTAAGGTATAGGGTTTCTATGTAACAATTTTTACAAAACCTTTATTTCGTTTTGAATAACCCATGGATATCCTTACTTAGCCGTTGTGCTAACTACACTTCACTGTGTTCTTATCAGATGCAGTCTAGTGTCAGTTCCTGCAGCCCGGTGAACTCCGAAAGTTCACCGGAGTATGTTTGTCAGGGCATGGATTATGACGATTACATACAGATGATGGAGGGAGAAGACCCATACGCACCTGGTTATGCTCCCGAAGCTCCCACGAACCCAGATACTCCTATGGCTCCGTCGGCCCCTTTTGTCTCTTGCCCGGTTATGGACGAGGTCCAGGCTGCTTACGGCTTTTGTCCCATAGAGCCGTTAGATGGTAGCGATCCCCTGGAGTTCATTGTGCACTACCCCTACCCTTGGGACCCTAGCCCTCGGGATGTTTGGGAGGAGTGGTCGATGGTCATAACCACTTCTCGGTTTTTGGACCATATTACCTGGTATGAGGGGGAGTGGCACCTGGTCTGGGGAGAGTTCACTGGCCCCGTGTACCGCATGCTTGACTAGACCTCGGATCTTTGGGAGTCTTTGGGAAAATTTTTTGGTGTACATATATTTTTTGTAGCCTTAGTGATGAAGCTAGGTATGACCAGTTGCGTCTAGGCTGAACCTTGTTGGTATTTTGGCCCGAGGGGCAATCTTATGTATGTATTTTTGCAAGATTATATACTTTGCTTAATGAAGCTTCATCAGTTGACATGTATGAAAGTGTTAAGTACCTGTTGAGTGATTATTGTGATGAGAATAGTTCCTTTAGCCTGTGCACTTAGAGTGAGGTTCATCGATAAATGATAGGACTCTCTCTCTAGGTGTGGCGGTAATGCCTCGGATGTACGGGAAGGTAGGTCCGGGGTGTTACACATGGTGCGGAAAATGAGGGTCTTCAAAGCCTTTTGGTTGAGCTACAAAAATTTCTTCATTCAGAAATCCGTTCAGGAAAGCTGTTTTGACATCCATCTGTTTTAGTTAAAAGTTTAGTATGCATGAGATAGCCAATAAAAGTCTGATAGATTCTAATCTTGCCACTAGTGCAAAGGTTTCATCGTAATATATTCCTTCAATCTGTGAGTACCCTTGAGCCACTAATCTTGCCGTATTTCTTGCAACATTTCCGTGCTCGTCAGTTTTGTTGCGGAATATCCACTTTGTTCCTACAATGTTTGCGTTTGGTGGACATTGTACAAGGTCTCATACATCATTTCTTTTAAACTGTGCCAGTTCATCTTGCATAGCACTTTGTTCCTGTAGTGTTTCCTTGTAGTTCTTTGGCTCTAACTTGGATGTATAACTAGAGTATCCAGATAGCTCAACAAGATTGCTTCTCAACAAGCCTCTAGTTCTTACTCCAGCTGTGGGTGGTCCTAGGATATTTTCAGCAGGATGATTTTTGTCAATATGTGCTAGAACTTACTTTGATTGTTGAGTGGATACTAAGTCACTGTTTGTTTCTTGTTCAGTGTCTGGTTCAGACTGGTCTGTTTCGGAGTCAAGTTCATCCTTTTGTTCTAACTTCTTGACTTGGATTGACTCATCCTTTCTGTTATCTATCTGGGCTTGTTTAGTAGATGGTTCATAGACTAGTTCTTGAGGTTGATCATCAACGATTACATTTATAGATTTTTAAACAACCTTTATCCTCATATTGTATACTCAATATGCTCTGTTGTTTGGAGAGTATCCTAGGAAGATACCTTTATCACTTTTTTGGCTCAAATTTTCTGACCTTTTCTCTATCATTGAGAATGTAGCACTTGCTTCCGAAGATATTGAAATATTTCAGATTTGGTTTCCTTCCTCTCCACAGTTCATAGGGTGTTTGTGACATTCCATGTCTGAGATAAACTCGGTTAATAATGTGGCAGGCTGTGTGAATAGCTTCAGCCCAGAAAAAAATACGGTAGACTTTTTCTGTTGATTAGCACCCTAGCCATTTCCTGGATAGTTCGATTCTTTCTTTCAAACACAGCATTTTGTGTGGTGTCTTGGGTGCTGAGAATTCATGTCCTATTTCATTTTCAGCATAGAAGGATGAAAATTCTTGATTTTCGACTCTCTGTCGTGGTCCGACCTGATCTTCACAATTTTTAGGATTTGATTATCCTTTTCTTTTTTGTAGTTTCAGACAGAGTTATTCAAACTCCTTGAAGGTTTCTGATTTGTTTCTTAGAAAAAGTACCCAGCAAAACCTCGAGTAATCATCTACACACACAAAGATGTAGCGCTTACCTCTAATGCTCTCTACTTGAGTTGTGTCAATAAGATCCATATGAAGGAGTTCCAAACAGGAAGAGGTCCCAATATGGTGATATGATTTGTGAGGTGCACGTGTCTGTTTCCTAAGTTGACAGGGACCGCACACACTAGGACTTCGTATTTTAAACTTTGGCATGCCTTTTACACATTCATGATTAATTAACTGATTCATGTCTTGATAATTCATGTGACCAAGTCGTTGATGTCATAGTTCTGCATTATCAATAAATGACCTACAACACAAGAGATTAGTAGGCAGAACATAGCAATTATCAGTAGATCTTATACCTTCAATGATCATTTCGTTTTAATGATCTTTGACAATACATCTGTTTTTGTAAATCCCACATTGAGTTTCTGATCATACAACTGATTGATGCTGATCATATTTGCTTTATGGCCGTATACAAGCAGAACTTTGTGTAAGGGAGGCAGACCTACAACATTCAAAACTCCAATGCCTTTTATATCACCTTTTATTCCATCAACAAAGGTCACCTGTCCAGAACAGGGAGTTATATTCCTCAGATGGTTCTTGTTTCCGGTCATGTGACGAGAACATCTACTGTCAAAATACCATCTTCCCTGCTCCTTTCCTTGTTGGGAAAAGTAGCAGATAATGTCAGATTTTCTTACCCACATTTGTTTTCCTACTAGGGTAATCCACTTCTTCTAGAATTTTTCAAGCCTCTGATCTCGATAGAACCTGTAACATTCTGGTCTGATGTGCCATTTGTGTGATAGTAATGACATGTCGGTGTATATTTTCTTAGAGTTACTCTTTTGTATTGTGACTTTGAACCATAACCTGGACAAGCTGGTATAAAAGTTGTTAAATAAGAGTTATTAGTATTGTTAGAGTAGCCCAAAGCTTTACGTATATCTGGTGTTCTTCCGGCATCCAGTATTTGGTTCAGTGTTGAGGTTGTGCTCATCATTTTGATCTGCTTCTTGAGAGACTCTAGCTCAGTAGTCAGTTGTAATACTTGAGAATGTGATGTTGCTAGTTCAGAGTCTTTTTCACGACTTGTTTCCTTAGAATTTCAACATTCTTCTCAAGGACTCCATTCTTGGTAGTAGCTGTGCTATGAGATTTCAACAGAATGTCCAATTTCTTGTATAGCTAGACATAAGATTTTTCAGAATCTTCATAAGTTAGCTTGTCTTTGTCATCATGATCTGAATCATTATCACGTTTAGGATGTGGTTCAGTGAGTGCGACTGTGAATGCAACAAAATTCCCAGAGATTTCCTCATCTTCTTCCTTGGTTTCCTCAGTGCCTTCTTCATCACTCCAGGTTGAGGCCTTCAAGGATTTCTTCCTTTTGAGATAGGTCTCACATTCGGCCTGGATGTGACCAAAACCTTCACATTCACGACACTGTATACCTTTGTTTTTATTCTTATTCTCAGATGGTTGCCATTGATTTGTACGCGATTGATTTCCAGTCTGACCCGATTGACCCGAACTCCTCAGAGGACTCCTGTATGGCAGTCACCTTCATCCTGAAGCGTACCGGAAGAGATCGCAATACCTTTCTAACCAATTTGTCAGAAGAGAAAGGTTTGCCTAATACAACAGCTTTATTTTTCAATTCCTATGCCCTTGCATTGAACTCAACAATGGTTTCTTCATCTTTAATGCGTAATTCTTCGAATCTGGTATGAACTTGATGCATTTTATTCTGTTTGACTGATGAGTCACCTTCATAGAGTTTCTATAATATTTCCCAGGCGTCATTTGTTAAGCGCCAACCGGCGATTAGCCCAAACTGACCTTCATCAAGGGTTCCGGTGATAGTATTCAATGCCTTATTATTGTTGTCACTATCTGTGATTTCTATTGCAGTCCATTGGTCGACAGGTACAAGGATCTCTATTTTGTGTTCTTGGGTTCGTGTAGGATAATTCCATCCATGGGTAACCAATTTCCAGATGTTTACCCCATGAGCTTGCAGATAGATTCCCGTCCTGACTTTCTAATAGCCGTAATTTGTGCCGATGCGACGGTTGTGCTTGACCTTCCATAATCAGAAGAGGAAAACAACTCCAAGAAACAAATTCACACAGAGTAAGAATACAATTGAAACATAAAGCTAAAAGTAGAGTAAAAAATAGGCGCGGATCAAATAATCAAGAGATAGATCATGTGACCTGCTTTGATACCAAGTGAAATTCACGCCAACTCAAGTTACTTGGAGTTCGTAGGTGAGATTCAGTCTATTGAAGATAGTTGCTAAGTTCAACAGAATCTCTCTAACAGTTTATGAACTAGTTTAGTTAGCAGTTCAGGTATTTAATTTGCATGAAGTAAAGCGTATTAAAAAAGGAAGTAAGTACTCATGCAAATTGATAACCCAGTTCAGAAACACAGTTCCTACATCTCGGGGGCTTCCCTCTGGTCGCCCAACTCTCTATTGAGTCAATCAATAAAAGATGTACCCACAATACAATTAAGTTCACACGGCAAACATCAGGATCTGCGCCAAATCTTCATCCTTGAGTTTTGCCTTGAAGAGTGATAAGTACCAAGAATAGCGCTTATAAGGGGTCTTTATTAGATTAAAAACGCATTGTTTTGACATCCAATTACAACAATTGCGTGCATTTCAGCTCAAATGCGATCAATTTCTTCTAACAACATTCCTAGAAAGAGTTTTGAAGTATTTCACAGATTGGAGAGGGATTTGAAGCTAAAATAGAGCAAAAGACGAACAAGCCGACATGCAGTAGCACCCCACGCAGCCTCACACGCATGCGGCTGGGTGTGGAATTATTCCAGAAAGCCACCACGCCACTCACACGCGTGTGAGCAAGCGTGGTCGGGCCAAAGGATATTTTGGGAAATTTGTTCCTTTTCTTTGCCACCTATATAAATCCCTTTTACCCTAAAACTAGAAAAAAAGTAGGAAAGATCAGAAAAATTAATAGAATAGGATAGATAGATCTAGAGGGTTTTCTCCCCTCTTGGGGGAAAACTCCTTCATAGTTTAGAATAGATCAAGGGCAAGAAGGAAGATTGGGATTCAAGATCAAGGTTGTAAGATCCCCTTTTTCAAGGGGTGGTAACCATTCTCCTCAATTTCTAATTCAATACTTGTTTCTTTGAATTTCCTTTTCCTTTTCTTGTTTCTTAGTATGCTAGAGTAGATTAGATAGGGGATTGGTGGCCCTATGGTAGATCTATGTGGATGTTTAATATTATTGCTTTGATTTGTGAATTGCTTGCTTGTTGGTTGTTGAACTTGTGTGGATGATGTTCTTTAAGCTTTGTGCCTTTTGTGGCCACATTAGGTAGCAAACCCAAAGGAAGTGAGTCTGTGCGCAATAGCGGCTACCCACGAGTCTCACTCACCCACATCTCCGCTCTTAGTCCGAAAGGACAAGATCCGAGAGGAGTGGTAGACAAAGTGTTCGATGAAATGCCCCAAACGAATGAGGATGTGGGAGTCCAAAGTGTGACGCCACTTGGTACGAATGAGGATGTGGGAGTCCAAAGTGTGACGCCACTTGGTAGGAATGAGGATGTGGGAGTCCAAAGTGTGACGCCACTTGGTAGTGTGCCATGAACTCCCTAGTCTATTCCACGACTTGCACTCGCAAAACCAACCAAACATAAACCACATGGAAAAGCCTAAAGCCCCAATCTCTACTTTACTTTTCTTTATTTCACACAACTACTACCAACACTACCCTCTTACCGATGACTCCAACCTTTAGAACTCCCGTAACTCTTTCTCTTCAATCTCTTAGATGCCAACACACTCACTCGATTCCCATTCGTCATCCTTGAGAGACACGACACTCGGGGAGTATTGACTCTTCGTTTTACCATCTTCACATACCCACTCCACATTCACCCTCACCACTATACACACAACATCAAAATGGCGCCGTTGCTGGGGATGGCAAACGGTTTTGAATAGTGTTGACATCTTAGAAGTAGAATTTTAAGAGTTCTTGAATTGCTTTCTTTTTGTTTATTTTATTTTGTTTACATACTTTTGTTCCTTGTTTGAGAAGTGAGCTTAAATTGCCTTGTATATCTTGTGCTCACTTGCAATTACTTTTAGTTGCAAATATTTGTTGTTGGCTAAGCTTTTGTGCAGGAAATTCTTGTTGCATTACATTTGTAAGCTTACCGAAGAGTGCTAAAATGAATCCCCATGATTACCCACCTCATGGAGGACAAACCTATAGAAACCCTCCAATCCAACCATATCACTATTACCCCCATCCCATCTATACTTACCCTCCACCAACATACCATTACCCATTTCCACATCACCACTTACCACTTCCATATCCTTATCCATTTCATACACCCAATCATCACCTACAACTGTATGAAACACCACCTCCACAATTTCAGGAAAATTACCCTTCACAATCACCCAATTTCCAAGAAATTGACTCATTAAGCTCCAAAGAAATATCCCAAAACATAGAGAATAAGCTTGTGCAAATAATGAAACAACTTGACCCAAGCTATACTCACGAGTCAAATTCCCACCCAAACACCTACTACCCACATCCATCACAAATTCACCAAGAAAACAATACTACCAATTCCTTTGAAACACTACCCTCTTTCCCATATAATACCCATACAAATCCTTGCGATTATATCCCACCGGCCACCGATGAAATTGAAGTCCTAAAAGCAAAAATTGATGCATTCACAAGGATGGCCAAGGAGGATACGACTAAACTAAAAGCCGAAATCAAGAGCGAATTGAAAGACTATCTCGCTACCCTCCGGGAGGAAGGACTTCCATTAGAAGAAGTTGAAACGAAGATGTTATCTATGATGGAGGAGCTCATGAAAATGACTGAGTCCTGAGCTAACTCCACTATCATAGATGACGTCCCCACTTTGGAATTCCATCCAAGGATTATACAAGAGGTCGAAAACGCGCAAAAAGCTAGGGAAGAAGAGAATGTTGAAGAGAAAATGGATTGTTATGCCCCGGTGCTTGAAGAAGTTCCGATTTTCGAATTGGAAAATCAAGAGGAGGTAGAGATGGAAAGTGAGGATGCTGACATTGAGCTAGTGTGGGAAGATGAAGAGCCAAAATACGGTAAAATTTCTAACCTTTCTTGTGCTAATTTTCTTGACAATCCTTGTGCTATTATTGCAAACACCCCTGACGCTTGTGTGGATGACTCCCTTTGCATTAATATTTCCATTACATGTGATTATGATTGCTTTAAATTTCGGGAGGATGATTCCATGAAAAATTTTGATATATTGATTAATGATTGTAAGGATTCTCTTTTGTTTAAATATGAGTATGATTGCTTTAACTTTTTAGAAGATGAATCCTTTGTCTTGGGTGAGAGTGAGTTGGTGAGTGAAAGGGATGATGCTTCATTCTATTCCTGTGAGAGTGTGAGTGATTTTTCTAACCCAATAGAGTGGAGTGATGAAGAAAAGGAGTGTGAGGAAGAGATAGTGGGAAATGATAGGTCTTTAACGTTTGATCTTATGAAAAGAGTTGAGTGGAGAGAGTTGACTACACTCGAGATTGAGGAAGAGAGTGAGGAGGTATGGTTTGAAACGAACGAGAAAATCTTTAGGGGGAAAAGAGAGGAAAAAGGAAAGGAAGTAGACACCATCCTAAAAGAGTTAAGGAGGGTGTTTAATGTTAACATTCATCAAACCTTGCATGTTGTTCTTCCTTTATTCTTGTGGGTATTCAAGGATGTTTCCCACCTTGGGACATTCCTTGAAGCTAAGGTTCACGGGACACTTAGTCGGGTCCCAAAGTCTGTGTGCCTTGAAGGATAGGCCACATTACGTCTGGCCAGGTCTGTGTGCCTTGAAGGATAGGCCACATTACGTCTGGCCAGGACTGTGTGCCTTGAAGGATAGGCCACATTACGTCTGGCCAGGAGACGGTGCCTTGAAGGATAGGCCACATTACGTCTGGCCAGGAGACGTAAAACTGAAGGATAGGCCACATTACGTCTGGCCAGGAGACGTAAAACCATGGCGCAGGCCACATTACGTCTGGCCAGGAGACGTAAAACCATGGCGCACTTGGGAGGCAGTCCCAATGTTATCTTACTTTTTCTAAAAAGTTTTTCTTATTTTTCTATAGTATGTTTTACTTAGTTTTATTTCAATAATGTTTCTATAACCTCGGTTGAGCTAACAAGTACAGATTAAACACCCGAGAGTTATAAGTTGCCCGCAATCAATCGACAAACATCATCACTAGCAAAGGAAGGAAGGGAAACAAGGTAAGCTTTCGCACAACACGCCTTCCACGCCACCACCACGCGTGTGGCTAGGCGTGGAAAATTTCCAGAGGGTCACCACGCCGCTCACACGCGTGTGAGCAGGCGTGGGAATAAACCAGAGAGCTCCCACGCCTACCACCACGCGTGATAGCGTGGGTGGACGGGCACCAGACTTTTCGCGGATTTTCGCGCGAAGTGGTTTAAAACCCTTTCCTTGCTTCATTTCTTCCCCACCACGAGCAAGAACTCTCCCAAGCTGAAAATATACACTTTCTAAGCATCTCCTTCCAAGTCTCTCAACCTTTCTCAAAGATTCTAAGTCATTTCTAAGGTATGAACATACTCTTTTTTGCTATTTACTTGTTTAATGAAGAACTTGTTCTATTTTTGAAGAATATCTCCATTGGTTTTTCTTTTATGATATTTTTCTTGAGATATATTGTTATGAGATGACTTGATAGATTTGTATTGAGCCTACATTGCTTCTATAGACTAGAAATTTCATGTTTTAACATCTCTTTGTGACTAGATCTTGAAATTGCTTCATTTGGGTATTCTCTTGTCATGATGAGATCTTTGTTGATATAGTGAGCATGGTGGGTAAAGTTNTGTCATGATGAGATCTTTGTTGATATAGTGAGCATGGTGGGTAAAGTTTGCAACTTTCCTACTCTATAGGCACTACATTGCTATATTCTACTAAATAGTTGGTCCAATTTTAACTTTCATGTTGCTTCCATTTTTCAACCTTGAGCTAGTCTAGAGGTAGAAGATGAAGTTGACCATATGTTGACCTTTTGACTATGAAATGAGTATGGAATGGTATGAGCTAGTTCTTGCATGTATAGGATAGAATTGTTGATGGATATCAAAATGACGGTTGCATGCAATGAATTCTTATGATCTTTTCTTTAGATATGTGCAACATCGTTCATAATCAATATTTAAGATTGGCAAGTGTTTTTCCTTGTGTTGTTTTGATTATCCACGTTATAGGAAAGATGTCTTCGCCATATGACCTTGCACAACAGATTGCTCAAAGGCTCCAAAGAGGGAAAGCCCCGGCAAATGAAAACAGTGCTAGGACACTAACACTCGTTACTTTGAAGTATCCACCGGAAATCAAATTCTACTAATGACTGCTACAATGCTAGGTCGGTACAGGCAGTTGTTAAACTACCCTATTGTGAAATGGACATATGTAGACTTGAGAGTGTTGGAGGATTATGAGTGCAAATACGGACTGGAGAGGTTGATTGCAGAGCCATATTGGAACAATCTGGGACTGGAGAGGTTGATTGCAGAGCCATATTGGAACAATCTGCTAAGCTGGAGACAGGATACTTTTATCCCTCTAGTACATGAGCTAAGCTGGAGACAGGATACTTTTATCCCTCTAGTACATGAGTTTATCGCGAGACAGGATACTTTTATCCCTCTAGTACATGAGTTTATCGCAAGTTTGAATGTTGACGGAATAGCTGGAGATCTCTATAGCCCTACCATTAAGTTTGGACTCTTCAACCAGGACTATAATATATCGGCCAACCGTTTGGGTGTTCTCCTTGGATTTTATGACGAGGAAGATCAGTCAAAGCACTAGTACCAGAGACTAAGGCATGACTTTGGAGACAGAGATATACCGAGAACATATTGGTCGAAGACTGCAAGACAAGGAGTCGAATGGGAAGGATCAAGAGTGAGAGTCTCTCAGATTGTAAGAGAGGATTTAAAGGTTTTATGGAAGGTAATCGCTCATTCATGGGAAGGAAGGCCTGAGACATATGATCGAGTCTCAAAGGCAGAGCTGTTCATGCTTTGGAGTATGGACACCGGGAACTCGGTGAACATGAGCGCGATTTGTAGGAACTTGCTTGTTGCACAACAGCATGAGTCAGCCATGGCAATCTTCATAGGCCCCTTGGTGACAAGGCTATGCATCTCCCTGGGCAATCAAATGAAAATGAATTGGTTAACATCGGCTTCCAGGAGTGCATATAGTTCCTTTATCTCCCGAGGACGTCGCAAAACTTCACTTGAGACAACTAGTGCGAACGAGGGTAGATGAGGAGATGGCGGATGATCACGCTAACACGCCCATGATGTCCCCAGGATTGACTCCTTCTCCGATGTCATTCAATTCCCCGTCTCTCCCAGAAATGTATTCACCATTGGATTCTTCAATGTATTCTCCACCACAAAGAGAGCCCGGACCGTCTGTACCTCCACCACAACCTGAAGAGCAAAACCCCAACTCCTCTACCTTCAACATTCCGAGCTGGTTCACCCCAGTCACTGATTGGAGATCCCTCCAAAATTTCCAATACCAATTGCACTTGGAGCAAATGCAAAAGCTGGATGAGATTTCAAGAGAGATCAAGGAAATCAGGAGACCATGAAGGAAGAAAAGTACGGAAGAAAAGAAAATACAAGATCTTGATAATGATGACTTGTGAATTGATAATCTTGAACAATTGATTGTGGGCAATCTCTTTACTTTTGTTTATATTTTTAGCTATATTTCTGTTTATGTTTTATCTTGCACGTTTCGTCTAGCCAAAGACGTTAAACGTGGCGCTTTTGGGAGGCAACCCACAAATAAGAAAAAGAAAGGACCACTCCACCAACAACCATGAAAGACCAATCTTGAAAGGTATAATTTCAATTCCTAATTTATTTCTTTACCTTTACTCTAACCGTGTTTAAAGGACGAACTTAGTTTGCAAAACTTTTCTAAGGATACACATTGTAAGTATTTCTTTTATCCTAATTCAATGCCCTGTTTTGGTTCGCTTTATTTTCTAGAATCGCAAATGAAGAGCTGCATAAAATTGTTGTGTTGGATGTAGTCTGTTTGTTAAAACTGTTTTAGCCTAGTTCACACTTTTAAGTGTGGAAAAGGGGCGTGTGTAGAACCCTTAAACATATATCCTTTTTCCTCCGTTCCTTATGGAAACATCGAGGACGATGTTTATTTTTAAGTGTGGAAAGGGTGTATGCTTCTTGAAACAGTTAATTGATTAAGTGATAAGGTATAGGAACCTAGAGGGTGTGTTATTGCCAATACTATCTAGGAGGGCTCCTAACCTTGTGCCAAGGATTGAATGTCTTAAATATGCTTTGGAAACTTCACTTTGCACCAATTTGCACATACCGACCCAAATTGAAAATTTTTTGATTAGTGCTTGCATGCTTTCACCTTGTATTTTATTTGGACCTCAGTCAAGGATCTCTCGAAGTGGGAGTGTGAATCTTTTGAGTTTTAGAAAGATAAGAATAGCGAAGCCTGGAAACTGAATTAATCTTAGCAGGACATGGGGCAAAAGGAAAGCCTAAGTGAGCTATGAGTGAAAACAATCCCTAATCCTTAGAAAAAGGCATGAGGGGTTGATATGGTGAAACGTGAATAAAGGCAAAGGGCCATTCCTAGAGATAAAAGCGAGGTGAGCCATCTTGTTTGGATAAGGGGTAACCATTGCACTGTCTTCGAAAAAGCATGGAGATCCATGTGAAGTCAGTTACCCCGAAGAGATCTTGAAAGATGAGAAAATAGAGAGGAGGTGAGCCACTTCGCTAGGATTCAGGCACCCATTGCACTAACCTTCGAAAAAGCATGGATCTCCATGTGAAGTCGGGTAGCCTGATGACGTTATCCTAGGAAGCGAGAAAATAGAGTGATCGCCCAAGCCATGGCGATGAGCGGTCCATGTCCCTGCCCTCACTTATATAATGTAAAGAGGCTTTGGCGTTAGGTTGGAAATTGGCTAAGGGATGAGCATCGGTCCCACTAGTCGGATCGGCTTGAGGCCCCTAGAGAATACAAGGTGAAAACTCTTTTATCACTTGCATGCTTGAAAGGTGTGAACAAAAATCTTCTCATGAAATATCCATCTCTCGAGACCTTGACTTCCTTAGCATATTTCTTGCATTTGGTTGGCACGAGTTTAGCAGTCTTGGTAGATAGTGTAGGGGATTTCACCCGCTCAACTCCGAACACCTACACATCACTTGATTGGTTAACCGTGAAAGAAAGAACTATCCTTGGTGCTTACATGATTAGGGCTTAGAAAAGTATACTTGCTTGAGGAAAAGCAAGGTTTAACTGTGGAAAATTTGATAAGCACCAAGAATAGCGCTTATAAGGGGTCTTTATTAGATTAAAAACGCATTGTTTTGACATCCAATTACAACAATTGCGTGCATTTCAGATCAAATGCGATCAATTTCTTCTAATAACATTCCCAGAAAGAGTTTTGAAGTATTTCACAGATTGGAGAGGGATTTGAAGCTAAAATAGAGCAAAAGACGAACAAGGAGACATGCAGTAGCGCCTCACGCAGCCTCACACGCGTGTGGCTGGGCGTGGAATTATTCCAGAGAGCCACCACGTCACTCACACGCGTGTGAGCAAGCGTGGTCGGGCCAAAGGATATTTTGGGAAATTTGTTCCTTTTCTTTGCCACCTATATAAATCCCTTTTGCCCTAAAACTAGAAAAAAAGAAGGAAAGATCAGAAAAATTAATAGAATAGGATAGATAGATCTAGAGGGTTTTCTCCCCTCTTGGGGGAAAACTCCTTCATAGTTTAGAATAGATCAAGGGCAAGAAGGAAGATTGGGATTCAAGATCAAGGTTGTAAGATCCCCTTTTTCAAGGGGTGGTAACCATTCTCCTCAATTTCTAATTCAATACTTGTTTCTTTGAATTTCCTTTTCCTTTTCTTGTTTCTTAGTATGCTAGAGTAGATTAGATAGGGGATTGGTGGCCCCATGGTAGATCTATGTGGATGTTTAATATTATTGTTTTGATTTGTGAATTGCTTGCTTGTTGGTTGTTGAACTTGTGTGGATGATGTTCTTTAAGCTTTGTGCCTTTTGTGGCCACATTAGGTAGCAAACCCAAAGGAAGTGAGTGTGTGCGCGATAGCGGCTACCCACGAGTCTCACTCACCCACATCTCCGCTCTTAGTCCGAAAGGACAAGATCCGAGAGGAGTGGTAGACAAAGTGTTCGATGAAATGCCCCAACCGAATGAGGATGTGGGAGTCCAAAGTGTAACAAAGCGTGGGGACTAGCATTGTTAAGAGTAGAGGAAGGCAATTTATTAATGAGAAATACAGTAGACTTGAAAGCAAAATGCCAAAACTGAGAAGGCACATAGGCACGAGACATAAAAGCCAAACCGGTTTCAACCACATGCCTGTGTTTTCTTTCTACACGACCATTCTATTCGTGTGTGTAAGCACAGGATTGCCTGTGATTGATACCAAGCTGTTCAAAAACATAATGCAAGTTTTTATACTCAGCACCAACATCAGATTGTATAGCTTTAATTTTGGGACCAAAGGAACGCTCAACGAGACAGCGAAAACGCTCAAAAATAGCATAAATGTCGGATTTCAATTTCATAGGATAATACCAAGTAAAACGAGAAAAGTCATCCACAAACAAGAAAAAATAACGAAAACCATCAGAGGAAAGCACAGGAGCAGGTCCCCAAATGTCCGTATAAACTAAATCAAGAACAGCTGAACTAACAGACACAGTACGCGGCAATGGGAAACGCGCAGATTTACCCATTTGACACGCAAAACATAAACTAGAACCAATTTTATTGGACTGACTAACAGAACAAGACCGTAAGACGCGACTAAGAACACGCTAGTGTGGATGACCCAATCGATCGTGCCACGTAGAAGCCGAAGCACGCGCAGACAAAAAAGCAGAAGGCGAAATAGCAGGAACTAGCAAGGTATAGAGTCCACCCGAACTACGACCCCGCAGAAGGATTTCCTTGGTCTGAATGTCCCTCACAACAAAAAACGAGGGGTGAAACTCAAAGAAAACCTTATGATCGGATGCAAAACGCTGAACCGATAGTAACGAAGCAAATAAATTCGGAACATGCAAAATATTCGATAAACGGAGAGTCCTATTAGGAACCGACAAAGAGGCATGACCTGTACGACTAATAGATAGAGGCGTACCGTCACCGACACGGAGAGTGTCACTACCAGTATACTCATCTGATCCGGAGAGGGCCGCTATGTCAGGAGTGGCGTGATGAGTAGCCCCCGTGTCTGGAAACCAAGTCTGAGACCCCGCAACATTGGACAAGTTATCACCCTGATGAACAAAATTAGCTTGCGGAGACACGAGGTGAGAGAGCTTATAACACGCAAGAGTAGTGTGCCTAAAAGCCCCACACACTTGACACTTCACTTGGTTGGATCTTCCACGACCCCGGCTGCCCCCTCTTTGCTGCCGTCCAGAACTGCCACCACGCCACGACGAAGAACTGCCACGGCCACGCTGCGGAGCAGAGCCACCGCGACCACGCTGCCAACCTCCGTGAGCTGCGAATGCCGCCGGTGCCTGATCAACAGTAACAGCGAGATCGTCACCGGCGATGAAGTCCTGCGCGTCCAACACGTCCGCAAGCTCCTGTAAAGTCACTGGATGTCCGCGAATCGCCAAGGCAGCGGTGACACCTCGGAACTCCGGCCGAAGACCACGGAACACGTATAAGTTTTGCTCCTCCAAAGACACTACCTGACCAGCGAGAGAAAGATCCTCCACAATTAGATTAGCGCGGCTGAGGTAGTCCACCGTCGACATGTCTCCATGCCGGAGACCATGAAGCTGGCCGAGAAGATGGAGTTACCGCGAATGTGAGGCCGACGTTAGAGACTGTTCGATCGCATCCCAGAGAGCCTTCGACGTGTGCTGACCAACCGCAATAGCCATGACATCCTCAGACAGCGACGAGACAATCATGGAGAACAACGCCTGGTCACGACGCACCCAAGGGGCGTGAGCTGGATTCGGTTGCGGCGAGGCACCTTCGGACGTCGCAGGGAGAAACGCCGGCGGGCACGGGTTCGATCCATCAACGAACCCAATAAGGTCATGGCCACGCAGAAACGGTAGAACTTGCGTTCGCCAGAACAAATAATTACGATGGTTTAATTTAATGCTCACAAAATGATGAGTAGTAGGAAGAGGAGCTACGGCAGGTAAAACCGTAGAACCGGTAGCAATATCAGAAATGGTCCGTTCAGAGGAGTTCACAGATCCGTCATGGTCAGCCTTGGGAACAAGAGAAACCCAAGCAACTGATACCAGATGAGAGCAATCGTAATTGTATTCAATAATACTCAATCATAATTGTACAGGTTGTAACTATATATATGAAACGAGAGTCATAGTCTGACTCAAATACAGACTTATAATGTGACTAAACTACGTAGAGTCCTAATAGTACGGTGTTTCGGTATGGAAAAAAATCCAGCCAAATTATAAAGAAAATAAATAGAAAATAATCTTTTTTGGGTTTTTTTTAAGTCAGTCTTTGTTTTGGATTTTGCTGTTTTGAGAGAAATCAATAGTAAGTGTTTATCGTGGCTCAAGGATCGTGGTATTGACTCCGTGCGTATTTATACCGATTGTTCCACGCTCAAGAATTTGCTAGTTTCCTCACACACGAGTCTTTACTCTTATGTTAGTTTTTCAGTAGATGTTTCTAAGGCAATTATGTCATCTTTCAATACTTGTTCAGTTATTTTAATTCCTAGAGCTAGTAACCACAAGGCTCACATTCTAGCTACTTTGGCTATTGCTCAGGAGACTCGATGTACTGGGATTCTGTCCCACCAAACTCTATTGCTGATTTGCTTTAATATACCATTACTATTTGGTTTTCAAAAAATAGTAAGTGTTTAAATATTTTGATTTGTGATAAGTACAATGACAAAAATAGTTCAATGATGGGAACAACCCAATTAAATAATTAGTCAATTTATTGATTATGTAATTAAAAAATTATAAATTAACCCTTAAAGAATTCTTAAACTCTTTCAAAATCACCATAATAAAATTTAATAAAAAAGTCTCAAATAGGCCACTGAACTTTTACACATTGTGCATTGAATCATTGAACAAAAAAGGTGTGCACTTGAACTATTAAAAACTCAAAATTTGTGTAAATAACATTTTTTACAATTTACTTCCAAGTTTTCTTAAATATGGTGTCATAATGTCAAATTATATATAAAAGATTATTTTAAAGAACGATATGTATTTGTATGATAAATATCAATATTTGGTGAATGATTACATAGTTGAGCCAATAGTTGTTTCATCCTACTAAAAAACAAATTGTGTTTGTCATTATTCACATTATTTGTCAGAGTATTGGAATAACGTAATGAAACAATTTGGTTATTTTAAATGGATATTAGCAAGCAGACTTCATAAGATATATTCAAGAAAGGTAGAAACTAATAATATGGTGGTTTCTCCCCCTTCCCCAAGATTCTAAGAAATTAGGTGGCATAATCCTGTTATATATTGCTTCCTAGTTCCTAGTCCTTGCCCATTGAATCTGTTTCTTGTTGAGAATAAAACAGGACTTAATTGCCTAATATGTAGATCAAAGAAATAAAGATTTTTTTTTTTGGGTTGAAGTTGCCGAACCATATTTTATTAGTTTGCTTATCAAGATTGCAGAGAAACACAACTTCTTAATCTTTGAAGATCGGAAGTTTGCTGATAATGCACCTGCAATAATGGCTCCCTCCACCTTCTTCTGTAATTTGAAAAAAAATTATTATTTTTCTTTTAAATTTTAAAAATAATAATTAAAACATTTATATATATATATATATATAATTTGACATTATGACATCATAAGAGAAACTTGAAAGTAACCTGTAAGAAATGCTATTTACATAATTTTTAAGTTTTTAATGGCTCAAATCTACATTTTTTTCTATTTGGTGGATCAATTGCATAATATATAAAAATTCAATGGCCTATTTTACACTTTTTAAAAAATTTAATTATTAACCTATCAAATTACACCCTCACTCCACTCCGACTCCACTAAATAAAAAAGGAAATAGAAAAAAAAGAAAGTTCTCTATAGTGTAAACCGAGCTACGACCCATAGCATCCTTATCAATGGGGTTATTTCGCGGTTTTTGAGAAGTTTTTGTAGGTGTGATTAGGAAAGAGAAAATGGGTAGGGATGAAAAAAAAAACAAAATTGATTTTTAAAAAAAAATTAAAAAGCAAATGTCAGGCGCGCCTGACGCGCCCAACGCCCGCTGGGCGGATTTGTGAGTTCCACGCGAAGGTGTGCGGCTGACATTAATAGGCTTTGGGTCCTATTTTCTGTAATAACCCAAGATCTTGTAGATGTTCCTCCTCCCCTCTCTCTCCTACCATGTGGCACTTTTTTTACAACTCTTGTACTATAAACTCCTCAATATCCCTTGATATGGATGCCCTAACGCTATAAGAACATCCACACCAGTGGAGCTTTCACGGTAATTGAGGTAAATAATGCCACATGGATGAGTGAGAAGGGAGGTGAGAGAAGATCCAGCACCATCTGCAGTGAAGGGGATAATGCTACAATAATGACTAACACCAAAAATAAAACAATGGATCTGCTGTGCGCGTTTTGCACCTAGCAGGCGCGCCTGACAACTCCAATTATTTATTATTATTTTTTAAAATTTGATTTGTTTTATTTTTTTTCTTCCCCCCTCATTTTCTCTTTCATACTCACTTACAAAAACTCCTCAATAACCGCGAAAAAACCCCATTGATAAGGATGCTCTAAGGCTATAGGTTTGATGAATTTCCAACTCTCCAAAGTGTCTTCCAGTTTCGGACTTCCGCGGTGAATGGAAACATGCAAAAGCAACTTTTCAAGAAATCAAAGTCAATTGACTAAAACAGATCCTCATCTACTAGTTTCAACAATATAAAAAAGATCCACTACTTTCTTCTTTTTCAATATTAAATAATAATAATAATTTCTTACTTTTGGAACCCACTAACAGGATTTTGACTATATGCAAGTATGCAACGCTCGGCTTTTGTTTAAAGGGGAAAACCGAAAAATATAAAAGAAAATCGTAATTTCTTGTCAGGCCAACGAATTGAATAAAATTTCATTTTAGCCCGTACTCTTTTCGCTGTGGAGTTAATGGTCTCTTAATTGGCCTAGGGATAGACCAAGGTGGGGGCGGAGAGTATACTCCCCGTCCTTACAACGCCGCTCCGCTCCTCATACCCACTCCATTGTTGTGGAAAATTTTCAAGGGCAAGAAATTTCTATCTTTGGTCAACCGCATAGTGAAACTAGTAAAAATAATATTAATCTAATAGCAAAAAATTTTGTGAGACTTTTTGTGAGTCGAGTCAAGTCGGATCGAGTCAAGGTGAGAATGTGATACTTATACGCACAAATGTCATATTTATATGTTCAAATGTAATACTAAATAAATTTTTTGTTACTTATAATGGTAAATGTAATGCATTTACATTTCAATTTAAAAGTATTACATTTTCCTTAAAAGAATTACATTTTTCCTCAAAAGTTTTATATTTTTCCTTATAAGTAAGGGGAACATTACTTATTATGGAAAATGTAATACTTTTGATAGAAAATATAATACTTTTACATCAAAATGCAAAATCATTACTATACATTTTTCTTCAAAAGTATTACATTTTCCCTTATAAATGACAAAAATTTTATTCCTAATTAGTATTACATTTGAACATATAAGTATGACATTTGCATGTTGATTCAACCTGACCCGACCAGAAATAAGGATCTGTGAGACTGCCTCACACAAGTGTGACCCAAATCTAATTACTTATTACAATTCTTCATGATTTCATCAATATGTGTGTGCATGTGCACACACATATACTAAGGATGAGCATTTAGGGTGCCCAAACCGAACATTAATTCCCTAAAGCTGACCCTAAACTCGACTATTCTTGGCGCTTATCAGGCACCTAAAGCTTTACACTGACGCACTTAAGTTTCAACAACTAATGCACCTTAAACTAAAAACCACGCACCTTGAGAAGGAAAACCACGGATCTTAAATTTGACATAGATGCATAAAAGCCAAACTGCCACCCCGTTTTTTTTATTCATAGTTGATGCCTGGATATTTGTTTAGGCAAAATCAATTGCTCTTATTTAACCGCACTACCGCATCTGAAGCCTATCACCGCATTTGAATGTGTGTGTCTGTTTGTGTGCGCGCGCGCGCGTGTTCCATATTGAATGTATGAATAAAGAACTTTATTCATTTATTTTTTTTCCTTTTTCTTATTTTCTTATTTAATTGTTCAAAGTAGCTTAGGGGAAGGAAATGGTAATATATTTTATTATTATTTAAAGATTTGAATCTAATAGTATGACAACAAAAATAGACAAACAAACATACTGATTATCAAATATAATATATATTATAGTACAAAACTTACCAACCAAATGTGACCTTAGTTTTTCATGTCATGCAACTATGTTGATACAAAACAATATGAGAAGTTATATAGAACTATAATATTTAATATAAAATATTAATTCAAATAGAATTTTTTATATTTAATAAAATAGTTATACAGATTATTCTAGTATAAATAACTCTTTACAAGTATTTAAATAAAGGATTGTTATCATTTCTTTGCTCCTAAAAGGTTGAATCCCCAACCACAACGGCCCCTCATGCCCCGGCCCGATAAAGCGTCTGGAAGGATGTAAATCATGGTAACTCAATTGAACACAGATGTTAGACCTTTGCTTACTACACAGAAGGAACTACTCACTTTGAGAGGTTGCCCCTACACTGCCGCTGGTGGGACTTGATCCATAGTCTTTGCTCCCAAACTTCACCCATGTGACCAGTTGAGCTGCTCATGGGGAATTCTTGTAAATATTAGTGGAATGAATGAAAATTTGTGTCCAACATTAAATCAATAAACATGCTAATTAAGATTATTAAAAACTATTTTTTATTACAGTAATAAATATTAATTATAAAATTTGAAAATATCAAGAAAAATATTTATACATTTGTTTAGTAATAGTGTAAATGTTATAAATTATTATATTATAAATATCTATTTATTAATCATCAAGTCGATATCTCTAACACAAAACATCTCTCTAAGCAACGGAATATCTCAGTCAGCGATCACATGATCAATAAGAGCCAAAACTATAGCCAAACCGTGATGTTTAGAAAGAGGGGTAAGAATATATATTGCATTCTTATCGGGTAACCAAGGTATATCATATCCCATATGATAGTACTTTCTATATGGGTATAAGTTGCTTACGAAAGGTGTCACCGATCTAGCTTCACAATTCTTTACTTTGTATGGAGGTGTGCTAGATCCATCTTGCCAACTTGTACAATGCTTTCTTGTCGTGGTGTTAACATTGATGTTCTGTGTCCACTATGTCGGCATCACCCCGAGACTCCCTTGCATCTTTTCCGTCACTGCCAATTTACTTGTAGATTATGGGATAATTATCCAACCATTCCGAATGCTGCCTCTGATGATATTTTTGAAGTGTAGCTCTCCCGCATCCTGTTTGGTCATGATGAGACGATGAAGCATGCTTATGTGGCATTATGCCTATTCCAATGGGCGAACAGAAATGACTTGGTCTTTAATCACAAAGTTTGGTCGCCGAATGTGGTAATGAGGATGACTACGCTTCTTCTTAACGAATGGAACAACCCTTTGATTAGCACTGTTATGCCAACTACTCTTGATACTAGACAGCATAACTCTTGTCGCCATTTTGTTGATGTGTCGTTTCATTTTATTCCTAGATCAACAAATATGTTGGCTCACACTTTGGCTAGAGAAACAACATCTCAGTCTGGTCCGAGTACTTGATTTTCTACTTATCCTGCTTGTATTCAGCATTTGACTATTCGTGATTAATGCATCTTTGTTTTGGTTTTCTAAAAAAATATCTATTTATCATATAATTTATACCTCAATCTCTTTGTTTTCTAAACTCCTCTTCTTTTGTTATGTTTGGTTCGTGGGATATATTGGGAATGAGATATAATTCCGTGGAATAGATCTATTATATTGTTTAGTTCGGATATTACAGCAAGGAATAGAATTCCACAGAATGAGTTATTCCTTTCCAATGGGAATAGTCATTCTGAATAGTTCGGATATGTGTATATCTATATATATATATATGTATATATATATATATATATATATATATATATATGTATATCTACAAACCTAGAAGGGGGGGGGGGGTTGAATTGACTTGTAGGATTTTGAAAATCTTAACGACTCGTACAAGTAAACCGAAGGGTTACTTCAACGTTTTGTAGAGTATGCACAACAGAAATATATTGTTAACCGTTTTTAATTAGCTACTCATGTAATATTTGTTCTTTCAAAGTTTAATGATCTTGAGTGTGTATGAGCATGAATAAAAGCAATAAAGTAAAGGATAGAGAGAGATTTTTATAGTAGTTCCACTAAAACCCATCCTACTCCACTATTCTCCTTAAAATTCATAAGGAGGTTTGCACTAATCCATTTAGTACAAAACAGAACGTTAAAGCCTTGAACACTAAGCCAAATTTGAGCTTCTTAGGTCTTTCAACTCACCACGTTTATTGGAGTTGGCGGCCATTAAAACAGACCTTGAAACCCATTCTTATTATAAGAGCCCATATTTGAATTAATTACCCTAGTACTACATATATTATGTATGTACAGTTTTTGTGGGATTCAAATAAAAGCATTCTAATAATTAATTGATCTAGTCTTCTTCTTCCCCTACACTATTTCACACGTCATTTTCATCCATAAAGCCCTACACAAATCATCTTTTCTTCCTAGCAAGGATTCAAGTCAAGATTTCTCTTTTAGGGATTCCTAAGCTTGGATAAGTGTTAGATCATGTTTAGATTGCATTTTGCTCTTCATTTCCTTAGTCTTTATGAGTTTCTTATGATTTTCTTTGGGGTATTTTTGAAATCCTGTAGATTATTTTCTCTTTCAATCTCATATATATGTGTTTTGGTGTATTGTGGAATTCTGTAGATTATTTCTTAGAAATAGCTTGTGTTTTGTTGGATTATTGAGCCTATCTTGTAGATCTTTGGATTGTGTTAGCTATTCTTGAACCTTGGTATGTTTGAGTATTGTTTTGATGGATTCTATGTGTTATTTGGGTTCTGAGATGTGTAATCTGATCATATTTTGGGTACTGGAATGAGCTATTGTGTATTCTGTTTTAAGTTTGTGTTCTGTGCGTTGGTATTACTCTTGCAGTGCATCTCAACGGTATAATGTGTCCCGTTGGGATTCTCCGTAAGTGTAGTGGCGGAACAGTGCATTCCATGAGGTTGTTCCGCCCCTTCTTGCGAAGTGAGTTGGCGGGCTGGTGCGTTCCGCGAGTTCATCTNTATATATATATATATATATATATATATATATATGTATATCTACAAACCTAGAAGGGGGGGGGGGGGTTGAATTGACTTGTAGGATTTTGAAAATCTTAACGACTCGTACAAGTAAACCGAAGGGTTACTTCAACGTTTTGTAGAGTATGCACAACAGAAATATATTGTTAACCGTTTTTAATTAGCTACTCATGTAATATTTGTTCTTTCAAAGTTTAATGATCTTGAGTGTGTATGAGCATGAATAAAAGCAATAAAGTAAAGGATAGAGAGAGATTTTTATAGTAGTTCCACTAAAACCCATCCTACTCCACTATTCTCCTTAAAATTCATAAGGAGGTTTGCACTAATCCATTTAGTACAAAACAGAACGTTAAAGCCTTGAACACTAAGCCAAATTTGAGCTTCTTAGGTCTTTCAACTCACCACGTTTATTGGAGTTGGCGGCCATTAAAACAGACCTTGAAACCCATTCTTATTATAAGAGCCCATATTTGAATTAATTACCCTAGTACTACATATATTATGTATGTACAGTTTTTGTGGGATTCAAATAAAAGCATTCTAATAATTAATTGATCTAGTCTTCTTCTTCCCCTACACTATTTCACACGTCATTTTCATCCATAAAGCCCTACACAAATCATCTTTTCTTCCTAGCAAGGATTCAAGTCAAGATTTCTCTTTTAGGGATTCCTAAGCTTGGATAAGTGTTAGATCATGTTTAGATTGCATTTTGCTCTTCATTTCCTTAGTCTTTATGAGTTTCTTATGATTTTCTTTGGGGTATTTTTGAAATCCTGTAGATTATTTTCTCTTTCAATCTCATATATATGTGTTTTGGTGTATTGTGGAATTCTGTAGATTATTTCTTAGAAATAGCTTGTGTTTTGTTGGATTATTGAGCCTATCTTGTAGATCTTTGGATTGTGTTAGCTATTCTTGAACCTTGGTATGTTTGAGTATTGTTTTGATGGATTCTATGTGTTATTTGGGTTCTGAGATGTGTAATCTGATCATATTTTGGGTACTGGAATGAGCTATTGTGTATTCTGTTTTAAGTTTGTGTTCTGTGCGTTGGTATTACTCTTGCAGTGCATCTCAACGGTATAATGTGTCCCGTTGGGATTCTCCGTAAGTGTAGTGGCGGAACAGTGCATTCCATGAGGTTGTTCCGCCCCTTCTTGCGAAGTGAGTTGGCGGGCTGGTGCGTTCCGCGAGTTCATCTTCCTTCTCTGTTCTAGTGGTTTTTTGTGGTCTATGTATTTTGTTGAGTATACTATCTTGATTATTGAGTATTAAGTCATGGTTAGTGGTCCTTTATCATAGAATATTGGTTGAGTATTGTTGGTTGATCCTTTGGTTAATGTTCTGAGCATGTTGGCTTTTGTTCATGTTCTGAATCTGAGTACTTCTTGGTATGAGTATTTTCCTTGAAAATAAACCTGAGTTTGATATGTTGAGGTTTTGAACTCTTGTGAGTAATTCTTTGGTTTCCTATGTCTTGTATCACCTTTGGAAAGTGGTTATTTGAGTTTCGGCTCTATGTATATCTATTAGTATGGAAGGGAGTGATTTGGGCATTGTATGCCTATGTGATTTGGGCATTGTATGCATATGTGATTAGGCATTGTATGCCTCTGTGACTGGGCTTGTATACCTCTATGATTGGGCTCTGGCTCTTATGCCGCTGTGATTGGGCTTACACGCCTCTGTGATTGGACTTATATGCCTCTATGGTATGTTATTTATGTTATGGTTGGGAGGTTTTGGTTTGGAGCTTATCCTATGTTTCTTGGATTGTGTCACTCTAAGGGAGTGATGTGAGATTGTTGATTGATTTGTTTCACTTGTGTCGTTCAGTTGAGCTTGTGCTTTTGTTAAATGTCTCATTATGGAACTGTGGATTCATTCTTTGATATTGAATTCGTTGAGATGTCCTTGGTTTATGATTCATTCAGCCTATTATTATTGAGTCATCTGATTTTAAACAAAGGATGGTTTCGTTGGTATATATTATATATGCGTGTGTAAAATCTATTTACAAAGCTATGCTATATTATTGTATTTCTCACGAGTGTGAGTGGAGGATTTCTTAGCATTTCTTTGCTAATATTTCTAACTGTTTTCCATGTATGGAGTAAAATCTGCACGTGAGAGCGCGAGCTGTAGTTCTATTCCTCCGTTATGTTTAGCTTAGTGACTGTTGGTTGTTTAGCTTAGTGACTGTTGGTGATGTTTAGATATTTGGGGCCTGCATGGCTTAGACTTATGTTTGTAATGACTTATTTAGATTCTGTTTGACTTTTGAGAATTTTTAGACTGATGTTGAATTCACCTTAGCATCTAGGTTATGGTTATCCTGGATGTGGCGTAGCACCCCAAATTGGTTTAGTTAACGCTTCCGCATTTATATTATTAGCGTTGAGATTTGATAGCTTTTGCCTTAAGTTTATTTGAGATTTGTAACACTCATAACTTTCAGGCTGAGATAAGCAATAAACTTAAGGCAAAAGCTATCAAATCTCAACGCTAATAATATAAATGCGAAAGCATAACTAAACCAACATGGGATGCTACGCCACATCCAGGTTCAACCATAACCTAGATGTTAATGCAAATTCAACATAAGTCTAAAAAATCCTCAAGAGTCAAACAGAATCTAAATAAGTCATTACAACCATAAGTCTAAGGCAGGTAGACGCTAAATTTCTAACCATCACCAACAAACACTAAGCTAAACATAATGGAGGAAGTAGAACTACAACTAGCGCTCTCTCATGCAGATCTACTCCATACCTGGAAATCAGTTAGAAATATTAACAAAAAAATGCTAAGTAATCATCTACTCACACTCGTGAGAAATACAATAGTATAGCATAGCTTTGTAAATAGATTTTACACATGCATATAGAATATATGCCAACGAAACCATCATTTATTTAAAAACTAGATGACTCAACAACAATAGGCTGACTTAATCATAAACCAAGGACACCTCAACGAATTCAATATCAAGGACTGAATCAACAATACCACAGTTCCATAATAAAACACTTAACCAAAGCACAAGCTCACTGAAAGACAGAAGTGAAACCAACCAATCAACAACCTCACATCACTCCTTTAGAGTGACACAATCCAAGAAACATAGGATAAGCTCTAAACCAAAACCTCCCAACCAAAACATAAATAACATACTATAGAGGCATATAAGCCCAATTACAGAGGCATATAAGCCCAATCACAGAATCATATAAGCCTAGTCACAGAGGCATACAATGCCCAACCACAGAGGTATACAATGCCCAATCACAGAGGCATACAATGCCCAATCACAAAGGCATACAATGCCCAATCACAGAGACATACAATGCCCAAATAACTCATTTCCATACTAATAGATATACATAGAGTCTTAGCTCGAATAACCATTTCCGAAGGGTGTACAAAACTCAGGAAACCAAAAAATTATTCACAAGAGTTCAAGTCCTCAACATATCAAACTCAGGTTCATTTCCAAAGAAAGATACTCATGCAAGCAGAACTCAAATTCAGAACATGACCAACAGGACATCATGCTCAGAACATTAGCTAAAGAATCAACCAACAATACTCAACCAATATTCCAAGATAAAGGACAACTAACCATGAGTCAATACTCAATAATCAAGGTAGTATACTCAACAAAATACTTAGAATATACTCTAGAAATCAAAGATGAAACAACAGAGTTATTAGACCACAAAACAACCATTAGAATAGAGAAGGAAAATGAACTGGCGGAACCAACTAGCGGAACGCACCAGCCCGCCAACTCACACCACAAGAAGGGGCGGAACAACCTCACGGAATGCACCATTCCGCCACACTCCACCGCCACTACACTTACGGAAAACCGCAACGGGACACATTATACCGCTGAGATGCACCGCAAGAGTAATACCAACGCACAACACAGACTTAGAATAAAATACACGATAGCTCATTCTAGTACACATAATATGATCAGATTCAGAAGCCAAATAACACATAGAATCCATCAAAACAATACTCAAACATGCCAAGGTTCAAGAATAACTAACACAATCCAAAGATCTACGAGATAGACTCAATATTCCAACAAATCACAAGCTATTTCTAAGAAATAATACACAGGATTCCACAAAGCACCAAATCACATATATATGAGAGTGAAAGTAGATTTAGTGAGACATGGAGGGTTACCTTTTGGAGCTCATTAATCCAAAAGCAATCACCAATCCTAGACTCATCTCAAAAGCAAGTTCACAATAAGAGAACCTGAGACTTAACCAAGTCTAACACCATTACTAATGACTACTAATAATTAATCCATGATGATATTAGTATTCCTAATTGACCCATCATAATCCTTCCCCATAGTCGATGGTTAAACGCTAATTGAACCATAACCCTCATTAAACATTAATAGGATCACTAATACCTACAACATAATGATATGATCATTAAACAATAATAACCCATAAGTATTCCAATCATTGAGCAATAATCACCAACCCAAGCCATAGACTAATTATTAATCCTACTAAATTATTAATCACTAACCATGAGCTTATTATTAATCATAGAGGTTAGCTCTAATCACCTCTAATCATCTTTAGGCAATAATCAATAATCCTAAATCCTAAATCATAAATATTAATAATAAATCCTGAGCTTACCCTTACACCATAGCTTCACTGCCCAAACCAGAGGATAGTCTTTGCCGATGAAGTCAGCCACCGCTGCTGGGATCGTCGTTGACGCACGCTGCATGAAGAACGTCGAGGGAAAAGGGTTTGCTCCTGTTGCCGCTGCTCACGCCGGAGAACAGGGGAAGATACTCTGCCGGATTCTCGCTGGCTTGCTGCTACGCCGGAAGGGATAAGGTGCGTCGGAAAAATAGGGGAAGAGGAGTGTTGATCGGCTTCGTCGACCTCCACCTACTGCAGTCGTCGCCGGTCTTCCTTAATGCTCGCCGGCGCTCCTCCAAAGTTGCTGCCTTTGCTTCGTCGCCGTCAGAAAGCGGGGAGACGGAGGGCGGGTGGAATGCCGCTGCTGGACTCGCCATTGTTGCCGCCGGGGCTTCCCGTCGCTGCCGATATCCAAGAGAGGCGAGGGAGAAGGGGAAAAGCTGCGGCTTGCTGCGGGTGAGTCGAGGCCGACACGAAAACTCACCGGGCAATCCCATACGTGGCTGTTTGCTACCTCCAAGCCTTGCCGTCGACGAGAGAGGTTCAAGATGATCAAGGGAGAGAATGGCGATGGGAGAAAGGTGAGGGAGATGCCATGGTTGTAGCCGACTGAGCTTGGGAGGAAGAGGAGGTAATGCATTATTCACCCTATACGTATATATAGTGTATATATATATATATAGTAGGGTAAACTTAGTATTTTGGGTTGGGCTATTTGCAGAAAAGGGTTATACAATTTGGGTTTAGGCTAGTTGGGTCAACACTAGGATAGTTTGTTGGATCCATATGCCTATAATAGAAATCATATAGATTATGAGCTTAGTGTGCTTTGGTCCTAAAATAGTAATTTATAAAAATAGCTTATCTATAGCCCATAGTAAAATAATTATATCTATAATCATTATATTACCATAGTTAATAATAGGAAAATAGGTCTTTATTTTAAATATTTATATTTAAAATAATTAATAAGAAAATACGAGGTATCACAAGTGTTTTCAAGTCTAAACCCCACTGGTGTAATTTAGGGGTGTAAACGAGCCGAGTCGAGCTCGAACTTGGGGTGGCTCGAGCTCGAGCTCGATTAGATCAGGGCAGCTCGAGTTCGGCTCGAGCACGACCAAGCTCAAAAAATTAAGCTCGAGCTCGGCTCGCCAAATTTTCGAGCGGCTCGATCTCGGCTCGCCAAATTTTCGAGCGGCTCGATCTCGGCTCGCCAAATTTTCGAGCGGCTCGAGTGTTCGAACTCGAGCTCGAGCTCGAGCCGAAGATCGACTTGACATAGCTCGAATTGAGCTCGAGTTCGAGCTTGAATTTGACCAATTTAACTTCATTCTTCAATATCTAATAAAAATTATTGAAACCATACATAAATAATAAAACTTAAAAAAAAATCACAAGTCCAACTTCAAAAGTTCAAAGCACTCAATACAAGTTAACATCACATCAACTACAAATCTATAACAATACTACAACAGTGGTCCTCCCCAGAATACAAGGATTCTCCAAGGCATTTGGAGAAGGCAACTCCAATTCGGTGTGAAATTTAGCAATTCTATTCTGCACAAGTAGTCTTAGAAGTTTGAGACCTAAAATTGGGTATTCCTGTGGGGATTGTGGAAGACGGTTGCTGCTCCATCACAAAAACAATCTGACATATCATAGTTAATTTAAATGACAAGAAACTACAAAAAGGAATCAATAATCATGACTACAAAACCTCCAGGAGTTTGGTAAAGGGACAATACTTAACTTAATTACGATTGCAGTAAAGGGTTGAACCATGGATTTAAAAATTTAAATAAAAAATAACTTCTAATTCCCATCTGAATCTAAAACAAAGGGGAACTTTATAAAATGAGCTAGACAAACATAGGAATTAGAAAAATTAGTTAAAAAAAAAAAAAAAAAAAAA
>NC_044924.1:16480412-16482289 GCF_003576645.1 Ipomoea triloba | reverse complement strand
AAAACTCCAAAAGCTTAAACTTCATTCTTGGATCTAAAACAGCTCCCATTGCTAGAATAACACTATATTGCTCCCAATATTTATCAAACTTGATTTTCATTTTACAAGCCATCTCTTTAATCACCGAATCTCCACTCTTCAAATTATTTTTCAACAAATACTCAATCTTCCAAACTTGCCGAAAATATAAATTAGATGTGGGATAAGTTGAACCAGAAAACAATTTGGTAATTTCATTGAAAGGCATTAAGAAGTCACAAATCTTTTCTACTCTAACCCATTCTTCATGTGAAGGACAATGCTTATAGTTTGGATCAAGTAATTGCAGACTACTAAAAGCACGACGATACTTGATAGCACAATCAAGCATTTTATAAGCAGAATTCCATCTAGTAGGCACATCAATAGATAAACCAAGTTTAAGCTGAAGCCCTACTTTTTCAACACATTCTTCAAACATTTTCATTCTTCCCTCCGATGCTTTAACATACCTCACGCTCTCTCGAACTTTATAAAAAGAATCACCAATTGCTTTCAACCCATCTTGCACAATAAGATTTAAGATATGTGCAGAACATCTAACATGGAAAAATTCACCATTACACAACAAATCATTTTGTAAACAAAGTTGTTCCTTCAAGATGTTTTGCATACTATCATTAGCTGAAGCATTATCCAAAGTAATAGAAAATATTTTTTTCTCAATTCCCCAATCTTTTAAACAACCAAGAAGCTTCTTAGCTAACTCACGGCCAGTATGCGGTGGAGGCATAGCACAAAATGCTAATATCTTACTGTTTAACTTCCAATCATTATCAATATAATGCGCAGTCAAGCAAATATACCCCTCAATTGTGCATGCTGTCCAAAGATCTGAAGTCAAACAAACTCTACTACGAACTTTTGACAACACATTCTTCAGTTTCTCTTTCTCTCTCTCATAAAACATGTAAACATCTGCTGCAGCTGTATTTCTACTTAGGAACTTGTAATCAGGATTCAAATACTTATGCAACTCTCTAACCCAAGTATACTCCACCCAAGAATATGGAAGATCATGATAAATTATGGCCATACTAGTAATCTCACGAACCCTATCGTGATCAATCTTTTTGGCACGCAATTTTCCTTCATGGTCAATAAGCATATTACCCACATCTTCATATTTAGGTTTTTTCTTACAACTGCTTAAATGACGGCTTAAAGTTGATGTTCCATACTTGTGTGACCCAATAACGTACTGTTTATTACAATACTTGCATGTAGCCGTTTCTTTATCATTAGTTGCAGTTTTTTCAACTTTTATAAAATGATTCCAAACATCTGAAGTGAGACGTCTTTTTTTAACTTGGCTTTCAGGTTGTGTAATTTCGGTGTCGTTTGTTATATCAATGGGGTGTGAACTTTGTTCTTGAGAACAACTCATCATGTACCAACCGACGTAACCAACCTAAAATAGTATGTATCAAATATATATATATATATTAATGAATCATGAATGTGATAATTATAATGATATATATATATTAATGAATCGTGAATGTGATAATTATAATGGGAAACTTTCAATTTTGTATGATTATATACTGCTTAACTAAAGTTCAATTAAAGTAAACTAAATTACTATACTGCTTAACTAAAGTTCAATTAAAGTAAACTAAATTACTAAAGTGATTAGTGATAATGTGATATACAGAATAAAGAAATAAGTAAATAACACAGTTCACAATTCACATTAACAATTCATACTCAATTCGCCAATTCACATTAAAAAATTCACACTGCAAATATTAATAGTTTACACAATTACACTTACACATTCACATTAACAATTCACAAATCACAATGCACGCAATTCATAGGGAGTTACTGCAATT
>NC_044924.1:16418095-16480387 GCF_003576645.1 Ipomoea triloba | reverse complement strand
TGATGAGGCGTGCCGCTAACAACCGCTGACGTGAGTGACTAAGGAGTAAAGAGTCCTCGTCGACTGTTGTTGTCCTCGTTGGCTGCGTCGTCGTTCACTAGTTCGTTACTCACAGAGCCGCAGGGAGGTAGAGAAGGTCGCTGAGTCGCGGACTCGCAGGGAGGTGGAGAAGATCGCAGAGTCGCTCGCAGGGAGGCGGAGGAGGTGTGTGAATGTGGCTGTCTTTAGATCTAGAAATTAGGGTTGAAGGTTAGGAGGCGGAGGTGTGTGAATGTGGCTGTCTTTATATATTTATATATATAATATATATATATATATATAAAAAGCTCGCGAGCGGCTCAACGAGCCACGAGCCTAGAATATTTGAGCTCGGCTCGAGCTCGATTATTAAACGAGCCGCTCGAGTTCGGCTCGAACTCGATTTTGATCGAGCTCGAGCCGAGTTTTGACCAAGCCCCTAGTGTAATTGACTGTTTTATTATGAAAAATTAATTAGGGTTAAGTCTAGAGTCTGTCAGTATTAAAAGTGAAGACCTAATTGATCAGACACTACATCAGAGCATCTGGGGAATATCCATTGATCTTCACCGAATTATCCTTGGTGAGCTAAGCAGAGCGGTAGTACTGTCAAAGTGGGCCAGCCCGCCCCACCGCGGGCCTAATTTTTGGTGGGTTGTGGCGGGCCAGCCCACTAGGGCTACGGGCCAGGGTTCTCCAACCCTAGCCCACCCCGCGCGGGTTCGTGGGCCCCGCGGGCCGGCCCGCGGTTTTTTTTTTTTTTTTTTTTTTTAACATTTATGTGAAATTAAGTAACCCTTACACATGACAATATTAACAAGATAAAAAGACATTACGCTAAAAAATTAATATTCAAAGTTCATAACCATTACACACATTAGTCCAAAAGTCCAAAACACACTACAGTTCAAAATAAATATTCAAATGTTTAACATTTGGACGGCGTTGCGGACTTGCGGGGCTGCGCGAATGCCTGAATGGGATTTACGGTAACGACTTTTACGTTGCGTACTTGCATGAATGGGAATAGAATTTTAGGATTTAGGGTAAGACTTTTGCAACTTGGGGCTTGGACGATTGGCTACAAATATAAATAGTACATATAATTTTTTTTTTTTAATTAAAGGCCTGGCCCGTTAGGCCCGCTCCTTAGCGGGCCGCCGTTTTCATAGCCCTAACCCGCCCCATGGTGGGGCGAGTGCGGGCTAGCCCGCGGGCTTCGGCCCACTTTGACAGTACTACAGAGCGGTTACCGGCAAAGATGTGTGAATACAAGAAAGTCTCTATCATCTGGACACCTCAAAGGGTATCATGGTAATTAACTATAAGGATTTAAATACTAAGGATTACCGTGTTGCCTAGGTTACAGTATTATTTAAAGGTGGTAGATGGTTCAAGAATTACACACGAGAAATTATTGAAGTTCGGACTAAAAGAATAACCATCTCCCCTTAGTGCTAAATGATCAACTCTAACTACTTTGCCTTCTCAAGAAAACAAGTTCTGGAGATTTAAGTTGAAAAACTTGAGAAGGTAGATTCATTGATGCTTAATCTATGGACGAAAAGGCCATGCAGCTGTGGTTCAGCGTAGAGTGAGTTAGCGAGACAGACAGCAACAGAGTGGCTCTCCAACAATGGGATTTCATTGGACTTCTGACGCACAGATCTTCAGTCTTGACAATCTACTGTAGCCCTAAGTTAGTTGGGTAGATACCTTGTGAGAGATAACTTGGGTGAGAACGTTTGTCTTACCTTATGTACTTTCGGTGTTGAGTATTGTAGATTGGATGCCACTAATGGCCGTCCCCTAGACGTAGATATTGAGGTATCGAACTGGGTTAACAATATTGTGTGCCAGTTTAGTTTTTGCATTTATTTTCCGCATCATTATCTATACTACTGTCGCATGATTTGAGCGAAATATCAACCAAGGTTTATAAATGATAATCTTTGTATAGATACGGTAGAAACCTAATCAGACTTAATATAATATTAGCGTTGGTGAAATTTCAATGATGGATTCATCGTGTATTCTTCTGAAGAGGATGAACATCTACCTATACTGCAACATCAACAAGTAGCACCACCGTAACAAGCTGTACCACCTCACTTGAAGCACCTCCATGCGATTCCTAGAGTCCCCAACAGTTTGGAGACCGATTTGGACTACAGAAGGTTCTTTGAAGAACTCGTGGAGATAATGGAGGACCTCTCAACTCCATCAACACCTGAAGTGACTGCACCATTCTTCGCTCTTCTACATCTAGCAAGTGCAATAAGTGATGGATGTTTGAGTGTTGTTAGTACACTGTCCTACCTATTTTTAATGAATACATATTTTGTGGTTGTTGCTTCTCTCTAAGCATCACAACATACTTGAACCTTCCTTAACATACCCGAGTGGATTAAGGAAAAGTTATCAACTATTTCAGTGGATAAGCAGATCCTTCGAACACATATATATATTGAGTTGTTATCACGACTCGAAGAAAATGAAGAATTCCAAATGAGTATAAGACTCTCAAAAGTGCTTACGAGGAAGTAAAACTAACAAAGAGATAAGTAGGCCGAATGGATAATGATTCGAGTTAAAGCAGAACAAGTGGTTGTCTAAGTAGCAAAGGCCCGAGTTGTTGCAACAACTTGAAGTACAAGTTGAGTTGATAAGAAAGTGAATCATCCTTTCAAAAAAAAAAAAAAGAAAGAAAACGAATCATTGGGTAACCTATAAATACTCATTTATGATCAAAGGAATAATATATGACAATAGACAAGCTCAAATCAAGGGATGTTTAGGAAGACAAAGTCAAGAATAACTCACAAAACGGGTTATCTATCACGCACAAGAAAACCAAGCAAGCAAATGGGATGATTCAATTCTTTTCTCCTTGAAAGCCTACCTAGCCGAGCCAACTAGTGGGAACGATGTGCACAACCTCGCCTCAAAACCGGCCCAAAAGACCCGACACAAATGTAAGTGAATAGCATGGCATGGACCACTCCACGCATTTTGACTTAGTGTGACTACCCTCTTTTTTTTCTTATCACCTCAAGGACACACCTATGAGTCAACCGCCTTCGCGTAGAGCCCTACACATTTACAAAGTCCATGCAATGGCTGCTCAAGTCCTCCAAGATTGCTCACCTCTTATTTTACCCTTCAGTGTATTAAAAAAATACAATATAAAATTTAACATGAACTTTGGTTAATTATTTAGTCAGACTATATACATAGCATTCAAAGTTGTACATCAAAAAATTACAAATAAGGAACCTTGAAAATCATTTTCTTACAGTTTTTAAAAAACAAATATAGGTTAACGTTTTTTTTCCTTTTTTTTCGTTTAATTAATCTTCTTTTGATTATTTAGAACAAGACTTAATGTGTTAATTATACTTTTGCATTAATGGAATGATTTAGGTCATTATGGATTTATGATATTCAATATTTTTTGTTTGTATTTGTATAATGATACAATTGTACACTACTTTACAAATATTGTATTATTATTTTTTATCGTACAAAATTGTTCTTACATCATTAAAGTTTGTTAGTAACCCTTTGTACTTAGATTTTGATGATACCAAACTAAGGTGTTTAGACCCCCAAATTCATCTTTCGGGGCGAGTCCTTACATAGAACGAATCGATAGCCTAATCGTTATCCAGAAGAGTAATCAGCATGTAATCGTGGACATAAAATCTGCATTCTTTATTTTACCTGAGTTGATAGTTCTCATTGATTATGTACCAAGGACGAATCATGAAGACCGAAGACTTGAAGACATGAAGATCAGAAGACTAAGGCCAAGAAGTTATTGAAAGGTCAAATCATGGAAGGGTCTACCTCTTGAAGTTTATCAAGGCAGAATGATAAAGAACAATCATTCGAGGAGTTATGGGGTGAATGATAAAGTCAATCATTCGAAGTTGAGCACAAAAGGCACGAATCATTACACGATTCGATTGGGTAAGCTAAAAACATTCCCTAAGCAACTTACAGTCTGAAGCCTTAAAGTGGGGGATGATTTGTCTTGGACAAACCAAGTCCTAGGAACAGATCCCTAAGTCAACTTACATTAAATGTCATGTCCTTTTGTGCATAACTATAGGACAAATGTCTGCATGCATTAAGGTTTAAACGACTATAAAGTACTGACACCCACATGGGCTCAATACCAAGCGTTTATTACACACTGATCAAAGGTAGTTTGAAATTTTGTCTTCCCTCCAATGGGACAAATTTCCTCACCTATAAATACCGCTTTTCCATTCAGAAGGAGGTGTTGATCTTTCTAAGAATTCACAAGTTTTCAAATAAGCTTATGTTTTCAAGTTGCAAGTGATTAGTGTTTGAAAAGAGAGGAAAGCTTCAAAGTTCATATCTAAAACTTGAAGAAATCTTGAGTTGCATTAACGTTTGATTCAAGATTCACTTTAGCCAAGATTTTAGTTGGAGAAAATAAGAGATTATTTCTTTGATCAACACTCTCTACTTGGTAAAGTAGAAAGAGGCGGAGTAACTCAGAGAGTTGAAAACCCTATGGTGCAAGTTTGTTGTCCGCCTTCATGATCAAGGAGGCAGACTTGGTGGTGTTATTGTACTAAAGGAAAACTTAGTGTATTCCTTCACGAGTTGTGAAGAAGAGTGGATTAGGCTTCGCGGAACCACTATAAAAACTCTCTCTCTTTTATTTTTTGCTTACTCACTTTTCAAACATCTTGCATCATATCTCATAGACCTAGCCATAATATTTTACTAAAGATCAATCATGCAAAGTTAAAATAAATGCTATCAAATATTTCCGCTGCAAACAACACTCTGACCGAATCCTTACTCTGCTCTTTTGAGAAAGGGTATTGATTTGTAATGAAAATTTTTAAAACCTTAGTGAGTCTATTCACCCTCCCCCGTTCTAGACTGACTCCACTTTGTAATTGGCACCAACAAGTGGTATCAAAGTAGTTTCCTTGACCGATAAACACTCCATGCATACTGCCTGGCGATCTCATTTCAAAAATTCAAAAGTCCTATTTTCACTTTGCATTATTTTTCAAAAAAAAATGGATCGTCATCATTCTAGAGATCTCATGTTCAACTTATCAAAGTTTGATGATTGGAAGGTACGCATGCAGGCACATCTATCTACTATTCATGACGAGATGTGTGACGCTATAACTGATGGACCCATCATAATCATGATGGAAACTCCCAATCAAGCTGCACAAGGACCCAGCGCACCTGGATTGGTAGTCAAGCCCAAACATTACTTCGTAGCAGAAGAAAGGACCCGTAGCAATTTGGATAATGTTGCACGAGACATCCTTTACAAGACTCTTGACGAAACGTTGTTTCCAAGAGTAAGAAACTGCAAGACGGCAATGGAAATCTGGGAGACCCTAATGCTCATAGGTGAAGGAAATGAGCAGGAGAAAGAGAACAAGCTAACCATCGCCATGAAGAAGTTCGAGGACTTCAAGATGGGAGCAACGGAATCCATCACAGAGATGGAGACCAGGTTCATGAACTGTTGAGTGAGGTGGCTTATCTTGGCAAAGAGTTTACACAGAAGGAAATCAACCTAAAGATTCTCCGAGGTCTTCCCAAGTCAGAGCCATGAGAGATGACCGAGATCTCAAGACCATCAACACCACGTAGATCTTCAGCGACCTGAAAGCGTATGAATTCGAGCGCGAATCTATACACGAAGCAGAATCGGAGATAAGAAATGTGGCACTAGTTGCTAGTCAGCAACCATCCACATCATCAAGGTCGAATCCTAACCCTACTAATTTTTTCATAGACGAACAATTTGCTTTGTTTACTCGAAAGTTAAAGAAGTTCATGAGAAAGAATCAATCACATGACAACTCCACCACACCATGTGCATCTGGTCGAAGGCAATCTGAAAGAACGAATGCACCAAGGACCCACGAAGCTGAAAAATCTCAAATGCTTTGTTACAATTGCCCGAAGGCTGGTCACTTCAAAACAGAATGCCCCTACCCAGTGGTCCACAAGCACCAAGACCAAGCTATAGGATCTGGTAATCAAAGCAGTACGGGGAATGCACCAGCAGAGACAAGCGGTCGTAGTTCCAATCATTCGGGTGGTCACTAGAAGGGTGATCGTAGGAGAAAGACTCTGGTAGTTGAAGAAACAATTGAGAAGACTATAGCCAAGGCATGCACATCCAGTTCAAGTTCAGAAAGCAAAAGCTCAAGAGATGAGAAGGGACTCATTTGCCTTTACAATCAAGAAGAATCAGATGAGGACATGTGCCTCATAGCAAATGATGAAGAGTTAAACTCTCAAGCTTCCTCTATTGACTGTGATTCTATTTGTAGTTGCAATGAAGATCCTATGGATTCAGTTATTAAATTGATGAAGGGCTTCAAAGTTGTGAAAAACATTCACTCTAAACTTAAAGAAGAAAATACTCGACTATTGGTCGAATGAGAAGATCTCAAGAGTCTCGTGCTAAAAAACTATGAGATGCTAACCTCGATGGGTCAGCTCGAGAAGCAAATTCCCTTACTCAAAGAAGAGTTCAAAGCAAGAGAAGTGCGAGAGAAAAACTTGCGCAAGGTCATAGTGACATATACTTATTTGTCTAAAATAATAGACCGAATGGTAGATGATCAAAGACCATCAGGGAATAGAGCCGGATTTGGCTAGGATTCCAACTCTCAAGCACAAGTTCTACTGACCAAACCCTCAGACCCTTCTACCAGTGGAAGTTTAAAGTCTGTGTTTGTTTAATGATGCGGCCCAACATAACGAAGATCCATTAAGTGTATCAATTGGGCCAATCACAAGGTCCAAGTCCAAACAATTAAGGCAACTCTTCATTGGTTATGTTCAAAGATGGGGGGAAATCCAAGTCAAGCCCAATTGCAAAAGATGAAGAAGAATTCAAGACTTTTTATAATTGTTTAAGTGCTGATTTTGGGAATTAAATTAAGCCGAAATCAGCCCTATTAGTTTTTGGTCATCATTATTTTAAATTGTTTGGCATGAAAGAGAAAACACTAGTTTGTATTTAGAAATGATTCCTTAAATCCCTTTCTAAATAGAACTATATTTGCTTGCTTCTTAGATTAGGTTTAGAACTCTTTTTCCAATTGTATTTAGGATTATAATGATGTCCCTATACCTATAAATAGGGCACAATCATATCAGTCTAAGGAGGCTTCCATTCAATAAAATTCTTAATTTTTTCTTTACACTTGTGTAAGAAACCTTATAGCTAATTGTGGACTCGACTAGCAAATTGATTCGTGGACTCGAATCAATCTTCCTTTCTTCAACCTTAGATTTAGGTTCGTGGACCCGTTCTTGAATTGAATGAAACTAGATCCGACTCTAGTTGATTAAAGATTGCATCATCGAGGTACTTGAAGCTACAATGGGATTCTTTTAAGTCTTTGAGGATTCGAGACTAAGGGTTTCTCGTGAGGACTAAGGTATTTCGATCCATCTCTATCCTTGCATTGAGAGCTTCCTTGGGACAATACTCCATCTTTATTTGAACCTTAGACTAGGTTCATATCATTCAAGGTCAGACTTTGCAACCTGAACCAATGATGGTTGTTGAAAAGGGAAAATGACCACAAACAACAAGCCAACCGAAAGGAAATGTTGTACACTGATTTGTGGAACCATCGAGAATAAATATCTTCCAAGGTAACCCGAAGAGTGTCCAGCACACGAATTAGTATCAACCTAATCATGGTAACCCAAATGGTTACTACACGAATGGTCAACCAGGAAGAGATAACTGATCGAGGGTTAATTCCAACAATAACTAGAGGCGAAACCATTCATAGAGGCGACGCAATGGTTAACCTAAGGGTAAACTAAATCATTACCTGAATGGTAAATTCATCCGTAGGTTCGCAAAACCTGAGAGACCATCTAGAAGGTCAATGAGACGTACCAAAAGACTTTTTCCTTCCGATGAAGACTGATTTATGATCCATGTGCCGAAGACAAAAGTGTAATTTCAACGGCATTATAGTCACATACAAACGTTCTATTCTAGGGTGCATAGCAACGTGCCAAAACCTCAATCTATAAAAATATATTAACCTAAAAATTCTCAAAAATTCTATAGCATCCCGTATGATTATCAAGTCTTTAATGGCTATAGAGGACCGAGGATGGGCCTAACAAACTCTAGGTTCGCATGGATGCCTAAGCTTACTGCTAACCCTAAAAGACCCAAGAAGGTATGGGTACCTAAGATAAATTAATCTTTGATTGCAGGTAAGCAAGGTCATATGGTACGTAAACAGCGAGTTGCTCAAGATATGTGATTGGAAACAAATCTGAGTGGAGCAACTATTGAGATGTAAATGGTCCTAAAGTAGTTTTTGGAGGCGAGTCCAGTGGCCAAACCAAAGGAGTTCGCGGCATCAACAAAAATGGATTCATAATTCGTGATATATCTTATGTTGAAGGACTAAGGTTTAACTTGCTATGCACGAGCCAATTCTGCGACAAGGGATATAAAGAGGAATTCTCTAAGGACAAATGTTGTGTAATCAACAAAGTTAATGGAGAAACACTTCTTTCAGCAAGAAGAAGAAAGAACATGTATGTTGTCGCATGGGAATCGGCAAGGCCGAATGTATGCCTAGTAGCTAAAGGTAAAAATGACTTGAGTTGGGAATGACATCATAAATTAAACCATCTCAATTTCAAGGTCATTAACAAGCTAGCTAGAGGGGTCTTCGTAGAGGGACTACCAAATGTGACTTTCAACAAAGACAAGATTTGTGAAGCCTGTCAAAAGGGGAAACAAATCAAGTCTTCGTTTAAGTCAAAATCTTGTGACACGAATTGTAGACCATTGAGTTTATTACACATGGATTTATTCGGTCCAATCTACCCAAATGGTCTAAGTGTCCAAAAGTATACATTAGTGGTAGTAGATGACTACACTCGGTGTACTTGGGCACTATTTTTAAGGAAGAAGAATGAAACCGAGAAGATGTTACCTGAACTGTTGAGGCAACTTCAGATAGAAAAGGGAACTAGCATAATTAATATCAGATCAGATCAAGGTACAGAGTTTGTTAATAAGGTGATTCAAGACTTCTGCAGTTAGTTTGGTATTCTCCATCAACTCTCAGCGATGAGGACTCCACAGCAGAATGGAGTAGCCGAAAGGATGATCATAGCATATTCCGGTTTGCCTAAAAGGTTTTGGGCCGAAGTTGTTAACACAACATGCTACACTCAAAACTGATCCATTATCAACAAAGTTCAGGAGATCACACCCTATAAACTATGGAAAGGCAAAAAAGCCAGTTGTGAGCTACTTTCATATTTTTGGTAGCAAATATTTCATTCACAACAACGGAAAAACCTATATGAGGCTTTCGATGAAAGGGTTGACGAAGGATTATTCATCGGTTACTCACTTGTAAGCAAGACATTTCATGTTCTCAACAAAAGGATCATGGTGGTAGAAGAATCCATCCATGTAGTATTCGACGAATCATCAATCAACCGGGATATTGAGAATGTGTCTGAAGACATAGATCGTCTATGCATTCAGAATCAACCAGAGTTGTGTAGAAGCTCAGGAGAAGCAGAACGAATGGTGAACGAAACTGAAGGGAGTCGAGATGTCAAACCCGAACCAGAAGAGGCCTCTATTCGTTTGCCAAGTCAAGTCTACCTACCCGAGCTGACATTAGTCGAGACAACTGAGCCATTGGGGCCTGAGCTGTTCAAAGATGCGCCTACACCAAATATTCATATAGTTGACGTATAAGCTCCTCCAACGAATTTTCAACTAGATCTAAGGTGGTTAACGAACCATCCTCAGGATCAAGTCATCGGAGACATCAGAGACTATGTAAGGACTCGTGCATCAATTCGTGAATGCATGATGGTATGCTTTCTCTCACGGATCGAGCCAACGACTGCGGAAGACGCTCTAAGTGATCCTGATTGGGTCATAGCCATGCAAGAAGAGCTCCATCAATTAGAAAGGAACGAAGTATGGGAGCTAGTTCCAAGGAGTCATTGTATGGACCAAATGTGTCTTTAGGAAAAAAAATAGACGAACAAGGAGTCATTGTTAGGAACAGGTTTGACTTGTTGCCAAAGGGTATTGTCAGGAAGAAGACATCGATTTTGATGAAACCTTCGCACCCTTGGCAAGACTGGAGGCAATCTGAATTTTTCTAGCTTATGTCGCATACAAAGACTTCAAAGTCTTCCAAATGGATTTTAAGAGTGCTTTTCTCAATGGACTTTTGGAAGAAGAAGTCAATGTTGAGAAACCTCCAAGTTTTCAATTGGAAATGGGCATGAATAAAGTCTGCAAGCTAAAAAAAGCCTTGTACGGATTTAAACAAGCACCGAGGGCTTGGTATGACACTCTCTTATGTTTCCTCATCGATTATGGATTCACGAAAAGACAAGTAGATAAAACCCCTTTTCGAATCAAAGATGGTGAACATATTCCCTTGCTGCAAATCTACATAGATGATATCATCTTTGGAAGCACCGATCCATCTTTATGTGAACAGTCCTCTAAACTCATGCAAGGTAAACTTGGACTACAAGGTATGGGATGAATAATATATATATATATACACACACACACACATATATTATTTTATATTTTTAAATAAGATATATATACTAATATATATAACATTCAAACCGCAGCACTTTAACAATATATATAATCAAAGTATGATACAAAATAACAAGGGACAAAAATCACGATTTTATCCCAATAAAAATTGGTACGAAATAGTGATATGAAATCAAAACAGAATATATATATATATATATATATACATATATACATATACATATACATATGTACATATGTATATATATATATGTGTACATATGTACATATGTACATATGTACATATGTATATATATATGTGTGTACATATGTACATATGTATATGTATATATATATATATATGTATGTATATATATATATATATATGTATATATATACATGTATACATATATACACATGTATACATACATATATATATATATATATAGACACACACACACACACATACATACATACATATATATGTGTGTGTGTATATATATATATATATATATATATATATATATATATATGGGATTCAAGCATACAACATAATCTCATGTACCATAAAATCGGAGAAGGTGAATAAATGAAAGATTCAAGTCAAGTATGCACTCTCTCCTTAAAACTGATCCCTCACCTCCCGTAGGTGCTAGGAGTATTGTGATGTCGGTCTCCCAAGATAAAATGAGTCAACGATATTACGTTTGAGCACTCAAACCGTAATACCTTCAGCGAACTAGAACAATAGGCTTTGAATACAAGTTATTTCGGAGAGATCGAGCAGAGTTTCGGGAAGAGGAAATGACAAAGCTAGAGAGAAAATAAAAATTTCTTGGTTTCTAACTTTTCCTATGTTGGTTTCGTCTGGTGTAACAAATCTACTGCCCAAACACAAGTTTATATAGGGGATGCTAAGAATAAATAGTAATTATGGCATTAAGTAATCCAATTAATATTTGGATTATAATGTTTGAAATGATCATACTTATTATTTGAAAATAATATCAAAGGTTACGAATTAATACGCAACTAATTCATACCGACCACAATGATCGTGTCCAAATATATTTGAGTGGCCAAGAAGTTCGAGATCCGCACCGAATCGATGCATGAAGCACTAACCAGTAAAGCATGAGTCAAGTATGAGTCAAAGATGGTTGATGGCCTACTGTTCAAGAGGTATTTCGCTTCCGCTACAAGAGCAGTCCAGGCTATACAATTAAGAGCTACGGTTAGAGGTTAGTACGATCCTGTTTATTGCATATTATGGTATTATGTAATAAATTAAGACTTACATTTGCCTTGTTCTTTAATTTGCAATAATATTTGCATATATTCATATACGTTGTTGTATAAATTGAACCAACATTATGTGAATATCTCTATTGCGATTCAATTTTGTTTGTTGTTTGGACTGCCGATTGAGTTTATTTCTGCACTAAGAAACAACAAAAGAAATAAAATCATAAAAAAAAATTTTCAATTGGATTTCCACACTGCTTCGTCACTCTGTCTGCTTCGCCGTTTTTCCTTTCCGTTCGCCGGCGACCTTCAAAGACAGAGGTGGACGTCGCGGTTGGTCGGACTTTGTTCGGATCGCCGGTAACAGACGTCGTTTTTTTTTTTTCGTTCACATTAAAATATATATATATATATATATATATATATATATATATATATACACGTTGTTCTCCTTTCATGCCATCAACAATGGAGATCCGGTGGACCATTACCTTCGGCCGCCTGGTTCGCGACGCGGCAGAGCAGAAAGAGGGCGGCGCGCAGCGCTGGTTTGCGCTGGTTTGCGATGGTGCTGGTTTTTTGGTGACGGCGGCGACAATTCGCTGGTTGTGGCGTTGTGATGGAGACGGCGGAGGTTGGCTGAGTTCCAACTCGCCGCTGCTACTTCCCTTCTTCCCTGGTCGCTGGTCCTTAAGCTTTGGGCAGTGCTGGGTCTGTTTTTTTTTAGACGACGATGAGATGGTGGAGACTGGATGGGCATTCCGGCGAAACTGGCACTACTGCCTTGGTGTCGTTCCTCTCTCTGATCCTCGCGTTCTCATTTGCTGTCGGTGATGGCGCTATTTTTTTTTCGGTGATGCCATGGAAGAAGACGGACGTTTCTTCGGGTGTTTTGGCTTCGGTTGTTTGACCGTGCATTAAGTTAAGTTTAGGTCATTAAGGTAATTATTATTATTATTATTATTATTGTTATTATTATTTATTTTACCTATTAAATATTTGCCTTATTTTATTACTAATTAATTTTGGTAAATGATAATTATTTGGTTTAATATTATCATATTAATTAGTATTACCTTAATTAATTTGTATATCATTTTTTTTGGCAAATGGTAAATATATAGTAATATTATATATATATTAATTTTGGTAAATGGTAATTATTTGGTTTAATATTGCCATATTAATATTATCTTAATTAATATTGTATATTATTTTTGACAAATGGTAATATATAGTAATATTATACATATTAATTTTGGTAAGTGGTAATTATTTGGTTTAATATTGCCATATTAATATTATCTTAATTAATTTTTATATTATTTATGGCATGGTAAATGTATGGTAATTGCTCATTATTTTGGAATATTAATGCCCCTTTTAGTCTCCTCTTAATTTTGGCATTAAATTCATAATTAAATTATTATTCAATTTTGAACAAATTATTAAGTTTTAATTTGTTTGAATTTTAATTTTAATATTGAATATTCGGTTTAAATTGTATTCAGTGTTACAATTTAAATATTTAATTGTGGAGTTTGAGTTCGTAATATGCGTAACCTGAGCATGCTATATATATTTTTTTTTTATTGCACTAATTATATTATTTTATTGTTATAATTATGCCTTTAGAAAAGCCTGTTCATTAAGATTGAATTTAGTACCTTTTAGGTGAATTTAGTGCCTTTAAGAATAGATTATGCATATTCTTACTCTTTCAATCAATACTCCACTTCTTTTGGAGGATTTCAAAGCACATAAAGTACATAAAATCTTTCATAGTACTACCCTATTTAAAGCCTTATCCTTAGGTCAATCTACATTTATATAGATCAACCAAACGATTTTACTTCAAATATGAGAACACATGTTTTAGGGAAGTTTCTTAGGGAGGAATACTAGTTCCCTAGCCCTGGCTTTCACGCCTTGCTGGCTCAAACCGCCATATTGCTATTAGTCCCCTTACGACGCTACTCTGTCTAAGGAGTTGGTTTTTAATGGAGCCTTAGCACCAACCAACTTTCCTGGAAGTATATCTAAGGATTGTCCATCATGTTTTGGCTTAATTTGTTTGATTAGGCTTTAAATACCCTTGCCATTGTGATTTGATTTCAGTTCATTAAAGAATAGCCACAGCATCTTTAATTTACTAAAATTACATATTAAGAATTAATCATATAAAGTTTAGGCAAGAAACCTTGTAGTTAACTCTGCGTTATATAACGAAATTTAGCCCACAGGCAATTTTGTTATATTTAAAGGGTTAATTAGGATAAAATACTAAACTATGATCATAATCTGCCCCCCTAGGATTATGCATCGGCATATAGCTTGGTAGTTTTGTCATTAAAGGTGGATAAACCTTACCCAAACTGTACACATTCCGTTTCCACCATTCAGTTTTGGTAATATTATGTACTTCAGTTATTCTCTCTCTATTATGTGCCTTAAAAATCCTAACCAAACCTTAAGTTAACCGCTAATTTGGACTAGTCACATATGTTATCTTTACAAATATGGAACATTAAGAAGGCATCTTACCATAATTTGGTTGTACTTGTTAAATATTAATGGTAGTTATAATGTTGATTATTACCATCAAATACTTTAATTAATAAAACCATTAATGTTAATATGGTATTCAGTTATAAATCCTGAATTGTTTCCAATTAAGTTTATGTGACAATGTTCTAGTCAAGAAAATATTTTGGTCATTCTTATGTTCTTGGCATTTTTCGGAGTTTAAATTTTATTAAGTTTCAAAATTATATCCAAGAATGTTTCTACAGTTAGTGGTTTTAACTATTGTTTTTCCATATTTAGTCTCCTATATAATGTGAAAATATTATTATGGCTATTGACTTTTGGATTATTTGCAATATTCCATTAATGATGATAATAATATTATTAATTGAGTTATGGAGAATCAATTTAGTAATTTTGGAAAAACATATTTGCTAAGGTAACTGGCTATTTCCACTAATTCCATAATTTTTAAAGTTCTTTGAATTATGATTTTAGTTCGTTATGCCCATATTTTGTTAAGTATGAATAAAGAATATTTAGTGTAAATTCACACTTTCTAGTTGGTTCATACTTTTCAGTTATTTTATACATTCAATCACATTAGAGTGCATAATATTAAGTAGAATTATGCACTTTTTAGTTTGTGAAATTTTGATTTACAAATGACAAAATATATATATATATATATATATATATATATATATATATATAGGTTTCTCTTCCTGTGACAACCCTCCTTATTATGTGAACCTGCATCATGAACACATAGTATGCAAAACCAAAGTAATAAACACTCAAATATTTGTTTATTTTGAATTTAAAAAAAAAAAAAAACCAGCAGCAAGATCTAGTGCATTTAAAAGAACTGCATCATGAACACATACTATGCAAAACCAAAGTAATAAACACTCAAATATTTGTTTATTTTAATTTTTTTTAAAAAAACCAGCAGCAAGATCTTAATGATGAATATGTCTCAAAAAATTAATGGCTTAAATATCATCAATAAAATCTTGTTGCTGGTTTTTTTAGAAAAAAAAAATTAAAAAAAAAACAAATATTTATTGAAGTGTAAATGGTTTTCTTATGAATAGATTACTTCCTTTTCCTCATCTTCAAGTTTTTCTGGGTGAACATAATAAATGTTACCAAGCATATGAGGCCACCCACTAGCAAGCAAAATCAGAGATGGGAATTTGCACAACCACCCACCCTCCGAAAACACACGGTAGCACCCCTCCGCCCCCCTGAATGCACCGCCCCAAACACAATGTAATTCCATCGACCCACCAAACTCCACCACCTAAAAATGTCGCATGAGTGCACCTATGTGCACACAGTATGCAACAGTGAGCAAATAAACACTCAAATATTTATTTATTTTACACAAAAGCAAAAGCAAAAGCAAAAGTATTAAAAAAAAAAGAAAAAAAAAAACACAGAAATCGTACCAGCAAGGCGGGCTGAGCGACGCCGACTAGAGGACACCCATTGTCCACCGCTCGGCGATCGTATTCCAGTGGAGACCGCTGTCGTTCCCCCCATTGCGACCCGCCGCTTCGTGACACGCCCACCATCCCCATCAACAGTAACCCCGCCAGACGGAACTCCCGAGCCCCCTGGTAACGAACCGGCAGGCCGTCGCTTCCCATCTCGACTGCGAGCACCGGACACCATAGCGCAGCTGACGTTAGACGATAGTGCTAACCGGCCGACGAGGAGACCACGCCCAAAAACTGAGCGACACAAAAAGGGGGTAAAACCAATTTCACCAATTCACACGGATAAACCCCCCAAATTGACCACTAGTAAAACAGTCAAGAAGAAGACCAAAACACCCCTTGTGCACAAACATTACGGGACTAATTAATATCATAAAATGCACGGAAGTGCACGGCAGAGTTTTATTAAAAAAACCTCCACCACCCATTCTAATAAAATAAAAGGTGGATATTGGTTCACAGGTTCACATAATAAGGAGGGTTCTCACCTGATGATAATTCTATATATATATATATGGGTTGCACTCCCATGCTAAGTGTCGCCCAGATAAGAAATGAGAACGCTCCACAGCCGTCCACGTGTCCAGATCAACGAATCAGATACACTTTAAAAAACTGACGCGGTGGCATTTTCGTAAATAACTGGAACTTTGGTGCACCTAGTTTCACTTATAAGTGCACCTAGTTTCACTTAAAAGTGCACCTATTTTCGCACCTATTTTCACTTACAAGTGCAAGTAACTTACCTTATTAATATTCATGCACCTATTTTCGCAAATACTTTCACTTACAAATGCAAGTAATTTACCTTGTTAATATTCATGCACTTGGGTGCAACCTAGGTTGCACCTAGTTATAACATAGGTTGCACCTAGTTATAACATTAGGTGCACTTAGTATTGATGCTCACTGTACAATTCACTTGCACCTGTAATACATTTTACTTGCATCTGCAATACATTTTACTTGGACTTGTGCAAGTAATTTACTTTGTTAACATTCATGCACCTGGTTGCAACCTATGTGCACCTAGTTATAGCATTAGGTGCACCTAATTATAACATTAGGTGCATTTAGTATTGATGCTCATTGTACAATTTACCTGCACTTGTAATACATTTTACTTGCACGTGTGCACCTATTTTCACTTGCAGGTGCAAGTAATTTACCTTGTTAACATTTATAGACCTGGGTGCACCTATGTGCACCTAGTTATAACATGACGTGCACCTAGTTATAACGTTAGGTGCAACTACATTCCGAACACGTGGCGCGTTGTGATTGATCTGCATTTCTTTCCTGGGCGGCCAGTACGCATTTGAACGCGATCCTATATATATATATATATATATATATATATATATATATATATATATTTGGTTAGATATTGTTGGAATTTGTAAATTCGGTCTATTTCTCATAAATTTGATCTTTATGTATTAAAACATTTTAATGGGCTTAAAGTTTGAAATTTCAAAGTATATATATTTATTACTTTACTATTCAAAATTTGGGTCTTTTTGGTTTGGACTCATTAGAGTTTGAATATTAAGTTTATGCTTTGAAAGCTCATATTAAAAATTGTTTTAAGTTATGCAATTTGTTTGGAATATATCTGTTTAATGTTTAAGTTTATGCATATTTGTCCTAAGCATAATATTTTGTTTTAAATTATGCAATATTTTTTTTATTATGCCTTTAGCACCGCATAAATTTAGGATGAAATTATATTAGTTCCTAATTAAGTTGGACTTCGTCATAAACTTTAGTTACTGTAGTGTCTAAATTTAAGCACATTTAGTCAGTTTATTTAGTTCACCAATTTAAGCTTTAATCATAGGTGAGCCATGCAATTTTGGTGTATACCCTACAATTTTAGGTTTATACCCTTAGACAGTTATACATTGAGTGCATATGAATTGAGGAGAGATACTAGTTTTATGGCCATGACTTAAGAACATCTTGTGCCATTAGTCCCCTTAAATATTATATATTTGGATTTTCCCATCACGATCTGGTATAATCTGTTTGTTAATTTTTTTTTTAATTCCTTGCTAATGTGATTTGATTTCAGTTCATTAAAGAATAGCCATAGCATCTTTAATTTACTGATTTCAATATCTATCATAAAGTTTAATTTTATGATGCAAACTTTAGATCATATTTCTTAATTTACTCACAGGGATTAAGAAAAGGAACATGATTTCTTAAGTTTTATCATAATAGTTGTGATGTATCTCGTTGATTAAAACTTTAGCCTACAGGCAAGTCTTATATCCCTTGATTCTTCAACTCATTTGATAATTGTTTCATCATAAAATTTCAATTGGATCTAATTGAGTAAAACTTTAGCCCACATGCAAGTTTTATGTCTCTAGATTCTTCTGTCTATTTAATAATTGAGATGAAATTTTATCATAAGGGTTTTAATTGGATTTAATAGAAATAAAACTTTAGCCTACATGCAAGTTTTATGTCAATAAATCCCTCAACCCATTAGATAATAATTTTATCACAATCTTAGAATTTATAAATTTAGTTCAGTTATACTTCTAAGTTTTCATGGTTTGCATTGGCAAAACAAGTATTTAGTTACTTCCCAAAATTTAATCACTTTTATTAATTATTTCGCGAATCTTGCTCGGTTATTTGGACTAACTGTAGTAAGTTACGTGATATATTCGATATACCTATTTTGGTTTCTAAGAATAAAATGTACATATTCGAGCCAAATTCCAACTTGGTTTTGAAAAGTGTATTTTATTATTTTTAGTATGTCCAACTATGGTGGGGAGTTATGTCCTCATTAGTTATTACTTTAGTTGGATTGGAATCAAATATTGATTATTTAGTATGCCCAACTAATTGTGGGAAATTATATCTTCATTATTTAGTTGGTCAAATCAATTGTGAGTACGTACATCATAAATTCTGCTGAAGAATATTTTAATCAGTGGGAGTGATCATTTAGAAAAAGATCATTAAGATGCTCCACTAAAGATTCCACAAGTATCAATATTATATTTGTTCACATAAATTCATAAGTTCAAATTATTGAACATTTAATTGTGCAATATATTTATGAAAATGTTGTAACAATATTAAGGAGTTTATTAGAACAAAACATTTAACTTGTGATATGCTGTTATTTAAATAAATTCTTTAGCATTTAATAGAGTCTTTAGTTTCTTCAAAATTGATCCTGGGCCATTCTGATTTATAAGGCTCAAGACAATTTTGCAAGAAAATAAGACTCATAATATTCAGTTCATTATAAAGTGGACCTTAAAGTTATTTGGGAAGTTATGGTGTATATTTAAAACTCCACATTTATGGACTTAGAATTTTAGTTTATTGTCTAAGTTGTTGGAATGCTTCTATGACTAAACTATCTTTTGGCTATTTTGATGAGTGGGAGTGACAGACGTGTCAACTCCAAGCTCTTGGCCGTTAGAGGTAGTGCGTAAGTTTAGTTATAAAACTAGTCATGGAACATAGTTAGCATTATGCTAACATTAGGAGATTTCTACTTAAGGCATAGTTAACATTAAGGATCTTAGAGATCATGAAGTGTACTCTCTTGTACAATTTGGATGATTTTTCTCTTTTAAGTTGCGTATATATTTTATTTTGAGAAACATCCTTTAAGGTACCAAGAATAAACGTTGGGTTTGTTCATAAAGGACTTAAGTTGAGGAATAAAAATGCATGTGATGCATAAAAGATATTACTTTGTTGAGTAGAGGACATATCGCTATGATTCATGTGTTTTGTTCTTTGATGAGAGTTGTGCTAGTACTTGCACCAAGTGGGAAACTGTAAGACTTTTCTCAATATAATATATTATATATATTGTGGGCCTTAATAATGTGGTGCAAGTGGACTAGGCCCATAGGTTGGATTGGACATCTAGGTTTAGTCCAATCCACCATTATGCCTATATAAGCCTGCATTGATGGGATGCAGGATAGACAATCATATAGCGCTAAAGGAATGGTACTCACACTGCTCAGATTATACCAGGACACCATCTAGGGTTTTGAGTCAAGTATGAGTCAAAGATGGTTGACGGCCTACCGTTCAAGAGGTGTTTCGCTTCCGCTACAAGAGCAGTCCAGGCTATACGATTAAGAGCTACGGTTAGAGGTTAGTACGATCCTGTTTATTGCATATTATGGTATTATGTAATAAATTAAGACTTACATACACATGTCAATCGACATTCGAATCATTAAAGCAACAATATGCTAACCTCGTACGGGAGTCATTGTTCTAACGAGGAATGGTAGGAGAGACCCTCACAATGACATGCTTCGTTCCATAATTTAGTTATCCCATTGAACCTAGGTGCCAACTAGGTTAGGTATCCACTATAGAACTTTTATCTAAGAGCTTCAAACCCATTCCTCGTCACAATTTCTCAACAACCATTTATAACCCTCAGGTTAGCAGCTGCTACATTATCCTTTGACCTCACATAGTCAACAAAGACAACACCAGTTGTGAGAAATTGTTTAATGGTATTCTGCATATGACTTGCAAGTCTAGACTTACCATGCAACTCTGTACTCAACCAATTTTGGCTTAACTATCCCAATGCACACACATTGGAGGTTCGAGTTTTCTCAATCAGGAATATTCTCGAGAAAATGGCATAGCCACTTAGCCCCTTAAGGCTATCAGCTCAAATTCCATCTAGGATCTAGCTCTCATAGATTGTTTTGAGAATTTACACTCAACTGACTACACTGGCTCACAACAACATGTAGCCATTCATGGACTTAGCATCCTTTTGATATACAATTCAAGTACAGTTGGATATCACGTGTAGTGTAGTCCCAGATCATGAGCACACCGTAGGTATCTCATAACTCTCACTATTGCCTTCTAGTGCATATCACTAGGGATCCTCGTATAACTACTGAGTTTGTTAACCGCAAGGCAATATCTGGCCTAGTACAATTCATTAGATATAATTAAAACTACCAAAAATTTGAGTGTATTCTCCCAGAGACATATAAACTCCATGATCTTTGGATAGTTGTACATTAGTATCTAACGTTGTCCTAGCCACTTGATTATCGTCCTTATTAAATTTTCAATGATTTAATCAACATAATGAGATTGGCCTCACACAAAACCATACGATCTTTCCACGATTTTAATCTCGAAGATTAAATCTACCAAAACCAATATCCTCATGTCAAATCTCAAACATTTAACATGATCTTGGTAGACTTTAATCATTTGATCGTTACTACCCATAATGAGTTTATCGTGTATAAACAAATAGTGATATCACTGTCTATCGTATACCTTACGTAGACACACCTGTCACTTTGTTTATACTAAACTCGTTGGTTATCATTGTATGATCAAACTTCACATGCCAAAACTCATGCTACTGTTTTAAATCATACAAAGATTTCACCAATCTACACACTTTCTTTTCATAGTACGGAACCACAAAACCCTTAGGTCGTTCCATGTGTATTAAGAAAGTAGTTTTCCACATATCCATTCGATGAACTTCCAAGTCTCGGAAAGCGGCTATGGCAAGTATCATTCTAATGGATTTTATTCTCATCACGAGAGAATACACATTGAAGTTACCGTGGCACTCGCATTGCATGTAACCTTCAATTACAGCCTGGCCTTGTACTTCAATGAAACCATCTAGTTTTATCTTCCGACTAATGATCCATTAAGATCGAAAGGTTTTGTAACCCGGTGGAAGAACAACCAGATCCAAGTATGATTCTCTAAGATAGAATCTATTTACTTCCAGTAGCCTTTTTATGGTAATAAAACCCACTTTGTGACCTTTCAAAACAGTCAGCCACAAACAAGAGATTAATTTTGAAAAATTAATATTGGAGTTAATATGAAATTAATTCTGTAACGTTTAGGCTTAATCCCCTGAACTGTCATTACGCAAGTGAAACGATCGGCCAGAGACTCCTGCGAGAGGTTACTTAAGTTACGTGCGAGAGGTCACTTCGTGCAAAACATCATCCTGAGTCACGTGCGAGAGGTAAGTTTCATCTGCGAGACGTGGGCCTATTCCAGCCGTGAAACATGGGCAATTTTTCCACCGCAAAACATAACCTTCCCCGGGAAATGTAACTTCGTCCAACTTTAGCTAACGTCGAATGTTCATTTCGACACGCTAGGTTCTTTATTGAACCTTGAAAGAAATACATCCTCAAAATTGATGAATTTCTTGATTCAATTTATCGTGTTCTTATGTACATCCAGAAAGTAGGACTCGTGGACAAATTAAGAACCAATAAACACATTTAGCAAGCCACCCCCACATTCAGTAAGAACACTTATCAAGTTTCTTGCGGGAAACCTTATTTAAAAGGTACTTACTTGTTCAAAACATTACCCCACCCTCACATTCTTGAGTTAGGCCCGAACTTATCAACGACTTGATATTCATGTTCGACAACGTTTGATTGAAGTGAACATCATGTCATACACTCGAGTATGGTACCAATGCTTGCGCAGAAATCACCAATAGGTGTTTCATATTCACCACATTGATCGCTTTAAACCACATTAATTCCACAATTAATTTGGTTTTGTTTCTTATTCTTATAAAGAATAAATATGTGCTACAAATTAACACATCTTGTAGGTGCAAACAAATTAGAACTTACAAATCCATTCGAAATTGCCCGAAGGCCAAAGCACGAAGCGGCGCATTATCAGCACTTAGCACAACTTGAACAAGGAGACACCTTGCGAAAGGTGATGCAAAAGCCTCTCGTAGGTGCTGCCTTTAAGCACCTTCAGGTGCTATCTCTTCATATGGTCATAACAACCATATTAACCAAACAAGCACTAAAATAAGTGATATAATGATTGGACGTTAAGCATTTACTCAAGCACTACAAGTAGTGCTCGTAGCTAATTACATCAGTATTTAAATAGCACTACTAAAATGACTTAATTTGCACTAAGTGCTAAATTAACATGCATTTTCGTTAGTGCTCCAATAGCACTTACGCTCAAGCTTAACGATTGAATGACCCAACTTCATCATTTGTCTCATATTCAATTCCATACTAGTATAATTTGGAATTTTTTATCAAGTTAATTTTAACACAATTAACAACATCAAATCAACCAAATTTTCAACTAGTTGAAACAAGCTTTTATAAACATATTAAGAATATTATTTTAAATATTCGATACAATTGATCCGTGACGCTCATGATTATATAGCTATCCCAATTTTCGACAAATTTATCTTGAAATCCTTATCGTTCTATAACTTTTTCATAACTTTTACTTATATGCAAGTAGTTAACCCTCCAAGTTGTTTGATTCCCTATTTTGTAGGTTTTATAATTTTAATATGCAGGATATGACAAGTGCACATGGTCTGACGAATGCACAAGTGTTTGAAAGCTGAATTTGGAAGTTGGGATGCCTACTAGGTTTTCTACTTCTTATCCCTCCTTATATTCATTTGCTGTACCCCATTTTGTCATTCTAAAGTGTGGAAATGTTGATAACTCTCTTGCATAACATCTTGTACACATGGTACACCATATAATATTCGCATATGACTATTTTCCATAACCTCCGGAGACCTAGAAACATTTCTAAAGTGTGGAAAGGTGCTCATCTTGGTTTTATTTTGGTTTCGTGCCTTCTTTCCCACCGATTCCAGAATAACATCGAGGGCGATGTTTAATCTAAAGTATGGAAAGAGCACGTTGTGCTTTAAATTGAAAAATTACTTTAAGAGACTGTTTTTATTTGTTTCGGTGTAATCAAGCCATGAATAGTTTGTCATTGTTCACTCTATCTATGAAGAATGCTAACTCTGTGTCAAAAATCTTTTATAGCCATGGAAGTACCCCCACTTTGACCCAAAAATAAGAATTTTGAAAATTTTGTGTGCTTGCATGATATTCACCTCTTATTTTGTGAAGACCTTAGTGAAGGATCTCTCGAAGTGGGAGTGTGCACCCCCTAATTTGAGAAATATAAGATAAGCGAAACCCGGAATTGAACAAATTATGGTAGGGCTTGGGGCAAATGGTGAGCCTATTGGTGAGCATAGAGTGAAAAATCCCTTAGTCTCGAGAAAAAGGCATGAGGGGTTGTATGGAGAAACAGTAGAAATGGCAAAAAGGCCATTCCTAGAGGTAAGAAACGAGGAAAGCCATCTTGCTAGCATGTGGGCAACCATTGCACCGTCTTCGAAAAAGCGTAGAGATCTACGTGAAGTCAGTTGTCCACGCGAAATGATCCTTGGAGATGAGAAAATAGAGACGATGTGAGCCGCTTCGCTAGGGTTCAAGCACCCATTGCATTGTCTTCGAAAAAGCATGGGGTTCCATGTGAAGTCGGGTCGCTTGATGATGTTACCCTAGGAAGTAAGAAGAAAAAGTGATCGCCCAAGTCACTGGCGGTTAGCGGTCAATATCCCTACCCTCACTTATTTTTACGCATGGGCCTTGGCTTTAGGATGGCAGATTAATTAGGTGGTATACATCTTTCCCACTAGGGGGCTCAGCTAAAGGCCTTCACAGAATGAGAGGTGAGTAAAAATTTGGACTGCATGCTTGGTACTGAATAATAATATTGATTTGTCCAAAATATGACGTTGGGGGTTTGCTTTGTTTGAATATTCATAACAGTGTATGGCACATATTTATCATTCCTTGTAGATATTGTGAAGGATTTCACACCCCTTGGAAGGTTGCATTCGAAACATTCTCGACCACTCGGTTGTTTGAGTATCATAGATACTTATGGCATCTAAATGAGAAGGGCTTAACCAAGAAATTGCTCGAGGACGAGCAACCTAAAGTGTGGAAACTTTGATAGATGCCAGAAGTACCTACCTTTTTGGACCAATTAAGAGAGGTTAAAGACAAGTAAATGCTTTAAAGGACCCAATGTGTGGTATTTTCATGTCAATATGCTAAGAAGTGTAAAAGTATTTTGTGTAGTGTGTTTTAAAGGGTTTTGACAGGTTTGAAAGCTTGGAATAACCAAGGAATGACATACATGATGAAAGAGGAACAAACCTGACCTTGGCGCACGCAAAGACCAAACTCGAACCATCAGAAGAAACGAATACAAGGGAATTTCCCCATCCATGCCAACCCCACGCGTGTAGCACGTGTGGATGGATTCCAGTAGCTCTCTACGCGTGCATCCACACGTGGAGGCAGCATGGACGGAACATCAGAACCTTGCGCGAAATTGTTTATAAGGGGATTATTTTCAGCTTAGAGAGAAGGAACTTTTCATATCACACTTTCTAATTTTTAGATTAGGGTTTAGGTTAGAGCTCTTAGAGAGAAAAAGGAAGTTTGGGAAGAAAGTGAAGGGGTTGGATTGAGATTGCTTGTTCTCATTTGTGGTACACTCTTTCCTTATTCATTGTGATTGCTTTTCAAATCCCTTTGTTGAATCCCTTCTTTCTTTGATTTCATTTGCATTTTCTATTGTTATTGTTATTGAATCTTGATCTTGAATAGTATATCTTGTTTGTGAAGCCCATGAGTGGCTAGATTCTAGGGTAAGGCTAGGATGGAAAGAGATTTGCATTTATGATTTGAAATGTTCATATGAGACTTGATTTTCCTTTGATTTGCTGAAATTGTGCGTATGTTTGTGATCGATCTTGTTGGATCGAGAGCCCCGATCCTTTCAAGAGTCTAGGATCACCCATTTGACGAGATATTGCAAATGGCTGAGAGCCCTTTAGCAAGACCCATATAGGAAATTCAAGGTGTTTGATGAAATTCCCCAACCGACTGAGGATTGGGAGCTTGAGTGTGACGCCACTCAAGAGTGTAAACCGAGTCCCTATAGCAAGACCCATAGGAAATTCAAGCCTTTCCTTAGCGAAATAATGAAAGCTCTGATAAGTCCTAGCCCCATCCGTCCTTTCCCTTTTTGATTAACTTAGTTTACCAAAGTTTACACCAATGAAACCATGTTCCCGTTTTGTTTGTTTTCCCATTTCGTTACCTAGGCAATGAAAGATAGTATGCTTGCCAATCCTGTAGATCAATTGGAATACCTTTGCCAATCCTATAGATCGGACTTGCCATTTTTAAGTTCAGCTCTCCTCTATGCTTAGTGAGAATCCAATTTGTCATAGCAATCTTATGCAAAATTGCATGTTTGGTTGTGGGGTACTTGGCTGGCAGCATGTTTGTCTCTGTGGGCCAGTAGCTCATTGTGCCTACAGTGGTTGTCTTTGCTACCTGATACATATGATTTTATACTATTATTTGCCCCATAATTTAGTTGGTTTTGTTGCTTATTTCCTTTACCTTGATGAATTTGAGCCTCGTTTGTGCATTACATTTGCTTAATCTTAGTTTATTCACGAACGAGAAACAAAGGAAGGATTTTTTATCATCTTGGACAAGTTTTTGAAGCATAGGAATCTACCCAAGGTCGGAAAGGAGCAACGGAGCACGAAAGAAGTCAGAAGACAACCAGAGGAGGCACCTCACGACCGACGTCACGGCTATGAGGCTATCCGTGAGGCACTACACGGACAGCAGTGGGTCACTGCACCTCACGGCCACGATCCCGGCTGTGAGGGTGCCCGTGACCCTACTGATGTCCAGTATTTAATGACGTGTTCAATTGTCTTTTTGGGGATTCTGAGCCCTAGTTTAGTTCAGTACAATTTTCCTTCTCTTTAGAGTTTTCTATAGCATAGATTAGCGCCGTTTTACATACTTGAATACGTTTGCAAGCTTGGAATCGTGGTTTGGATTGGATTTACTATTCAAGATTGTTAGTAAAATTATTCCTTTTAATTTTTTAACTTCTGAGATTTATTGCTATGACTTCAACAGTTAATTCTTGCTTTGATTTGTTTACTTTCACTAGTACAAAACAGGTTATTGGCGTCTGTTGAAAAATGCAAAAAACGTCTGTTTTACAACAGGTCATATGAACAAGACGCTGATTGTACAGACTTTAGGCGTCTGTTGTTCATTCATGATTCTCCTAACTGCACAATACATTTCCTTTCAGTCATATTCAATATAATTCAATTCAGTCATCCATAATAATCAATTCAATCCAATAAAGAATATTCCATTTAATTCATTCATCAATACTGATATATTCCAACTAATAATCATCCACAACAATCCAACTAATAATCATCCACAACAATACTTCTCAAGTAAATTAGCAAGCAAGAAAAGTTCTCTCCTTAAGTGATACTACAAGAGATATTGATTGATATGAACAAAAAAAAGACAAAGCAAATTTCTCTCCCGGCCGTGACCCTGCCCGTGTGGGTTTTGGCAAATTTCTAGTGTGTAAGAGAGCTTTTGGGGCCTCAGGGTCACGGCCACCCTCCTAGATATTCCAGTATGCGTAGGCTGAATAAGAGCCCGGGTACACAACCTCCCTCCCTACCGTGTACCTGACCGTGATCGCGGGCGCGGGTTTAAAACCCAGCCCTCGATCCCCTTCTCTTATTTCCCCAAATCCCGACCCTAGTTTCTTTCTCTCTCAAATTCTCTCCTTCCCCAACCTTTCTCCAGCATATTTGCCTCCATTCCTTTGTGATTTCTTGCAATTAGCTCTTCAATCTCTTCTTCTTCTTCAAGAAGCTTCTGAACTCTGCTCTTTTATTTCAGTTATCTTTTGATGTCTTTATTTCTAGTTTGTTTCTTTGAATTGTATAATGCTTAATTCGGATTTTGGTTTATTATATTCTATTTTCTGCTTGCATTTACTGCTTATTTTTCTGCTTTCTAGTTCAATTTGTCTTTATTGTTTTTAGTTAGTAAGGCTTTGGTTGTCCATCAGGGACGATGTCCGAGTTTAAGTGGGGGGCGGGGGGAGGGGTGCTATTTCTTGTTGAAAATGGAATTTTTGATGAACTTTGCTTGAAGGACTCAATTTGCAGCTTAGGACAGTTTGGTTTCCTTGTGTTGTGACTATGACCACTTTCCTTTCTACTGGTTGGTGGTTTGTTTTGGTGGTACTTGTGCAGCCTAGGTTGTCAGGGATGATTCAAAGTTGAGCTTGTGTTTAATTCAGTCTCTTGCCAATAGCTGGGTTAACCTCTAACCTAAATGCTTCCCCTGTGTGTTATGCATTGCTAGTGAAGGCTTATGTGAGATTCCCGTGATATTTGTCTTGTCATAGCTTGTCTCAGTGCTCTCATAGTGAAGTCTATAATTTGCATGCTTTGAAGTGATTTAGGCCATTATTGTTAACCCAAGTCTTTAAACCTACCCTTATTGTAATTGTTTTCCCTAGTTGTCCCCTTTGAGCCTTGTTTTTGTTTGATAAGTGCAAAGCACTTAACCCGTTCTTTGTTGTTGATTTTTCTTGTTTAAACCCTATCATTTAACCCTTAGTCTTTAGCCATATATTTCCATCCACCCTTAGAGAGAATGTAGCATTTGTTCTTTAATTTAGAGGAGATTTCTTTTTGGAGCTTATTTCTGTTAGAGTTATTTCTGTCATCATTGTTCCAGTGTGGGGCTGTGGTGAAAGGAATTGATTGATTGGTTTGAATTGAAGGAAAGAAAGTTGATTGTTAGAAAAAAAAAAGATTGATGAAAAGAAAAAAAAAAAAGAGAAAAAAATTGTTGTTAGAGAAAAGTTTGAAAAAGAAGTTCGAAAGTGAAGAAAAGGTTTGTGAAAAGAAGGAAAAAGAATGATGAATAAAAGTACAATCATGTTGCTAGAATAATTGTGTCCAACCCCCACTAGTTTAGAATACTCTTATGTTTTCAATTCTGTTTTGCTCTACTGTTCATACTTGCAGTATTTCCTCTAGATTTAGTTGTGAATAGGTGTGAAATTCTCTCTCCTTTGTTCATTTTTCCATACCCCTTCTTTGTTTAGCCACTCACCCTTAGCCCCATTACAAGCCGAATAAAGACCTATTTGATTTTAGCATGCAATTTTAGAGTTGATCTATGGGGGTATGAAGGGCAAGTCTATGGGATCCCATCTTAAGCGAAGTCTTGCATAATCTCAACTGAGTACATGTGCATACAGGGTCTTAATCTACCTTAATTCTGGTGCCCGATTATTGGCCTGATAGGGGAACTCACTTGTGATTCTGAGATGATTCTTGAAGCAGGTTAGGTTGTATAAGCTGGTTGGTATGTTTGGTTGTGCTGGGAGGAAGTGTGATCAGTTGCAGTGCTTGGAAGGTGACTTGTCCTTGGTAATTGCTTGAGGACAAGCAAAAGTTCTAGTGTGGGGAGTTGATACATATGATTTTGTACTATTATTTGCCCCATAATTTAGTTGGTGTTGTTGCTTATTTCCTTTACCATGATGAATTTGAGGCTCGTTTGTGTATTACATTTGTTTAATCTTAGTTTATTTACGAACGAGGAGCAAAGGAAGGATTTTTAATCATCTTGGACAAGTTTTCGAAGCATAGGAATCTACCCAAGGTCGGAAAGGAGTAACGGAGTACGAAAGAAGTCAGAAAACAACCAGAGGAGGCACCACACGGACAACAGTGGGTCTGTAATACCCGGTTATTTTACTATATGGTTCATAATTATACTGGTCTATTATTATATTACTTTATGTGACCCAAAATTATTTGAGACTAGTCTACTATTATTATTTTTCTAAACTTAATATAATAACTAATTCTTAATTTCTTAAACTATTTTATATATACATATATGGTAATGTTACGTATGTATATTGGTTAATATTTATATATGATAGTTTCCTAGTTATATTACGTTTGTATATATGTTAATATGTACCTAAGCTTTATATATAGTAGATTCCTAGATCACATGCTGCTTATAAAATAAAAATGGGAGGAAAAAAAAAACCTAGAACCCTAGATAATTTATCTTCTGTTTCTCGTCTCTTTCATTAGCTGACAATTCACACCAATTCACAAAATTCCTTTAGCGCCAAAATAGAAAAAATGCGTAGTCTTCTTGATTCAATTTTGGTCTTCTTCCTTGGTCATCATCAGATTCTATCCTCTGTTCACCGTAGGGATTCAAAGTTGTATTGATTTTGGAATTCAGGTAAGATTTATGATCACTCAAAATTCTTTTAATCCCATAAGAAACGAAAATCTTTTTTTCTTAAGTGCTTATGTGAAAATCTTTTTCCTCAAAAATCTAATTTTGTTATTCTAAAATAATTGCTATGTGATTTATGATTTTCGTGAATATTGTAATCTATATGAAAATTGTTCGATTATGCGGTGACACTGAGTATATGAATCATTGAATCAAAACATTATGGGATTTATGTGTAAATAATATGGTTGTAGGTAGTAGGTTTGAATACAAATATGTATATAGAATTCGTGCATATGAACTGTATATAACATAATGATTAAGTATAATATTTAAGTCAGTGTTGCATTCTATATATATTCAATATTGTGCATAATAATGTATACGTCGTCTGCTGATGCATTCTTTCGTAATTAATTAGTGTAGTGTGCAATGCTCATACTGAATGAAAATTACATATGTTTTAGTATGTTTATTTGGCAATTAAGGTATAAAGAATTAGTAGGCAGTATATTATTTATTTGGTATTTATTATTTACTACAATAATTAGGCCTAAATCATGTGCATATGGTATTTGGTGATTTAGGCATGATAATTAGTACAAAAGTTATAGATACAGGTGTAAAGTTAGATGAGCTACTTGGGTGCAATGATTTTTTTATATAAGATGTGAACTTTGAGGGTTAAAGATATATATGTTTTGTCCTGGGGATGGTGCCATTTCATATTTTTATCTTGAGGAGTGAGCAATGATGTAAAAGCTGACTCATTAGGGGGTTTAATAACTTCCCTGTTATTTTGAGGAGTGAGCAGTGACTTGAAAGCTGACTCACTAAGGAGCCCAGAAAACTCCCTGTTTATAAGCATTTATTTTTGAGAACTTGAAAATCATTCATTTGGTACCCAATTCTCCTTGACGATATATATATCAAGTGTTGATGGTTTTAAGAAATTCTAAAATGTATTTTTGTAAGATTCTCTCGTGGGAAGAGATTAATTGAGAAATCACAGTTTTCTCTTTGGTTGTTAATTCGAGAGATTGGAATTCTTTCTTTGGTAATTAGTTGAGAGATTGGAATTCTGTTTTTGGTGATTGTTTTGAGGAATTGATTATTCTATTTTGGTGGAAACTTTATGAGTGAATAAATTCTTTTGACTATTGATGATAATGTGGAAATGTCTTGAGGAAATTATGATATGAAAATGTTGAGATAAAGATTATATGGTGAATCTTGAGGATAGAGTGGTTGAATGTTTTTGGATTATAGATAGGCAATGCTTTGATCTCCTAGAAATTTTGTGGATATTTTTATACATACTTTAATGTGTGCTTTCCTCAACTTACATTTTAATTGGTTGAAAATTACTGATATTGATGAGAATAAAAATGCTTAAGGGGTTAATGTGGTATTATGTGCAAATTATATGCTCCTATGTGTTATATGCAAAATGTTTTACGGGGTGGAGTAAGTCTTACTGGCCGTCGTGCTGACTTTGTTTTCCCCTTAGTTAATTTTGCAGGTAATGATTTCATGATTTGGAGCATGAGAGCAATTTACACCCTTCTAGATTAGTATTTAGAATTTTATTTTATTAGATAATCTAGAGGTTGTATTTAAAAGAAATGTATTTAGTTCATTGTAGTTGTTTTAGCTTGTGCGTTTAGATATAAGTTGTATCTAAACGTGGTGGTAGCATCCCTATTTTCTATAATTTTGGTTTTAGGCTTCCGCAATTATAAGATATTTTTAATTAAATAAATCCCTTTCTAATAAAAAAAATTTTAGTTATGAAAATGGGGGTGTTACAGGGTCACTGCACCTCACGACCACGATCCCGGCCGTGAGGGTGCCCGTGACCCTGCTGTTGTCCAGTATTTAATGACGCGCTAAGCTGTCTTTTTGGGGATTCAGAGCCCTAGTTTAGTTCAATACAATTTTCCTTCTCTTTAGAGTTTTCCATAGCATAGATTAGCGTCGTTTTACATACTTGAATACGTTTGCAAGCTTGGAATCGTGGTTTGGATTGGATTTACTCTTTGAGATTGTTAGTAAAGTTCTTTCTTTTAATTCTTTAACTTCTCAGATGTATTGCTATGACTTCAATAGTTAATTCTTGCTTTGCTTTGTCTACTTTAATAATGAGTGAGTAGCTCGTTTATGGGTTTAGATTAGGGATCTATTATTAATCTTGATGTTCAATTTGTGATTATTGCATAAAGGGATTGAATTATTCACCTAGGGTTTATGTTGAATTGGGGATTATTTTCTACCTGTTATTAATTGGTGGCCACAATTGATTGCTAGTTTAGGAGAGGGATTCATTACAACGAAAGTTTGGTGGAGACCTCGAACCTTACCAATTTCAACCTAATTTTTCCTACTATGAGAATAGGAGTAATTTGGGGGCTTACAATGCTTAGGTGTTTAAGACTATGATTGATGCATCACGAAAGTGGGGCAATCCTAGCCTAATTCTATTTATTGATTACGAAAGTAGCTGAATTGAATTCTTGTGTGCATTATCCATAAATCCCTAGGTTAATCCGTTTGTCCCCTAATTCTAAGTTGTTAGAACATCAAGATTGCAATACCCCTAATCTGACCCATTTCTTTATCATACAATTTTTTCATTAGTCAATTTATTTCCTTTAATTTCCCTATTCAGTTATCATTTACTTGGATTCTATTTTATTCAATTGCTCTAGTGCCTAGTATTTCATAATTCACACAATTACGCGTCATAGCCCCAATCCTCAGCGGAACGACATTTTACACCCTCATATTTACACTCACAATTATACTCATCACTATCACATTCGGATCAATGTCTAGTTCTTCAAGGTCATCTGCATCTATGCCAAGGAATACATTGATTTTGTCAAGTGAAAAGTTGTAGTAATTATTGCTGTAATACCCCGCATTTCCCTACTATTATTTTAAATATAAATATTTAAAATAAGGAGTTAATTTCTTATTAAGTAATTATTAAAATGATTCTTAATTATAATTATTTCCTAAGGGCTTGGGATAATGAATTTTTGTATGATCTATTATTATGTTAATTCTAAATGTCCAGATATATATGTCATACTATATGATTTTTATTATAGGACTATGAACCCTTATCTTAAGCTCAATTATAAGCATATTATAACTAGTCTTGACCCAACTAAGTCTAGACCAAATTGTGTAGCCTTTTCTATAAATGATTTAGCCCAAAAATGGAAACTTAACCTACTATATATTTATATAGTATATCTAAATATATAAGGCATGTTTCCTTGATCAACAACTAAGCAATTTCCATTTCTTGAAAACCAAAAGAGGTATATCAAATATATCACGTAACTTACTACAGTTAGTCCAAATAATCGAGCAAGATTCGCGAAATAATTAATAAAAGTGGTTAAATTTTGGGAAGTAACTAAATACATGTTTTGCCAATGCAAACCATGAAAATTTAGAAGTATAATTTAACTAAATTTATAAATTCTAAGAAATTGTGATAAAATTATTATCTAATGGGTTGAGGGATTTATTGACATAAAACTTGCCTGTAGGCTAAAGTTTTAATTCTATTAAATCGAATTAAAACCCTTATGATAAAATTTCATCTCAATTATTAAATAGACAGAAGAATCTAGAGACATAAAACTTGCATGTGGGCTAAAATTTTACTCAATTAGATCCAATTGAAATTTTATGATGAAACAATTATCAAATGAGTTGAAGAATCAAGTGATATAAGACTTGCCTGTAGGCTAAAGTTTTAATCAACGAGATTCATTACAACTATTATGATAAAACTTAATAAATCATGTTCCTTTTCTTAATCCCTGTGGGTAAATTAAGAAATATGATCTAAAGTTTGCATCATAAAATTAAACTTTATGATAGAGATGGAAATAATCATAAACTAAATAAATTTATTTGTTTCCATCATCACTGATAAAACTACTAAACTATATTCCGATACATAATTGCCTGTGGGCTAAATTCCATCATATTAAATACAATTAATCACAAATGATATGTCTAAAACTTTATGTGATCAAGATAAACTGCTCAATATATAATTTTAACTGATTAAAGGATGCTGTGGCTACTCCCCAACCAAATTAAAATTATAAGATCACTAGACAATTATCAATTCATTGCCTAACCTTTATGTGATTCAAACTTAAGAGAAATCAGTAAATTAAAGATGTTATGGCTATTCTTTAATGAACTGAAATTAAATCACATTGGCAAGTAATAATTTAAAAAATATTTTAACAAACAGATTATACCAGATCGTGATGGGAAAATCCAAATATATGATATTTAAGGGGACTAGTGGCACTAGATATTCTTAAGTCATAGCCATAAAACTAGTATGCCTCCTCAATTCATATGCACTCAATGTATAACTGTTTGGGGGTATAAACCTAAAATTTGGAGGGTATACACCAAAATTGCATGGTTCACCTATGATTAAAGCTTAAAAGGGTGAACTAAATCAAATGACCAAATGTGCTAAGTTCAGGCACTACCGTAACTAAAGTTTATGCATAAGTCCAATTTAATTAGGAACTAATATAATTTCATCCTAAATTTATGCATTACTAAAGGCATAATAGTAAAAAAAATATTTTGCATAACAAAATATTATGCGTTAGACAAATTAATATACATAAAAGTAGGCATTTAACTCATATATTCTAAACAAATCGCATAACTTAAGACAATTTTTAATATGAGCTTTCAAAGCATAAACTTAATATTCAAACTCTAATGAGTCCAAACCAAAGAGACCCAAATTTTTGAATAGTAAAGTAATAAATATATACTTTGAAATTTCAAACTTTAAGCCCATTAAAATGTTTTAATACATAAAGATCAAATTTATGAGAAATAGACCGAATTTACAAATTCCAAAAAAATATTTAACCAAAAAATATATATATTGTTATTTGTAAATCAAAAATCTCATAAATCCTAAGTGCATAATTAATCCTAATATTATGCACTTAATGTGATCAAATTCATAAAACAATCTAAAGAGTATGAACCAACTATAAAGTACGAATTTACACTAAATATTCATTATTCATACTTAACAAAACTATGGGCATAACGAATTAAAATCATAATTCAAAGAACTTAAAGAATTATGGAATTAGTGGCAATAGCCAATTGCCTTAGCAAATATGTTTTTTCAAAATTACTAAATTGATTATTCATAACCCAATTAATATTATTATCATTAATGGCAAATTGCAAATAATCCAAAAACAATAGCCATAATAATATTATCACATTAAATAGGAGACTAAATATGGAAAAACAATAGTTAAAACCACTAACTGTAGAAACATTCTCGGATATAATTTTGAAACTTAATAAAATTTAAACTTCGAAAAAATGCCAAGAACATAATAATGACCAAAATATTTTCTTGACTGGAACATTGTCGCATAAACTTAATTGGAAACAATTCAGGATTTATAACTCAATACCATATTAACATTAATGGTTTCATTAATTAAAATATTTGATGGTAATAATTGNCTGTGGGCTAAATTCCATCATATTAAATACAATTAATCACAAATGATATGTCTAAAACTTTATGTGATCAAGATAAACTGCTCAATATATAATTTTAACTGATTAAAGGATGCTGTGGCTACTCCCCAACCAAATTAAAATTATAAGATCACTAGACAATTATCAATTCATTGCCTAACCTTTATGTGATTCAAACTTAAGAGAAATCAGTAAATTAAAGATGTTATGGCTATTCTTTAATGAACTGAAATTAAATCACATTGGCAAGTAATAATTTAAAAAATATTTTAACAAACAGATTATACCAGATCGTGATGGGAAAATCCAAATATATGATATTTAAGGGGACTAGTGGCACTAGATATTCTTAAGTCATAGCCATAAAACTAGTATGCCTCCTCAATTCATATGCACTCAATGTATAACTGTTTGGGGGTATAAACCTAAAATTTGGAGGGTATACACCAAAATTGCATGGTTCACCTATGATTAAAGCTTAAAAGGGTGAACTAAATCAAATGACCAAATGTGCTAAGTTCAGGCACTACCGTAACTAAAGTTTATGCATAAGTCCAATTTAATTAGGAACTAATATAATTTCATCCTAAATTTATGCATTACTAAAGGCATAATAGTAAAAAAAATATTTTGCATAACAAAATATTATGCGTTAGACAAATTAATATACATAAAAGTAGGCATTTAACTCATATATTCTAAACAAATCGCATAACTTAAGACAATTTTTAATATGAGCTTTCAAAGCATAAACTTAATATTCAAACTCTAATGAGTCCAAACCAAAGAGACCCAAATTTTTGAATAGTAAAGTAATAAATATATACTTTGAAATTTCAAACTTTAAGCCCATTAAAATGTTTTAATACATAAAGATCAAATTTATGAGAAATAGACCGAATTTACAAATTCCAAAAAAATATTTAACCAAAAAATATATATATTGTTATTTGTAAATCAAAAATCTCATAAATCCTAAGTGCATAATTAATCCTAATATTATGCACTTAATGTGATCAAATTCATAAAACAATCTAAAGAGTATGAACCAACTATAAAGTACGAATTTACACTAAATATTCATTATTCATACTTAACAAAACTATGGGCATAACGAATTAAAATCATAATTCAAAGAACTTAAAGAATTATGGAATTAGTGGCAATAGCCAATTGCCTTAGCAAATATGTTTTTTCAAAATTACTAAATTGATTATTCATAACCCAATTAATATTATTATCATTAATGGCAAATTGCAAATAATCCAAAAACAATAGCCATAATAATATTATCACATTAAATAGGAGACTAAATATGGAAAAACAATAGTTAAAACCACTAACTGTAGAAACATTCTCGGATATAATTTTGAAACTTAATAAAATTTAAACTTCGAAAAAATGCCAAGAACATAATAATGACCAAAATATTTTCTTGACTGGAACATTGTCGCATAAACTTAATTGGAAACAATTCAGGATTTATAACTCAATACCATATTAACATTAATGGTTTCATTAATTAAAATATTTGATGGTAATAATTGACAAGGATGCAGTATTGTGTAGGGGTTGATTCGTCAAAAGATATTTATGATAAAACGGAAAGTCTGTGACTCCCCGAGTGTCGGTCTCGAAGGAGGGACGTGGAGGTGTGTAAAACGTTCGGGAGTTTACTTGATTGGATCATGCATAAGATTCGAGTGTGGTGAAGGGTGGATTTGCAAGTGAGAGTGTAGTTCATTGGTTGGTTTGAGTGCAAGAGAGTAGTAAAGTAAAAGTGATTTTGGGAATATGTAAAAGGGGTAGGGATTGGATAGTGTTCATGAATATTGCATAGTGAGTGTCTAAGGTCATGGATTAGGAGTGCTAGGATATTGTCTATTCAAGAGTGTGTTGTCTTAGTCCTTTTCCACCTTGTGTACTAAGGCTTCTTTGACTTAGGAGTGCCTTCAAGCATCCCAAGTTCTAAGAGGAATTTTATCAAACACTTAAGCTACACACTATCCTACTATTCTCAAGAAGTCCATAGGAACTTTGATTGTGTAAAGCTTTAAATCCTAACTCTAATCAAAGACATGAAAGAGTCAAGAGCTCAATCTCTCATCTAGATTGGCCAAATCCAAACAAGATCTCCTCAAAACAACAATCAAAAGACAAGAATAGATAATCCATCAACACAAACTCATAGATCCAAGATATAGAAATAAGATCATCACAAAAGCAATATTCAATCACACACTCCAAATCCCTAGACTAAATTAGCTACTCATGATATGAAATGCAAGCAAAAGCTAATTTAATCCAAGAACAAGATAGCTGAAATTATAGAAATGAAATAGAGATCACCTAGATAGAAGAAGATCTTCAATCCAAGCTTGTTGTCTTCTACAATGGAGATTGATCTAATCTAAAAACTAAGAAAAATGGAGAAAGTTCTCCAAAGGAAAAACTAAGAAAAGGGAAAACTAAAATTCTGGAATCCTCTTCTAGAAATTCATCAAAGGGGTTTAAATAGTCTCTGAAATGACAACCCTAGCTGAAATTCGCGCATCACGCCTCCACGCCTCTCACACGCGTGTGAGCGTGCGTGGGGAGCTTCTGGAAAGTTTCCACGCTTGCTCACACGCGTGTGGCCTCCCAGTTTGGTCCTCCGGGGTTCCACTTTTGCCTGGTTTGCTCTTTAAGCTTATCTTTTGGTCCTACTTGCTCCCGGGGCTCCTGTTTTACTTCCTTTGAGCTATAAGTAGCTTCTGTGCATCAATTAGTGATTTTCAAGCATTTACGCATATGATTTACCAAATAAGGATGCTATAGACGCGATAAAACACCCTAAAATGTGCCTGAAATAAGGATATCTCGGAGTCTTATCAAATTTTCCACACTTTGTTTCTTGCTTGTCCTCAAGCAAGACATTTTACTCTCTAAGCATATAAGTCTCCGAGATACTCTCCCATGCAAAACAAAGCTTTTGGCAAGTCAAAATAATGGGTGTCTAAGACTGTTGAAACGGGGGAAATCATTTGTGTTATCTATAAAGGATTTTGGTCAGATGTCAGCAACTCAAGAAATATTTTCGGGAAATAAAAACCTTTCTTAGATAAACAAGTAAAACAAGGGATCACACTTCTCGCACCATACGCAAGCATGCATTTCTAAAGTTTTGGTTCACCTTCTATTTAAATAGGGCCTCTAGCCGATCTCACTAGTGGGAACGATGTGCACTAGCTAATCAACTTTCCATCCTTATACGCCAAAGCCCAACGTAAATGTAAATGAGGGTAGGGGCATGGACCACTCACCACTTTTGGCTTAGCGCGGTCCCTCTTTCTTCTCACTTCCTAGGATAACGTCATCGAGCCACCCGACTTCACATGGAGATCCATGCTTTTTCGAAGGTCAGTGCAATGGGTACTCGAATCCTAGCAAAGCGGCTCACCTCAGCTCTATTTTCTCAATTCTTGGGATCTTTTTATGTGAACAACCGACTCCAGATAAAGCTTTTTGCTTACCAAAGACTATGGTTTGGACACAACCCAACGAATTGGCTTCCCTCAATTTTAAACTCTTTGGTGATTGGCCTTTTGCCTTTTCGACTTCTCCTCGTGTCAACCCCTCATTCCTTTTTCTATTTAATGTTCAAGGGTTTTGTTTTCTCATTAAGCTCACCATTAGGCTCTCCTTTTGCCCCATGCCCTACCAAGGTTAGTTCAATTCCGGGCCTTGCTAGTTTTATCTTTCTCAAATTAAAGAGTGCACACTCCCACTTCGAGAGATCCTTGACTAAGGTCCTACGTAAATAAGAGGTGAACATCATGCAAGCAGGCAAGAATATAAACTTATTTGGCTCTAAACACTCTCATGGGTGCGAAAAGTAACTTCTTCAAAGATATTTCGAGAGTAAAAATTTTTGGGCATCTAGTCAAAATTCTCCCTAGATAACACAAATAATAACTCTCTTTTCAAAACTGCAAATGCACCCGCTTATCATTCCCAAGAGCTTCAACTTCTAATACTAAGCATGTAAGCATGTAAAGCACGAAGTGCGTCCTTTCCACACTTTAAAGTAACATCGTCCTCGATGTTTCTATACGTACAGGGTAAAAGAACTAAACAGGGATTCTAAGGATAGACAAATAAAAATCCCTTTCCACACTTTAGAAATTGCTCTGGGATATAGGGTATGCATCAAACGATCCTATTAATCATGGCAAACTGTAATATACTCATACACAAAGCTATAAAGAAAATATTTCCACACTTTAGAGATCAAAACGGGCTTAAAATTAGAAAAGGGATAAGAGGATAAACCAAGTATGCATCCCTCTTTCCACACTTTAGCATCCAGCATAGGCTCGCTCCCGTTATAGATGCTCTATAAGAAATGGAGACATAACATACAAAAAGGGTTTTCGGAGTACTATTCAATTATTATAAGCTGATAGAAATATAAAAGCAATAAAAATAACAAAAACTTAGATAATAAAGCATAAAGATAAGTAGAAATATCTGAATAGAAATGCAGAAAAGTAAAGTAGTTGGAAATGAAATAACATAAAGCGATAATGATAAATAAAGCAAAGTAAAGAGATAAAAGGAATAAAAGTCGGAACCCCGCGCATAGGGATCCTAATGTTCAGATGGGGCTAGCAACCATAGTAACCAATAGTCAAGAAACTCAGAATCAAGTGTCAATCAGTCAGGACCGAGAAAAATCGAAGGAAGGCATCACTCATCACCGAAGGGATGGAATTGCCTGTCGAATCTAGCTTCAAGAGCGGCAATTCTTCTATCATTTTCCTCCACCTCCTGTCTCATGCGGTTGAGGTCCTCACTGTGAGCATCCTGTCTTGCGGAGATGGATGTGAAGTGGCCTTGCTGCCAAGTATGCTCCTCACGCCAATAGTTCATTTGTTCCTCATGGAGCTGTCTATGAAAATTCTGCGACGCGGCCCAATCCATAGGAGTAGGGCCTTGCTCCTGTGCAGCGTCCTCCTCCTCATTCTCTTCCGCGTCCTCATCATCATCCTCATCAGAAGCCTCTAGATCAGGTGCATCATCACCTCCAAGCCTTAATTCTGCAGCAAAGAACTCACCCACGGAGAAAGAAATTGTACAACCATCAGATCTCTCTCCCATCAACCGGTTCAGTAGGCCCAACCCAATGCACAGTTTAGTAACAAAAGGTCCAATAAACACAGTCTGAACCTTTGGCTTTTGTTGGGTTTGGAGCCATTTCCTAGCCTGAACGCCCATGTTGATACTGACATCATTCTCCATGCACCACATGTAGAATAAGTCCTGCTTGTATACCTTATTTCTATTCGTGGTTCGGCCAGAGAGATTTATAGCAAAGGCTAATCTGATAGCCTTCAAAGCATTCCGAGTGATGAGCTTTGCCTTCAAGTTTGAAGAGTTGTATGGGGCATTGTTTGTGATGCTTCTCCAGTATCGTCTAGCAACTTCATCTGAATCAAAATCTTCTTTGAAATCTCTGAAATATGGCATGGACACGCTTGTTGCATTATGAAAACCGAGTGTAACACCCAAAGTGTTAACAGACATACTGTAGTGGTTGCCGAAAAGAGTGAATGAAATAGACTCCCTTGCATCGTTGACTTCCCTTTTAATCTCCAGGGTCGCCAAGAACTCATAGGTAACAGGCGCATAGGTGGGTCCTCTCCACTGAAACAGATAGCGGAGCTGTGGGTGCCTAAGGAGCATATTCACTTTTTCCAAACAACCAAATTCCCTTAAAACATTATCCTCAAAGTGAAGGCCAACAGAAAGCTGCTTCCCTTTATAGTTGTCTACTGTCGTGAGTTGAATGGGTGTCAAGTGTCATAGTGACCTTGACCCCGGCTCTTGTATAGCCTGTTGAGCAGTAGTGTGCTGCCGTGTCCTTGATCGACTCGATTCTCCTACATCATGCTTTGACTTCTTTGCAATTTCTTTCGAGCGTCCCATCCTACAAATTATAGAAATTATCATTCATGGTAATTGGCTTTGAATAAGTCACCATTATATTTGTGTAAAATTCCTTGTCAAGATAATGAATTTCAAACATATAGGGCTAAGAATTTTCGAAAATTTCGTCATAGTTTCCCCTATATTTTGGACAAATCAAGCATAAGAATATCAACAATATCAATCGATTATCACACACATGCATAAATTCATCATAAGATATATCAATTTGATAGTCAAATAAGAAGTCAACTACAAAAGTCAAGAATTTCAAAAAGTCAACTTCATCTTCTTCCCCAAATTCAAAATTAGGGTTTTGAAATTGAAAATTCAATTTGGGCAATGTAGCATGTGAAAAGTCAAATTGATGACATATAATAGTTCTATAACAAGTTTATTCATCAATTTAAGCATCAATTTCATAATTTCAACAAGAAATCTAACAAACCCATTTGTTCATCAATGGTGTTCACACTTGAAGTTCAAGAATATACAACAATCCATCAATGTAACCATCAATAATGAAAGAAAACATCAAAGGATAGTTCTATGAAGCATTATAACCAATTTAATCATTCAAAATCATTCAAAATCATGCAAAACATTGTAGAATAAATTTCACATTCAAACTCTTTCAAACTCATGAATATTCAAGGATAAAGAGTCAAAAAGATGAAAGATTACCTTGATGTTGATGGTTTAATCTTCTTTGAATGGTAAAAAGTGAGAAGTATGTTCAAACCTTGAGTTTGGTTCTTCCTTGCGTGGAGAGGAGAAGAAAACAATTGATTTTGGGAGCAAAATAAGGTGGGATGGCCGAACAAGGGTTTTAAACCCGTAGGGGCCTCCACGCCGGTCACACTCGTGTGACCGTGCGTGGGAACTCTCTGCCTCACTCCCACGCATGGCAACACGCGTGTGAGCATGCGTGGGAGGCTACTGCCTCGTTCCCACGCACGGCTACACACGTGTGAGCCTCGTGTAGGTCCACTGCATCGTTTTCTTCTGATTTTTGGCCTTGCCTCTCATACCTATATCCAATTTAAGCTCTTCCAAAGCAATTTCTAGTCTCGAATCCTACAAATGAGTCCTCAAAACATGGTTCCATATGATTGTAGCAATTTATTAGAACAAAAACATTAAAAACGAAAGCATAGCAATAATGTAAAGCATTTTATTAAAATCTTGGGTTGCCTCCCAAGTAGTGCCACGGTTTACGTCATTGGCTAGACGCATTATACCTTGGTTTGAATTCAGCCATATTTCTTGGTGGTGGGTAAGAAGCATTTTGGTACCCACGTGTTTTTCCAAGTAAGCTTATCGTTCATCCGCTTCGGTTTTGGTTTCACCTTTGATTTGACATTCGCCCTTTCATCGTCATCAGCTCCTTCTTTTGCCTTCTCCTTGTCATCATTCGTGGCTTGTCCTTCGAATCTCAGGGTAATTTCTCCTGAACTAACATCTATTCGTGCACGACAAGTAGCCAGAAATGGTTTTCCAAGAATTAAGGATTCATGGGGATCATCATCTCCCATCTTACAGACAATAAAATCGACAGGCACAAGAAATTTTCCTACTCTTACTAGAACATCTTCCGCTAAGCCTTCAGGATACCGTGTGGTTCTGTCAGCTAAACGTAGAGTCAGCCTCGTCGGTTTCAAACGTGGTAATTTCAACTTTTCAAAAAGATTTAAAGACATGACATTGATAGAAGCACCAAGATCAGCAAGAGCGTTTCTAGGTTCCATGTTCTGTATAGAACAAGGGATTAATAAAGCTCCAGGGTCACCCTTCTTTCTAGGGTTTCCCTCAGTCAAACAAGCCGAAGATTCTTGGCTTAAACATGTAAAATTATCACAAATGTCATTCTCAAACAACTCGCGGAATTCTTTGCTATTGAAGAATTTTCGAATAAAAGCTTTAAATTTACCTTCTCGAGCTGTTTCCTCTTCTTTTGAGCTTTTGATGTTGTCTCTTGGTAGTTCCTTTTCTTTCGGGCCTTCTTCCAAAGTGGTTTCCTCCTTGCGTTCCTTCATTGATATGGTGCATGAATTATTCGCATTTTTTATGTAACACCCCAATTTTCACATCTTGGATTTATTACAAAATCCCTAATAATGCAATACATTGCGGAAGCATCTAACCGACAGAAAACTAGGTGTTACTCCCACGCTTAGGTATCTCTCCTATACCCAAACGCTAAGGCTAAACTTACAATCTCAAATAACCATATCAACATCCAAATTTACACATGGAAATAATTCTTCCAGGGTGTCTATTCTAGGATAGAGTAGTCCTCAACCTCGACTTCCATCCTATTCAGAGCTCATCGGGCTTCAGGAGCCTACACTAGACAACATCTGTAAACACATCGAAGTGTAGTTAGCGCGAAGGCTAAGTAAGGAAATCCATTTTCACTCAAAAGTAAACAAAGGTTTCGAAAAACATAATTCTCAGAAAACTGTAGTTTTACCCATAAGTTGAAAATCTATCTGCAATCAGATTATCAACAAAAGAAAGTATAGTAGAGTATATGAGTGACATCAACATATAATACTTTCATTTCCGAGAATTTACATCATTTAACTCAAAATAGAGAGTTCACAACACACACACTTTACTGTCCAAGACTCGTGGCATTTTATTCTTCGACATAGTTACGGAGTAGCTATGTTTTCATAGTTAGTAAAATTTACTCAGTTTCCCCCTGGATAAGTGTATGGTAATCTCGGAATAGTTTCAAGAACCTCGGGCCTCCCGCAGGTCAAACATTTCAACAACTTCCGGGCCACGGCTCACAAGCCTCCCGTAAAGTCAAACATCTCAATAACTTCGGGGCCACGGCTCACAAGCCTCCCGTAAAGTCAAACATCTCAATAACTTCGGGGCCACGGCTCACAAGCCTCCCGCGAAGTCAAACATCTCAATAACTTCCGGGCCATGGCTCACAAGCCTCCCGTAAAGTCAAACATCTCAATAACTTCCGGGCCACGGCTCACAAGCCTCCCGCAAAGTCAAACATCTCAATAACTTCGGGGCCACGGCTCACAAGCCTCCCGCGAAGTCAAACATCTCAATAACTTCCGGGCCACGGCTCACAAGCCTCCCGTAAAGTCAAACATCTCAATAACTTCGGGGCCACGGCTCACAAGCCTCCCGTAAAGTCAAACATCTCAATACCTTCGGGGCCACGGCTCACAAGCCTCCCGTAAAGTCAAACATCTCAATAACTTCGGGGCCACGGCTCACAAGCGTCCCGCGAAGTCAAACATCTCAATAACTTCGGGGCCACGACTCACAAGCATCCCACGAAGTCAAACATCTCAACAACATTATCTAGAAACTAAGGTTTTCAAAACATTCTTTCTTCCCTTGAGTTTAGAAACTAAGGTTTTCAAAACATTCTTTCTTCCCTTGAGTTTAATTAGTATTTTTCACATGATGTCTCAAAACAATTATTCTCATCCAAAAATGTTTCCAAAATACTCATGTTTGTCAAATGACTTTTCGCCATAAAATTCCCAAGTGACAAGGGTCACGCTTGTTTCTTAAAAACACGGTTTTTCTCTGACAAGGGTCACGCTTGTTTCTTAAAAACACGGTTTTTCTCCAAATTGATGAACATAAGTTTACACAATAATATTTGAACTTTCAAAAATTGACTCAGTTGCTCGTAGGCCTTCCAAACATCATAACATTCAGGAGCAAGTTGCTCGTAGGCCTTCCAAACATCATAACATTCAGGAGCAAAAACATCGTAGGCCTTCCAAACATCATAACATTCAGGAGCAAAAACATCGTAGGCCTTCCAAACATCATAACATTCAGGAGCAAAAACATCGGAAGCCTTCCAAACATCATAACATTCAGGAGCAAAAACATCGGAAGAAAGTTCAACATCATAACATTCAGGAGCAAAAACATCGGAAGAAAGTTCGGTCGAAAACGGATCCGCGTCGCGCAGACTCGCGGATGTCCGCAGCGTCGGACGCGTGCGTCCGGGCCGCGTCCGCTCGTTCGGCAGTGACGCCGAAATTCTGGGCACCCACGGACGCGCAGCGGACGCGCGTCCGTGGTTGCGTCCGGCCTTTCGGCCGTGACGCCGAAACTTCGGACACCGATGGACGCGCGGTGGACGCGCGTCCATGGTCGCGTCCATCCGGATCTGCCAACTTCGGGCAGCAAAAACTGGGTTGTAACGCCTCGATTTTCCACTATTTTCACAAATATAAGCTTATATGGGCATAAATACAACATATACATGCATAAATTAGCCATGAACATGTATACAAAAATTACCAAAAATTCCAAGTGTAGTCCTTTGAGCCAACTTGTAGATTCACAAACTTAACACATGATTTTCACATAAAATTCCTAGTTTCATAATTTACTAGCATTTGTTCACCTTCAAGTGACTAAACCAACTTAAGGGATTCCTTACCTCACAAGTAGATTTTTAAGATCGTAGAAAGATGGTGACCTTCTCCTCCAAACTTTTCACCGAAGATCCTATTATGGAAGCACTTGTGTTGAAGAAAATAGCTATGGAGTTCTTGGATCCCAAAGATGAAAATGATATTTTTCCTTCTCTTTTTCCTTCTCTATTTTCGAAAATGAGTGTGGGAGAGATGGGGAAGACTTGGAGTGTAAGTTACATCTTAGCATGGCTTAGCTTATCCCATACTCTTCCCATTTAATTAATTATTTAATACTATGTGGTAAATAAATGTGACACTTGTCACAATCCCATGGTATGCCTTGTAGAGTAAGTTTGCTTTGCCAGATAGGGATTAAATCAGATAAAAGTTCGGAGGAATATAACTTAATTCAGGAAAATTTTAATACCAAAATTATTCTAAAAATAATCCCATCATTAACCACTAAAATTGGGAATTTTCCGGTATCTCGCGAAATACAGTGGTACGGAGGTTCGTAATAAATTCCACCCTTACAGTTCGTCTAATTTCCACTGAACTGAGTAGGAAGTTCACGCTTAATCGTATCATGCTTAATAATCCATCTCCTAGGGAAATTCGAACTGTATATACGTCCTTAAAAATTTTACGGTTCGTGACCGGTACGTAGATCGTAGTTTTTTTAATAACTAGTCCCACTTATTAAAATCCTTCTGAAGTACCGAGAGATCATCTCATAAATGTCATAGCCTAAAAAAAAAATTTTTTTCGAACCATAAACTTATCGGAATAGACGGGGGGTTACATTTTAATTCAAGATTAAGACTACAAGAGGTAGTCTTGTTTCTTTGGTCGTTTACCTTACATTGGCAAGTTCCACAGATAGCATCCATTGGATCACATTTCTCATGTGTTTCTTCTTTGGAATCAATGGCGTTGACTCTCTCTTTCGGGTTGTTTTCAGTGTTGCTTGGGAGTTGTCCGTAGTGTCGATCTGACATCATCTTAAACATCTGAGAGATTTGATTCTCAATTGTCTTTAGTGTAGCCTTAGACTCTTGGCGAAGACTAGAAATTTCTTGCCTAATCTCTTGAGTAATTTCTTGTTTCAGATTTGCCCGATCATTTTTGAGTTCCATGATCGTCCTTGTAAGTCTTTCATCTACCTCACGGATGTCATCCCTTCTCTGTTGAGTAAAATCAAGTTGAGAGTCGTATTGTGGCCTGAACTGGGTCATTTGATTTCCATTACCTTGGTTTTGATTGTACATTAGTCTGTTCTTGTCATTTTGTCCATATGCAGGCTTCTGTCCATAGTTGTATTGTCTTTGAGCTTGATATCCGTCATTGTGGCTATTGTTCCAACCCTCTCCCTGTTTCCAATTGTTGTTTGATCTTTGGTTTTGTCCGTAAGCATTGAAGTTGGAGTTCCTTTGATAATCTACCACCTTGACTTGTTCAGATGCAGACGTAGAGGTGCAAATATTGGTGTCATGAGGTCCTCCACAGATATTACAATAAAGTGCCAATGCCATGCAAGGCTTGGGTTTTCCTTCCATTTTTTCTACCATAGCCTGTAGCTTTTTGATTTCGTGATTCATTGCTTCGATTTTGGCCTCACTTGCCACTTGATTATCAACTTCATAAATTCCTCCATGATCCCCTCTTCGTTCATACCAACAGGATGTGTTTTTAGATATTCTCTCAATTAGTTCCTCAGCCTCTTGCAAAGCTAGGGAGACAAAGGCACCGCTGGAGGATGAGTCAAGCAACATTTTTCCTTCATCCGTCAACCCTCCATAAAATGAGCTAATCATATCCCATGGGTGCATCCGATCTTGTGGGCATTGCCTTTTAAGAACTTTAAATCTTCGCCAAGCCTCTCCCAAACTTTCAAGTCTTCCTTGTTTGAATTCTTGTATCAGCCTTCTAATCCTCATAGTTTTTGTAATGGGAAAGAACTCGTTCATGAATTCACGATGCAACTGTTGCCACGTTCTGAAATGATTGTCGTCTTGGCTTTCCAACCATCGTGCTGCCTCTCCTATAACTGAAAATGGGAATAATTTAAGTCGAACTATTTCCTCGCTAACGCCTTCTTGTCTATACATCCCACATGCTCGTATAAACCTTGTGATGTGTGCGTTGGGATCTTCAGATGGTAATCCCGAGTATTGACTGTTCTGAACCAGTGTGAGAATAGTTGGATGCACGTGAAAGTTGATATTCTCCATTGGAGGTACATAGATCGAGTTGTGCATGTTAAAATCCGGAGTCATGTAATCTGCAATTGATCTTTGTGGTTCTTGAGGGTTTCCATAATATTCCTCTTCACGAATGTTCTCTTGATTATTTGCTCTGTTAGCTTGCGGTTCTTCAATGATTGGTTCTTCATGGTTAATCGGTACTTGTGGATTGATTGGGACTGGGGTGGATTTGGTACTGCTGTGCCTCTTCCTTGTGGGTTTCTTGTTGCGCTTGATGAAGCCATTAGTGATCCTTGGGTATTTTTCCTTCTAGTTGCTCTATTAATTTCAGGAATGTAGGGTAGTAAACCTTGATTTCCTTTTGCTCTCGTGTGCATTCACCTAGTAAAATTGTCAATGAAACGAAAATTTCCACAATTGACTAGAAGTAGTCAATTGGGTTAGTAGCAAAAACAAGTAATAATAAAACAAGATTAAGTGGAATGGATTAACATTTCTCAAATCTAGCATTCATGCAATCAAAATAAACAAAAACATATGACAACCTATTGCCCTCTCCGGCAATGACGCCATTTTGACAAGGATGCAGTATTGTGTAGGGGTTGATTCGTCAAAAGATATTTATGATAAAACGGAAAGTCTGTGACTCCCCGAGTGTCGGTCTTGAAGGAGGGACGTGGAGGTGTGTCAAACGTTCGGGAGTTTACGAAGGAGGGACGTGGAGGTGTGTCAAACGTTCGGGAGTTTACTTGATTGGGACGTGGAGGTGTGTCAAACGTTCGGGAGTTTACTTGATTGGATCATGCAGGTGTGTCAAACGTTCGGGAGTTTACTTGATTGGATCATGCATGTGTGTCAAACGTTCGGGAGTTTACTTGATTGGATCATGCATAAGATTCAAACGTTCGGGAGTTTACTTGATTGGATCATGCATAAGATTCGAGTGTGGTGAAGGGTGGATTTGCAAGTGAGAGTGTAGTTCATTGGTTGGTTTAGTTCAAGAGAGTAGTAAAGTAAAAGTGATTTTGGGAATATGTAAAAGGGGTAGGGATTAGATAGTGTTCATGAATATTGTATAGTGAGTGTCTAAGGTCATGGATTAGGAGTGCTAGGATATTGTCTATTCAAGAGTGTGTTGTCTTAGTCCTTTTCCACCTTGTGTACTAAGGCTTCTTTGACTTAGGAGTGCCTTCAAGCATCCAAAGTTCTAAGAGGAATTTTATCAAACACTTGAGCTACACACTATCCTACTATTCTTAAGAAGTCCATAGGAACTTTGATTGTGTAAAGCTTTAAATCCTAACTCTAATCAAAGACATGAAAGAGTCAAGAGCTCAATCTCTCATCTAAATTGGCCAAATCCAAACAAGATCTCATCAAAACAACAATCAAAAGACAAGAATAGATAATCCATCAACACAAACTCATAGATCCAAGATATAGAAATAAGATTATCACAAAAGCAATATTCAATCACACACTCCAAATCCCTAGACTAAATTAGCTACTCATGATATGAAATGCAAGCAAAAGCTAATTTAATCCAAGAACAAGATAGCTAAAATTATAGAAATGAAATAGAGATCACCTAGATAGAAGAAGATCTTCAATCCAAGCTTGTTGTCTTCTACAATGGAGATTGATCTAATCTAAAAACTAAGAAAAATGGAGAAAGTTCTCCAAAGGAAAAACTAAGAAAAGAGAAAACTAAAATTCTAGAATCCTCTTCTGGAAATTCATCAAAGGGGTTTAAATAGTCTCCGAAATGACAACCCTAGCTGAAATTCGCGCATCACGCCTCCACGCCTCTCACACACGTGTGAGCGTGTGTGGGGAGCTTCTGGAAAGTTTCCACGCTTGCTCACACGCGTGTGGCCTCACAGTTTGGTCCTCCGGGGCTCCGCTTTTGCCTGGTTTGCTCTTTAAGCTTATCTTTTGGTCCTATTTGCTCCCAGGGCTCCTGTTTTACTTCCTTTGAGCTATAAGTAGCTTCTGTGCATCAGTTAGTGATTTTTAAGCATTTACGCATATGATTTACCAAATAAGGATGCTATAGACGCGATAAAACACCGTAAAATGTGCCTGAAATAAGGGTATCTCGGAGTCTTATCAATAATCAACATTATAACCACCATTAATATTTAACAATGACAACCAAATTATGGTAAGACACCTTCTTAATGTTTCCATATTTGTAAAGATAACATATGTGACTAGTCCAAATTAGCAGTTAACTTAAGGCTTGGTTAGGATTTTTAAGACACATAATAGAGAGAGAGTAACTAAAGTACATAATATTACTAAAACTGAATGGTGGAAACGGAATGGGTACGGTTTGGGTAAGGTTTATCCACCCTTAATGACAGAACTACCAAGCTATATGCCGATGCATAATCCCAATGGGCAAATTATGATCATAGTTTAGTATTTTATCCTAATTAACCCTTTAAATATAACAAAATTGCTTGTGCGCTAAATTTCGTTATATAACGCAGAGTTAACTACAAGGTTTCTTGCCTAAACTTTATGTGATTAATCCTTAATATGTAATTTCAGTAAATTAAAGATGCTGTAGCTACTCTTTAATTGACCGAAACTGAACATAATCACAATGGCAAGGGTATTTAAAGCCTAATCAAACAAATTAAACCAAAACTGATAGACAATCCTTAGGTATACTCCCAGGAAAGTTGGTTGGTGCTAAGGCTCCATTAAAAACCAACTCCTTAGACAGAGTAGCGTCGCAAGAGGACTAGTAGCAATATGGCGGTTTGAGCCAGCAAGGCGTGAAAGCCAGGGCCAGGGAACTAGTATTCCTCCCCAAGAAACTTCTCTAAATCATGTGTTCTCATATTTGAAGTAAAATTGTTTGGTTGATCTATATAAATGTAGATTGACCTAAGGATAAGGCTTTAAATAGGTGTAGTATTATGAAAAGTTTTATGTACTTTATGTGCTTTGAAATCCTCCAAAAGAAGTGGAGTATTGACTGAAAAAAGTAAGAATATGCATAATCTATTCTTAAAGGCACTAAAACATGCATAATAAGCATATAATTCAGTCCTAAAAGGCTCTAAAACCAATCTTAATGAACATGGTTTTCTATAGATATAAATACAATAATCAAATAATTATAATTAGTGATATATATATATATATATATATATATATAGCATGCTCAGATTATTATGCATATTACGAACTCGAACTCCACAATTAAATATTTAAACGGTAACACTGAATACAATTTAAACCGAATATTCAATATTAAAATTAAAATTCATCAAACAAATTAAAACTTAATAATTTGTTCAAAAATGAATAATAATTTTAATTATGAATTTAATACCGGAAAAACTGAATGCATTAATATTTCAAAACAAGCAATTATCATACATTACTACATGCCATAAATAATATACAAATTAATTAAGGTAATATTAATATGGTAATATTAAACCAAATAATTACCATTTACCAAAATTAATATGTATAATATTACTATATTTTTACCTTTTTTTTTTTGCCAAATAATACACAATATTAAATTAGGTAATATTAATAGGCAATAATAAACTTAATAATTACCATTTACATATATATATATATATATATATATATATATATATATATATATATATATATATATATATATAATATTAATTGAGGTCATATTAATATGATAATATTAAACCTAATAAAATTACCATACCACAATTAATATATGCTTATGAAATAACTCAAATAAGGCAAATAAAGAAGGATAATTGCATTTAATTTAAAATGAGAAATCAGCGTACCAATCACCTCTTCTGCATACGTCACCAACCTAACGCCGATGAAGAAGCAGCGACCGCAGGAAGACGCCACAACCGGCCAATTGTTGCCGTTGCGGCAACGTCGTCACCAGAATCCGAAAACAGAACCACCGCCGACAGAAACGCAGTCCGGGAAGAAGCAGGGAAAAATCCAACACCAGCAGCCGTCCGACGAACCAGCGCCGTCCATCAACTGCACCGCCGACGGCCGTTGACCATAGCCGAGCCGCCGCCCGTTGCCGTGGTCTCCATAGCCGCCGAGCTGAACCGAGCAGAGTCGCAGAGGAAGACGAAGAATGAACCGGGCAGATCTACGAGGCAGTGTTCGTCGCCTACGACGATCCGAGCAGCGCCGATCGAAGCATCCTCCGTCATTGTCGCCACTGTCTCCGAGTCGTGATGCTAATAATCATGGCCGCCTGCATCCATGAGCGTGACACCATGAAACAAAAACAGCAGCAATGACTCCAGGTTGGCCGCCGGCATCCTCGTCGTCATCCACATACGCTGTGCGTCGCCGCCCACCGTTGTCCTCAGCCGTGACGCCTCCTGAAGCCTGTCGCCTCCGAACGCCTGCCGTCGATCCGTCTCCATCACCGGAAACCACCGCCACCGCTGACGCCCTTATGGAGAGGAGAACGCAAAGATGCAGATTGAAGAAGGAGAGGGACCAGCCCATCTCCTCCGCATCTCGCTGCTCCGCCGACACCGCGCCATTGCCCGGGACTCCAAGTCGCACGCCACCGCCCTCGAGCTCACCGTCGTGTCTCACGGCAACCTCGTAACAGGAGGGAAAAACGAAACCGGCAAACATGGCCAAAAACGACGGAAGCAAAAAAAAATCAGAAAAACTGATTTTTTTTAATATTATAATAATGCTTAATGCTAAAAAATAATAATAATAATAATTTTTAGCGATCCAAAAAATCATATACACAAATTTAATGTATATGAAAACTTAATATTATTTTAGGCAAACAATCAACCAGGCTATAACTAGACAGAGATTACAAAGGCTCTTGATACCAAATGTAAGATCAAGAAATGTCTAAACATACATAATGAATTTACGAGAAACTTAACTCGTAGTAGCGGAAGCGTAAATCGTAGTAGATCTCCAGCCATAGTTGATGGCTTGTTGTGTTGCTTGTAAATCTGCAGGGTGTTAACTGTTTTGTCTCACACTTGACTCAGAATCCTAGATGGTGTCCTGGTATTGTCTAAGCAGTGTGAGTACCATGTCTGTAAGTGTAACACCCTGGCTCGGCTATACCGTACATCCGGAGTGGTGACCGCCACACCTAGACTGAACCCAATCAAATCCAGAAAGAGTCCACTCTAGATGCATAGGCTAAAGAAGGAAAACTGTTTCACACACTTTCTACTTGACAAAAGCTTTACGTATATATTGCAGCGGGAAGAAAGGTAGGTAGCTAGGTTAGCTACTACTATATATACAAGGATCGACCCATTGGGTCCAAAAACATGAAAGTTTAAGTTGTTCACAACTTGTTAGCCATACTAAGGCTACAAAAGATATTTACACAAAAAAAAAAGGAGTTGTTCTAGACAGTATACTTCGGAGAGGGCGGAGTAGGAAGAGCAGGGGGAGCAGGAGCGTAACCGGGAGCGTATGGGTCATCATCAAGCAGGAACTGCACATAGTCATCATAGTCCAACACTGGAAACACAACTCAGATGAGCTCTCAGCGCTCATCGGGCTATAAGAGCCCACACTAGACAACATCTGTTAAAAACACATTGAATTGTAGTTAGCACGACGGCTAAGTAAGAGAATCCATGGTCACCCAAAATTCAACAAAGGTTTTCAAAACACGTATAAGAGAGTTTTGTAACTTTTACTCATTTGATGAGATTTCTCCTGTAAATAAATTAACAACGAGGACTTGCACAAAAAGTGATTAGTGAACCAAAATCAACATGTCTCTTAAGACAAAATCATTTCTTTCTCAAGGTCGTTATAGAGTAACCCTTTTTTCATCTTTAAAACTTCCTTAGTTTCATATTAGCAAGCGTGAGGCCTTTGGAGGATTCTCATAACTCCCTCTCTGACCACTTGGATCATCGAACTCGGGGTCAGTGGTCATCACCCGGTCTAATGCTGATCCCCTGGACGTAAGGTTCGTTAAAATGATTCCTAGTTGGCCTAGCCAGGTCCGTTAAAACGACACCTCCCCGGACTTCTAGAGTAACTATACTTTAAGTGTGCACACCCCCATAAGAATACCTCATCCTATGAGTTATACAGTACTCGGCGAATAGACTTCGCCCTGTAGTATGAACTAATCATACAATATATCATAATGACGAATAGACTTCGCCTTACAGTATGAATGATCATACAATATATCATAACGACCACTGGGCAAGGGCACTTAAAGCCACCCGTGGGTCAATCAAGGTCCTCCTCAACTTTACTTTAGAAACTAAGGTTTTGAAAACATTTTCCTTCCTTCAGTTTTCTTTCTTAAATCATTTCTTTTTGGACATATTTCTCATTTGAGTCCAATACTTGAAATTGGTTACCTCATTAGCCCATGGAAGATTTTCAAAATACTCTCAGTACCCGCAGGCTTTTCAAACACCATTTTCTCATCTTTCTCACGTAAGTACACACTCACTAAAAGTGGTATTTTCCTTCAAAAATAAGGTTTTGACAACCTGTGTACCAAAATAGCATACGTTCTTCAACGTAAGTTTTTATAAACATTTTTGGATATACTTCATATTCAAGTCTCATACTTGAAATCCATCCACCTAGTTATACCCTTATATATTCTACTAACACAACACAAAGCTCATAAATCCCTATTTCAACTATCAATTATTAAATCTTAAGTGACAAAACCAACTTAAGGGACTTCTTACCTCTTGGTTGAAGTACTTTTTGCAAGAAGGATTTTTGATCCTCTACTCAAATCTTTCACCAAAAATTCCTAGGCAAAACATATCATCGTAATAATAATTTTAGGAAATCTTAACCTATAGTTAGGTTCTAGGGAAGAAAACAAGGCTTTTAACCGAATAAAAATAGAATTTTACCGAATAGATGATGATCTTGATGAAGAAATTGGCTATGGAAGCTCTTGAATTCAAGGAAGAAGATGAAGTTTTCTCTCTCTCTTTCCTCTCCAATATTTCGGTCACAATGGGGAAAAATAAAATGATCAAGCTTATATATTTTCCCTTATAAGATTAGGATGAGGAAGCTTGGAGAAAAAGTCACATTGTTTCTTATAAGGGAAGAAAGAAGAAACTTGGAGATCAAGTTTCTATTTAGATCATCTCCAAAAATTATTTTAATATTAGCATGTGGCTAGAAGGAATGACACTTGTCACAATGCTATGGTAAATCTTGAAGAATAAGACTTCCCTTGCCAGTTAGGGGATAAATCAGATAAAGTTACGGTAGAAAATAATTTAGGGACAATAGGGTGGCTGCCTAGGTTCTAGAAGAAACAAAATAAAATTAAAACATAAATGATATCAGTCAAATAATTGGTATCAAATTGAAGAATACATGTGTTGGCAGAAAGAAATTGGCAGAACACTGGATCAGGATTAAAAATATTATTGGGAGTATTTGGTAAGGTATTTTGATACCATTTGCTTCAAATATGTAGTTAAGCAAGTCTAGAACCTACATATAAAATTTCATAATGATCGGAGTAGTATAAGTATGGTTTTCGAATTTTTTTCCAAAACTAGTCCAGAGAGAAAAATTCTGGACAGCACACTGCCAAGGGCAAAAACGTAATTTTCTGTGTTTACTCAAATATCCAAATGACCAAAACTTTTTAAGGATATCAAGTACTATAGGTTGGGGTTCTAAAATAAAAATTTCAGGTAAAACGGAGTTCGGGAAGTATGTTTACCGAATAAATCTTTCGGACTGCGCCGAGTTGCAATTTTCTGAAAAATGAATAGTTAGAAACATTTTTGGCTAAAATTCATTTTGTAACAAAAATGGTGAATAAATTTCGGGGTGTCACAGTAAGTGTCTATATGATTGTCTGTCATGCATCCCATCAATGCAGACTTATATATGCATATGGTGGATTGGACTAAACCTAGATGTCTAATCCAACATAGCTTAATGGGTCTAGTCCACTTGCACCACATTATTAAGGCCCATATTGGGAAAAGTCTTACATTCCGGTGGTGGAGTTCAGCTGCGCAGCAGCATTGAGGAGCTCGTCATTGACCAGCAAGCATCAAGCTCCAACCATGGAACTCCAGCTGTGGTTCGCGGCAATAGGCATCGTTGAAGCAGCATGCAAACTCCGGTGAGACCAACGATACGCGATGGGCTCCTCTGCTTCTAGTAAAGCTGAGCGACGGTGGAGCCTCCCCTGTTTCATGCTGCAAGAAGTGGCAAGCGGCCTAGCAGAACTCCGACGTCCTCTCGTTAACGGATCAATGACGGTGAGGGTGGCGGAGCGTCCCTCTCCGTTCGACGTGAGCTGCAGCGGTGGTTGTGCCCCTTCTTCCTTTCTCTTTCGGCGGTGCAAAGCAGCGGGTAGGAGCGGCGGTATTCCCTTTCCTCGACTGGCGTGAGCAGAGCAGTGGCGCCATCTCTCCCTCGTTCGGCGTCCAGCAAGAAGAATGGCAGCTTTGGGTAGGATGGCATCGACGTGTCTTCCCCTGACGGTGTGCGCGACTGCATGGCAGTTATCCGCGGTAGCTTCTGGACCTTGGTTCTCCGTTTACAGCGTCGCAGCAGAGGAATGAAATGGTTTAACGCCTAATGTCTTCTTAATGAGGTAATTAGCCCAATTCATTAGTTTAATGATGGTAGTTACTACTAATTAGATCATTTAGGAGGGAGGCTATTATGGATTAGCATTTTTATTATTAAGGTACTCCTAAGATTAACTATTAAGCTTGTGGTTTAAATGCTAATTATAGTATTAAGACTTAATTATAGTAATTTATGTTATTGGCTCATGATTAGCATATCTATACACTAAATACAATATTTAGTTAAATTATGGTTCGGGTATTAGTTTGTATTAGTACATAATGAGACTATAACCCTGTTAGTCGATTAATCATTGGTTATTAATAATGGCCTAGTTATGGATAAAATGCTAATGATCTTTATCAATACCTAAGAACGATCTTGATTCAATTAGTGATTGTTATGGATTCCGGGTAAGGACAATGATGGGCCAATTAGGAATATTAATATCGTTATGGTTGTGGTAGCTATTAGTGATCATATTAGACTCAATTAATTCTCAGGTTCATAATTGTGGACTTGTTTTTGAGATGAGCTTATGATTAGTGATTGTTTTTGGATTATTAAGCTTCAATAGATAATCTTCCCTGTTACACTAAAACCTACTTTCATTCATGAATATATGAATATTATTTGGTGTTGTGGAATCCTGTGGAATTTTTTGGTGTTTAGCCTTTGATTTGTTGGATTGTGAACTTATCTTGTGGATCTATGGACTTGTGTTCATTATCATTTCATCTTGATGAGTATGAGTATTTATTATTATGGATTCCATGTATTATTTGACCTCTGAGATGTGTAATCTGAACATATTCTGTATTCTATATTGGATTATCGCGCATTCCATGATAGATCTACCTCACCTTGTGCTTAGTCTGGTACTATGTTCGATCTGCTTAGACGTTTTCGGGCCTGTGTGCCTCATACTATGTTTATGTATTGACTATTTCAGTTATGTTACTTTGATGGATTAGTATTGTGGATTCTTATCCTGTGCATCTAGGTTCACATTTGCTTAGATGTGGCACGACACCCTTTGAGTACTAGTATGCTTCCGCTTTATTCTGTTGTTAGTTATGAGATTTACTAGCTTTCATATTAATTTTATGCCTATCTCAGCATGAAAAGTTAAGGGTGTCACAATTGCGCACCCACACACGGCCATATAGAGGAGAGGTTGGCTCATTAATTGTAGGCATTAAGTTGGCATAGAATTCCTTGATGGCCATAAGGGGATAATCTTTCAACTTGTTGACTGTTCTTATTAGATTGATTTTCTCCAGGATGGGCAACAGTTGACATTTTTACTTGAGTTTTTCAATGTCAAGAAATCTTTCAGCCAGAATCTCTCTCTTGTTGATGGAGTCCCATCAATATTCATATTCATCGGTCAGGAATTGGGGCTTAGTAAATTGAAGTGGTACAATAGAAGAGAGGTCCATTTTCATATCAACTAAGGGTGATGGAGTTTCAGCTGCATTTTTCTTCCTCCTTTTTTGTGTTTTGTACTTTCCTTGTGAACCTTCAACTTCAACTCTCTCTAGGATTGACTGCATCCTTTTAGTCTTCCTTGTTGGTGATGGGATTTCCTTTTGGATAGAGGTAGTGGATCTGATCCGTCCTCTTGTTGCAGGAGCACTTTTGGGGAACACTTTGATCTTTTGAACAGGATTTGTGTCTAAATCAGTCTCAGTAATCTTCTTCTTTCCTCTTGCCTTCTCCTTGCCCTTCTTTATCTGGGAGAGAGGTACACCATCATCTTTATCATCTTCAGCTACATGTTCATCTCTTCCTTGATGCCTTGAATCATATTCAATCTCAAAGTCTAGGGGTTCTAGGGTAAGATCAAGTGTTTGTGCAGTAGGTTCTGGTATGACAGAAGGTTCAACAGGAGATGGTTCATTGTTTGTTTCAGTAGGTAGTTCAGGTAGCGTTTCAGAAGGTAATATAGTGTGAGACTCCTCAAAAGTAGTGTTTTGAGTTTCTATAGGCAAATAGGGCAGGTTCTTAGTAGGCACATTATCCTGAGGTTGTATTGAGGGTAAGGTAGGATAGGTTCTTGCTGTGAAGGGCTTAGCTTAGATTGAGAAACAATGATGTTCAACCTTTTAGACAGGGACTCTAACTTTTGATAATCATTCAATATGGTGAACATATGAGGTCTTAGTTTCATGAGCATAAGGGTTAGATGAAACAACAGTAGGGGATATCATAGCATGAGTAGACAAATCAGACTCAAAATCATCAGAAGGTTCTACTGGTTTTATTTTCATAGTAATTAATGGCAAAAGTTTTTCAACAGTAGTTCTTTCTTCAATTCTATTATCTTCATCAGTGTCGGATATTTCAATTATCTCTTGAAATTTTGATTTTAAATGCAGAGAGTATTATATACAGATTTATATTTCTAGAACAACATGCAAATAGTGCAGAAATTAAATCAAGAGTAGGGTTTCAGCAGTAATCCTCGGGTAACTTTTCTTGAGATGATTCACCTGTTTATTCCATGGACAAAGGTTTCAGAAAGCCTTTCAAGTAGTCAAGTTGTTGTGCCCTTGAGTAGAATGCCTAGATAGGTTCTCCCCCTGGAAGATCCACCATATTGTTGATTATCAACACTATTTCTCTCGATTCTTTGTGTTGTATTTCCTTGTTAAATTTGTTTGTAAGTTTGGAAAAGTCAAAGAACTTTGAGGGATCTTGTGGGTTTTCAGCCATTTTTGATCAAATGATGGAAATGAGAGAATCAAGCAAGATGTGTTTGAAGTAGGTAGACGAAAACGATCAACTTTAAAAAGCCTATAAAGTGAGAGATTTTAGGAGATCTTTTGTTACCACATTTTGCAACTGTCTCTCTTGGTAGAATAAAAGCTACAAGTAAGAGCGAATTCTCTGGGACACATAGGGCAACGTGACAGTCGTGGAAGACGTGCTTCTGATTAACAGTTGACTCTTTAGCATTAAATGCTTGGAAGTTTGTTAGAACTCTATTACCTCTACTTAATCATTTCAGCTTAATGGATAGACTTAAAGGGTTATCATAATAAATAAAAGACAATTATCATAAAGAATATTCTGAAAGTATGTGTATCATATTCAGAACTAGTTCTGTGATTTGGTACACATACATAATTCAGCTTTTAAAAGATTAAACCTAGTTGCATCCAATGGCTTCGTGAATATATCCGCCAGCTGCTTGTCAGTTAGAATATAGTGTAGCACAATTTCGCCATCTTCTACAGGTTCTCTAATAAAGTGATGACGAATGTCAATGTGTTTAGTTCGGGAGTGCTGAACAGAATTTTTAGCAATATTGATCGCACTCATATTATTGCAATGGAAGTCTACACTTCTGAACTTGATACCATAATCATTCAGCATTTGTTTCATCCACAGTAGTTGAGTGCAACAGCTTCCGGTTGGGATGTATTCGGCTTCAGCAGTAGATAAGGAAATAGAATTTTGTTTCTTATTGAACCATGAGACTAGATTTTTCCCTACAAAGAACCATCCTCTAGATGTATTTTTTCTATCTTCAACGTTTCTAGCCCAATCAGCATCATTGTAGCAAAGTAGTTCTGAGCTTGTTTCACGAGAGTACCACAGCCCATGATTTGTTGTGCATTTAACATATTTTATGATTCTTTTTACTACATTCATGTGAGTTTCTCTCGGGTCAGCTTGAAATCTAGTGCACAAACCAACACTAAACATTATGTTTGGCCTGCTAGTTGTTAGGTAAAGAAGATTTCCAATCATGCTTCGATATAATTTGGCGTCCACTTGTTTAGATGCAGCATCTTTGGAGATCTTGACTGTAGTGGACAGAGGTGTTCTAGCTTCCTTTGATCCTTCTAATCCGAACCTTTTCACCAGATTGAGAGCATACTTGGTTTGGGAGAGAAACAATTGGTTGCGGCATATTTTTATAACAACAAATACCCGAGTATTGGGTTATCGATTGATAAACACCAAGAATAGTCTATTTTAAGGTTCAATTACGGGCTAGAATTGTATAGTGTATTACCCATTTCATAAGGATTTTATGCATATAGACTCAGATGTGACCAAAACTTCTAACGTGAGCGTGGAAGATGTTTTTAAGGTATTCTACAGCCAAAAGGAAGACTTAAGGCCAAAACTGAGCAGAAAATGAAGAAGTCATGAAATAGGAGCCTCCCACGTAGCCTCACACGCGTGTGGAGGGGCGTGGAATCATTCCAGTAGCTTCCCACGCCCACCACCACGCGTGTGGATGATCGCGGAGCCCTAAAATTCTGCTGCGTGGAATTTGTCTATTTAGCCCCTATTTTCTTCCCCCTATATAAAGCTCATTATCCCAAGACCTAGAGGATGGGGGAGGCACCCAATAATCTTTAGATCTAGTTTTCTTTTCTCAATTTCTTCCCCTTTGGGGAGGAAGACAAATACTCCTCCTTAGATTAGCTTAGCTTAGTGTAGATGAAGAAGATGATGTAGATCCAAAGCTTTCCTTACGTAACATTCTTCTTTTATTATAAAGTTTGATCTTTTATATTCTTGCTTTGTTTCTTTTGTTGTTTGAATGTTTATCATGTTAGAGTAGAGTAGTTTGGGTGTGTGTGCCCTTGTTAATCTATGGATTGATGCTTAGATTTTATCATATGATCTTGAGTATTGTGGGAGTATGATTGATGTTTGTATGGATGATATTGTTCAAACATTGTTTCTATTTCCGGCCGGGATACTTAGTGAACCGAGTGGAAGTGAGAGAGTGCGCGATAGCGGCCTCTCACGAGCCCAACTCATCTATATCTCCACTCTTATTCCGAAAGGTTGAGATCCGAGAGGAGTGGTAGGCAATGTAACCCCTCACCTATTCGAGTAAAATTAAGGTTCGAAAAATATTTCTTTAGGCTATAATATTCATGAGATGACCTCCCGATGCCTCAAAAGAATTATTATAAGTAAGAACAGTTAGTAATAAGCTGTGATCGTACGTCCCGGTCACGAACCGTAAAAATTTTAGGAACTAGTATTCGGACCCGTTTGTCCTAGGAAATGGATTTTTAGGCATCATACTATTATTCTTGAATTTCCTATTTAATTAGATTAGCCCATAGCAGCCAAAATTTATTTGTGATCGTACATCGCGAAATTTCGCGGTGTACCGAACCTAGCCCAATTTTGAGTTCTAGACTGGAATAAATTTTTGGGTTCGAGAATTATTTGAATTGAATTAGTTTCTACCAAGAATTTATCTGATTTAATCCCAATCAGTCTAAGCTAAGATATTTTAGATTATTTATTCCATTTTATTTTGGATCTTATCCCCAAGAGTGGACTAGTCAACCAAGTGGGTAGATATTTAAGCCAATTTTTTTCCCATTTTGCTTGTGTTGGCCGAAAAAAAAGAGAGAGGGAGAGAGAGTGGGATCTTCATCATCTTCATCAAGCTTCAAGACTCCATAGCTAGCAACTTCTTCACCACTCTCAAGTTATTCGGTAAAACTCCAATTTTATTCGGTAGATAGCTTTATTTTTCATCCTAAACATGAATCTAAGCTTAAATCTCTTAAAATCATGTGTTATGTGGTTGATGGAATTCTAGGGTTTTAAGGTGAATTGGGGGAAAATCATCCACAA
>NC_044924.1:16399476-16417780 GCF_003576645.1 Ipomoea triloba | reverse complement strand
ATATATATATATATAGAATGCATGTACGTGTGATGTATATATATATATTATAACTATTATGTACCTAGATTTATATAATATGTACATACGTGTAGTATATATATATAATTATAAGTATTATGTAAATACATGTAGTATGTAAGTACGTGTAGTGCAAAGTATATATATAATTATAAATATTATGTACACATTTATGGGTAAATGTAGTATAGTATATATATAGATACTATTATGTAGTATGTACCTATTATGTGTATGTACGTGTGGTATAGTATATATAAATATATAGATATTATATGTGAATTAGGCATGTACTTGAATTAGGCATATATATATATATATTATATACGTGTAGTATAGTATATATATATGTATAATTTATATAGGTGTATTATGTATATGTACATGAAAATCGAAGATATATGTACCTATATGGGTATGTATGTATTAATAAAATGTCACCTTTTGGGTATAGTATATGGTATGTATAAACCATAATTATATATGTTGCTAGTAAGAAGAGTAATACTGTGTAGTTAGGTATATGTGCTATGAAGATTGTGTTACACATGGGTGAACTTATAAATAGTATGAGGAAGTGGTAGTATGTGTTTGTAAAGAATAAATATATGTTATGTGTTATGCATATGTTGAAATTGGGAAATGTATATGTTACATGCATTGAGACTTATGCGATAAATGTGGAGTTGAAAGTGTAGAGTAGTTACACTTGAATGATAAATGTGGAGTTGAAAGTGTAGAGTAGTTACACTTGAATTACTTTTGTGAAAGGATGTTAGTGGATCATCCAAATGTCTTGTACTTTTGTGAAAGGATGTTAGTGGATCATCCAAATGTCTTGAGAAAGAAAAGGATAATTTTTGAATTGGGTTAAAAGGAGAATTAATTTCCGAGTACTGGGATTGACCCAATTATGTCCAAAATATTTTCAATGCAAGAAAAGAGAAAGAGTAGAAAAATGTTTTCAAACCTTAGTTCTAGTAAAAGTGGTGAAGGATCTTGTTAACCACGGAATAAAGATGAGCTTAAAGTGCCTATTCCGCATGGTAATTATGTGTATGATCAATCATACTGTGGGTGAAGTCTATTCGCCGAGTACTATATCACCCGGAAGGGAAGGTACTCCTACGGGGGTGTGCACACTTAAGTATAGTCACTCTATGTTCGGGTAGGTGTCGTTCTTATGAACCTAGTGAGGCTAGCTAGGAATCATTCCAACGCTCCTACAAGTCCAGGGGATCAGTATTAGACCGGGCGATGACCACTGAACCCGAGTTCAACGATCCAAGTGGTCAAAAGTGGAGAAAGAACTCCAAAGGCCTCACACTTAAGTTTAAACTAAGGGTTCATGAAAATATTGTTATCATGGTGATTTTTGTTTAGGATCTTCGGTGAAAAGTTTGGAGGAGAAGATCGCCATCTTTCTACGGTCTTAAAAATTTACTTGGGAGGTAAGGAATCCCTTAAGTTGGTTTAGTCACTTGAACGTGAACAAATGCTAGTAAATTATGTGACTAGGAATTTTATGTGAAAGTTATGTGCTAAGTTATGGATCTACAAGTTGGCTCAAGAAACTACACTTTAATGTTTGGTAATTTTTGTAGGCATGTTCATAGTTAATTTATGCATGTATATGTTGTGTTTATGTTCATATAGGCCTATACTTGTGAAAATAGTGGAAAATCGGGGCGTTACAACCCAGTTTTTGCTGCCCGAAGTTGGCAGAATCGGATGGACGCGGCCTTGGACGCGCGTCCATCGGCGCCCAGAGTTTCGGCGTCATGGCCGGAAGGCCGGACAAGACCACGGACGCGCGTCCGCTGCGCGTCCGTGGGTGCCCAGAATTTCGGCGTCACTGCCGAACGAGCGGACGTGGCCTGGACGCACGCGTCCGCCGTGCGTCCGACGCTGCGAACATCCGCGAGTCTGCGCGACGCGGTTCCGTTTTCGACCGAACCTTTTTCCGATGTTTTTGCTCCTGAATGTGATGATGTTTGGAAGGCCTACGGGCAACCGAGTCAATTCTTTTTTTTGAAAGTTCAAATATTATTTTGTAAGTTACGTTCATTAATTTGGAGAAAAATTGTGTTTTTAAGAAACAAGTGTGACCCTTGTCACTTGGAATTTCATGGTGAAAAGTCATTGACAAAAAGTGCATTTTGGAAACATATTTAGATAAGAATGATCGTTTTGAGTCATCATGTGTTAATACTAATTAAACTCAAGGAAAGGAAAGAATGTTTTGAAAACTTTAGTTTCTGGATAATGTTGTTGAGATGCTCGACTTTACGGGAGGCTTGTGAGCCGTGGCCCGGAAGTTATTGAGATGTTGACTTTACGGGAGGCCTGTGAGTCGTGGCCCGGAAGTTATTGAGATGTTGACTTTACGGGAGGCTTGTGAGCCGTGGCCCGGAAGTTATTGAGATGTTGACTTTACGGGAAGCCTATGAGCCGTGGCCCGGAAGTTATTGAGATGTTGACTTTACGGGAGGTCTGTGAGCCGTGGCCCGGAAGTTATTGAGATGTTGACTTTACCTGTGAGCCGTGGCCCGGAAGTTATTGAGATGTTGACTTTACGGGAGGCCTGTGAGCCGGAAGTTATTGAGATGTTGACTTTACGGGAGGCCTGTGAGCCGTGGCCCGGAAGTTATTGAGATGTTGACTTTACGGGAGGCCTGTGAGCCGTGGCCCAGAAGTTATTGAGATGTTTGACCTCACGGGAGGCATGAGTGCCGCAGCCCGAGGTTCTTGAAAATATTCCAAGCATGCCTTACACTTATCCAGGGGGAAACTAAGTAAATTTTACTAACTATGAAAACCTAGTTACTCCGTAACTAGGTCGCAGAATAAAATGTCATGAGTTCTGAACAGTAAGTGTGTGTGTTGTGGAACTCACTCATGAGTTCTGAACAGTAAGTGTGTGTGTTGTGGAACTCACTATTTTGAATTAAACAGTAAGTGTGTGTGTTGTGGAACTCACTATTTTGAATTAAATGATGGAATTCTCGGAAATGAAAGTATTATATTTGAATTAAATGATGGAATTCTCGGAAATGAAAGTATTATATGCTGATGTCACTCATATACTATGCTATACTTTCTTTTGGTTGATAATCTGATTGTAGGTAGATTGCAACTTATGGGTAAAGCTTATAGTTTTCTGAGTATTATGTTTCTTTTTTTTTGAAACCTTTGTTTACTTTTGAGTGACAATGGATTTCCTTACTTAGCCGTCGTGCTAACTACACTTCATTGTGTCCTTTGTCAGATGGAATCTAGTGTGGGCTCGTGCAGCCCCGCGGACTCCGATCCATCGGAGTTTGAGTTCCCCATCTTAGATTACGATGACTACGTACAGTATCTGTCTGATGGTGACCCGTTCGCCCCCGGCTATGCTCCAGACCCTCTAGTCCTGACTTGTACTCCCGACCCTGTTCCCACCTCTGTCTCACCAGCGGTACCTGTTTGGTTACCTGCTCCTGTTGATCCGTTGTGTCCTTTGGACGTCATCCAGGCTAGCTATGGGTTTTATCCCATAGAGGTTTTACCCGAGAGTGATCCCCTCGAGTTTGTCGTTCGCTATCCCTACCCGTGGGACCCGAGTCCCCCGGAGTATCATGAGGAGTGGATGATGTATATCAATACTTGCAACTTTCTGGACCACATCACCTGGTTCGAGGGTGAGTGGCACCTCGTTTGGGGCACCTATACTGGCCCGGTGTACCACTCGTTAGACTAGATAGTGCCTAGGGTGGGAAGTCAAGTCTGGCCTTTTTGTGTATATATCTTTTGTAGCCATGCTAGTGCTAAGATGGCTAGTGAGGTCGGGTCTAGCTCAAACTCTCTTGGTGGGCTGTAACTAAACTTTGGTATATGTTAGTAGCTAGTTTAGCTACTCTTTTGTTGATGCTATGAAAATATATATCAAGTTATGATGGTCATGATGATATAGTACAATTTCTTTATCTTTAGCCTGTGCATCTAGAATGAATCCTATCTGTATGTGATTGGGTTTAGTCTAGGTGTGGCGGTAACTACTCCGGCTGTTCGGTACAGCCAAGTACGGGTGTTACACATCGTTCCCACTAGTCGGATCGGCTGGAGGCCCGTAGGAAATACAAGGTGAAACCCTATTGTCGTTTGCATGCTTGAAAGGTGTAAAACGTTTTTTATGTTATATCCATCTCTTGAGACCTTAACTTCCTTAGCATATTTCTTACATTTGGTCGACATGAGTTTAGTGGTCTTGGTAGATAGTGTAGGGAATTTCACCCACTCAACTCCGAACACCTACACATTGCTTGATCAATTGACAATGAGAGAACGAACTATCCTTGATGCTTAGATGATTAGAGTTTAGAAAAGTATGCTTGCTTGAGGACAAGCAAGGTTTAACTGTGGAAACTTTGATAAGCACCAAGAATAGTCTATTTTAAGGGTCAATTACGGGTTAGAATTGTATAGTTTATTACCCATTTCATAAGGATTTCATGCATATAGGCTCAGATGTGACCAAAACTTCTAACGTGAGCATGGAAGATGTTTTTAAGGTATTTTAAAGCCAAAAGGAGGACTTAAGGCCAAAACTGAGCAGAAAATGAAGATGTCATGAAGTAGGAGCCTCCCACGCAGCCTCACACGCGTGTGGAGAGGCGTGGAATCATTCCAGTAGCTTCCCACGCCCATCACCACGCGTGTGGATGATCGCGGAGCCCTAAAATTCTACTGCGCAGAATTTTTCTATTTTGCCCCGATTTTGTTCCCCTTATATAAAGCTCATTATCCCAAGACCTAGAGGAGGGGGGAGGCACCCAATAATCTTTAGATCTAGTTTTCTTTTCTCAATTTCTTCCCCTTTGGGGAGGAAGACAAATACTCCTCCTTAGATTAGCTTAGCTTAGTGTAGATGAAAAAGATGATGTAGATCCAAAGCTTTCCTTACGTAACATTCTTCTTTTATTATAAAGTTTGATCTTTTATATTCTTGCTTTGTTTCTTTTGTTGTTTGAATGTTTATCATGTTAGAGTAGAGTAGTTTGGGTGTGTGTGCCCTTGTTAATCTATGGATTGATCCTTAGATTTTATCATATGATCTTGAGTATTGTGGGAGTATGATTGATGTTTGTACGGATGATGTTGTTCAAACTTTGCTTCTATTTTCGGCCGGGATAGTTAGTGATCCGAGTGGAAGTGAGAGAGTGCGCGATAGCGACCTCTCACGAGCCCAACTCATCTATATCTCCGCTCTTAATCCGAAAGGATGAGATCCGAGAGGAGTGGTAGGCATGGTGTTCAATAAAATGCCTCAACCGAATGAGGATTGAGAGTCTGAGTGTGACGCCACTTGGTACTAATACCGTGACTCCCTAGTTCAATCCCGAAACCCAATTCCAAGCTACCTACGATAATCAATTCTTTTGGCTTAACTTTGGCATGCACCCCCTTCTTTTACCTTTTGTATTTTCTATCTCCTTTTACCTTTCACCCCTTTAAAAAACCCACCACGAACAAAACCTCTCCCTTTGATTCTTGTAACTCTTACCTTTCAACCTCATAAATTGCCAACACTAATTCACTCCAATTTGTCATCCTTGAGAGACACGACACTCGGGGAGTCTTAACTCTTCGTTTTACCACCTTCACATACACCTCGCCGCAATACACAACATCATCGATCCATAGGGATGCGGGGCACGTCGAATACTAGTTACTAATATACTCATGTGAAGCTAATCCTAACTAAAATGGTGTTTGAACGATTGCAAATATGGTAATAAACGAGAATAATGAAAGCTTAGTTGATGAAAACAAATGGAGAGAGAAATGAGATTTCCGGGTTTAGGTGTTTAATCTCCTAATGCCAAGCTAAGGTGAAATATCAAATTTGGGTTAGACAAGTGTTTAAGATGAAATTAAAGAGGTGAATTACTCCCATAACTCCTACAAGACAAGAGATAGAACAAGCATATTAAACAACTAAACTAATTACTCTTTTCCAAGAAATAAAAACAAAGTGCAATTGTGGGTGCCCTAGTTTATATCCTAACTCCCATCAAGATACAAATGTAGCAATTGAAACAAGCAATTGTATCCTTAATAACAAGCATCAACAACATTAAACACAAATGCATAACAAGTCATCAAATCCAAATGTAAATATAACATTAGAACATAAAGAACAAGGCAAAGGATTCATAAACATCTTTCACCCAAAAATCCCAAAATTACTTTAGCCAATCATGGCTAGGATAGAATTTAAATCTCAAGTAATAAAGAGTTTACAAAGACTTAGAAAGTAAAGGAAAGGAAAAGAAATTCGCCCAAATATAGCTTTCCAAGCTTTCCTTCTTCCTCCTAAAGCCTTGATATCTCCTTGAGTTGACAATATCCTTCTCCAAAAGTGGTGGATCCCTCCTTCACTCCATTGAAGAGACAACACCTTGCACTCACTCCTATTTGCCTCCTAAAAATGCAGCTTTTTCCTAGGGTTTTGGGAAAATGAGCCTTATATAGTGAGAGTAAAAATAGGCGCAAAATAGGCAATTCCGCGAAGTAGAAAATCTGTGCTGTCACAGGATTCTCGACGTGTCGAGACAGGGGCTCGATGCGTTGAGCCTCGAATCTTCAAAAAATATTGCGTACTGGAATTCCTCGACACGTCGAGGCTGGGGGTCGACGCGTCGAGCCTGGATCTTGGCTCAAATCATCACACACTGGAAATTCTCGTTGCGACGGGCAGGATTCCGGACGCGTCCAGCTCTAAAAATTAGCATTCTTCATTCGTTTTGACCCCAATCATGCCTTCAAACATTCCCTTGCTTTAAGATTTAATCTGTAATGATTTCAAAACAACAACAAATACCATAAAAGCACCAATTTCAAGAATAAACCATGTCTACACGAGAAAGCAAGGAAACATGAATTGGAGAAGGCAATTCAATACATTTAAGCTCAAAAGTTGATCCAAATCAATTAGAAAAATGTGCACAATTGAGATCATTTCAACAATCTATTTTCCATCTTCTTAACTTGTAATCCAAGAAAGCAAGTTAACTCACCAATCATGTTCATCTCAAATTCTTGTTCCATGACTATGACAAACTTATTTGCACTAGTTCGAGAAGTAGATCCAAATACAATGTCATCTACATAGACTTGAGTTACTGTTATGTGATTGGATGATGTCTTTACAGACAGGGTTTTGTTCGCTCCCCCTCGTTGATAGCCATTTCTTAAAAGGTACTGAGTCAGATGCTCATACCATGCACGTGGAGCTTGTTTCAGTCCGTTGAAGGCTTTCTTAAGCTTGTACACATGGTGCGGAAAATGAGGATCTTCAAAACCTTTTAGCTGTGCAACGAATATTTCCTCGTTCAGCATCCCATTCAGAAAAAAAGTTTTGACCTCCATTTGTTGCAGTTGGAAGTTGAGTATACATGATACTGCTAATAAAAGTCTGATAGATTCCAGTCTTGCTACTGGGGCAAAAGTTTCGTCATAGTCAATTCCTTCAATTTGAGGTACCCTTGTGCTACTAGTCTTGCCTTATTTCTTGCAACATTTCCATGTTCATCAGTCTTGTTACGAAAGATCCATTTTGTACCTACTATGTTAGCATTTTGAAGACACCGAACTAGATCCCAGACATCATTTCTTTCAAATTGTGCTAGTTCATCTTGCATTACACGAATCAAATTTTCGTCTTGTAGAGCTTCCTTGTATTTCTTTGGCTCTATAGTGGAAAGTATAACATGCATAGCTGAACAATTCAACAAGATTATTCTTCAACATTCCTCTGGTTCTGACCCCTGCTGTAGGAGTTCCTATTATGTTAACTGCTGTATGATTTTTCTCGACATGTGGAGGAACCTATTTTGATTGTTGAGAGAATTCCGAGTCACTCGATGTCTCTGGTTCGGGCTCTGGTTCAGACATATCTATTTCAGGATCTAGTTCAGCCTTGTGTTCTGACTTCTTCACTTCACCCACTTCAACTTTCTTATTACTCATCTGAACTAATTTAGTCAGTGGTTCATAGGCAAGTTCTTGGGGTTGATCATCAATGATTACATTTATGGATTCTTGAACAGTTTTAATTCGCTTGTTGTAGACTCGATATGCTCTACTGGTAGGAGAATAACCCAGAAAGATTCCTTCATCACTTTTGGGCTCAAATTTTCCTACTTTTTTTCTATTGTTAAAGATATAACATTTGCTTCCAAATATGTGGAAGTACTTTAGGTTTGGTTTCCTTCCTCTCCACAGCTCATAGGGTGTCTGTGACATTCTAGGTCTGAGAAATACACGATTTATAATATGATAGGCTATATGCACCGCTTCAGCCTAGAAAAATTGAGGTAAATTCTTGTTGTTAATCAATACCCTAGATTCCTAAATGGTTTGACTCTTTCGTTCAACAACATCATTTTGCTGAGGTGTCTTTGGTGTAGAGAATTCATGTCGGATCCCATTTTCAACACAGAATGAGGAAAAATCTTGATTTTCAAATTCTCTGCCATGATCGGACCTAATATTCACTATTTTGACAATGTGATTATCCTTTTCCTTTTGTAGTTTCAGACACAGTTTCTCAAACTCTTTGAACGTCTCTGATTCGTTTCTTAGAAACATTACCCAGTAGAACCTTGAGTAATCATCTACGCAGACAAAGATGTAGAGCTTACTACCATGATAAGCACCAAGAATGATACTTAAAAAAGGGTCTAAAATGGATTAGAAGTGTAACGTTTTGCCATCCGATCATAATAATTGCGTGCATTTTAGCTAAGATGTGATCAAAATCTTCTAACATCAATCCTAGGAAAAGTTTTTAGGTATTTTACAGGTTGGAGAGGGATTTGAGGCTAAAATAGAGCAAAAGACAAACGAAGCCGCAATGCAGTATCGTCCCACGCAGCCTCACACGCGTGTGGCTGGGCGTGGAATCTTTCCAGTAACCATCCACGCCCACCACCATGCGTGGTGGCATGCGTGGTCGGGCCAAGGGCCATTTTGGGAAATTTGTTCCCTTTTGTCACCTATATAAATCCCTTTTGCCCTAAACCTAAAAAAAAAAAAAAAATTTAGAATAGGATAGATCTGAAAATTGTAGAGGGTTTTCTCCCCTCTTGGGGGAAAATTCCTTTTTTCCTAGGTTAGATTAGATCCAAGGGCAAGGAGGAAGATTGGAAATTTAAGAACAAAGTGTAAAAGATCCTCTTCTTGAGGGTGGTAACTATTCTCTCCAATTCTTAATCTAATATTTGTTTCTTTGAGATTTTCTTTCTTTTTCTTGTTTCATTAGCATGTTAGAGTAGATTAGATAGGGGATTTGTGGCCCCAAGGTTAATCTATGTGGATGTTTGATATTATTACTAGTTGAATTGTGAGTTTCTTGATTGTTGGATGATGAACTTGTGTGGATGATGTTCTTCAAACTTTGTGCCTATTGTGGCCACATTAGGTAGCAAACCCAAAGGAAGTGAGTGTGTGCGCGATAGCAGCCACTCACGAGTCTAACTCACCCACATCTCCGCTCTTAGTCCAAATGGACGAGATCCGAGAGGAGTGTGATAAGCCTCCGAGATACCCTTAAATCAAGCACATATTAGGGTGTTTTATCACGTCTATAGCATCCTTACATGGTGAATTATGCTCATAAATACTTGAAAATCACTAACCGACACAGAGAAGCTGCTTTTAGCCTAAAAGAGGTGAAACAGGATCCCCGGGAGCAAATAGGAGCAAAAGTTGAGCTCAAAGAACGAACTTGGCAAGATCGGAGCCCTGGAGGACCAAACTCGATGGCCACACGAGTGTGAGTGTGCGTGGAAATAATCCAGTAGCCTCCCTCGCAACTCACACGCGTGTGGATGGCGTGAAGACGGTGCTGCGCGAATTTCGTCTAGGGTTGCTATTTCGGAGACTATTTAAACCCCTTTGATGAATTTTCATAGAGGGATCTCAGAAATTTAGTTTTCCCTTTCTTAGTTTTTCCTTTGGAGAACTTTCTCCATTTTTCTTAGTTTTTTAGATTAGATCAATCTCTATTGTAGCAAGACAACAAGCTTGGATTGAAGATCTTCTTCTCTCTAGGAGATTTCTATTTCATTTCTATAATTTTAGTTATCTTGTTCTTGGATTAAATTGGCTTTTGTGTTGAATTTCATATCATGAGTGGCTAGTTTAATCTAGGAATTGGATTGCGTGATTGAATGTTGCTAGTGTGATGATCTTATCTCTATATCTTGGATCTATGTGTTTGTGCTGATGGATTATCTATTCTTGTCTATTGATTGTGTTGATGAGATCTTGTTTGGATCTGGCCAATCTAGATGAGAGATTGAGCTCTTGACTCTTTCATGTCTTTGATTAGAGTTAGGATTTGAAGCTTTACACAATCATAGTTCATATGGACTTCTTAAAACAACAATAGGATAGTGTGTAGCTTATGTGTTTGATAAAATTCCTCTTAGAGCTTTGGATGCTTGTAGGCACTCCTTAGTCAAGAAACCTTAGTACACAAGGGTGGAAAAGGACGAAGACAACACACTCTTGAATAGCCAACATCCTAGCATTCCCCGATCCATTACCTTAGTCACACTACAATGCAACATACATGAACACTATCCAATCCCTACCCTTTTTACATACTTCCAATTCTTTTTACTTTACTCTACTCTCTTGCACTCAAACCAAACCATATGAACTCCTTTCACTCACAATCCACTCAACCCCACACTCGAATCCAATGCATGACCCAATCAAGTAAACTCCCGAACGCTTGACACACCTCCACGTCCTTCCTTCGAGACCGACACTCGGGGAGTCACTGACTTTCCGTTTTAACATACAAATATCTTTTGACATTTCACCCTATGCATGCAAGAGTTGTCAAAATATCGTTGTTGCCGGGGAAGGCAATAGGTTGTCATATGTTTTTTTTTACTTTGATTGCATGAATGCTAGATTTTAGCATATTAATCCATTCGACTTTATTTCATTTTATTTTTATTTCTTTTTGCTACTTACCCAATTGACTACTTCTAGTCAATTGTAGAATTTCTGTTTCATTGATAATCTTACTAGGTGAATGCACACACGAGCAAAATGAAATCAAGGCTTACTACCCTACATTCCAGAAATCAATAGAGCAACTAGAAGGAAAAATATACAAAGATCACAAATGGCTTCATCAAGCGCAACAAGAAACCCACCAGGAAGAGGAACAAATGTACCAAATCCACCCCAGTTCCAATTGTTCCACAAGCACCAATTAACAAGGAAGAACCAATTATTGAAGAACCACAAGCTAACAGAGCAAATCATCAAGACAATATTCGTGAAGAAGAATACTATGAAATCCCTTAGGAACCACAAAGGTCAATTGCAGATTACATGACCCCTGATTTTAACATGCATAATTCGATCTATGTACCGCCGATGGAGAACTTCAACTTTCACGTGCATCCAACTATTCTCACACTGGTTCAGAACAGTCAATACTCGGGATTACCATCTAAAGATCCCAACACACACATTACAAGGTTCATACGAGCATGTGGGATGTACAGGCAAGAAGGCGTTAGCGAGGAAATAGTTCGACTCAAATTATTCCCATTCTCAGTTATAGGAGAGGCAGCACGATGGTTGGAAGCCAAGACGACAATCATTTCAGATCATGGCAACAGTTGCATCGAGAATTCATGAACGAGTTCTTTCCCATTACCAAAACCATGAGGATTAGAAGGCTAATACAAGAATTCAAGCAAGGAAGGCTTGAAAGTTTGGGAGAGGCTTGGCGACGATTCAAGGTTCTTAAAAGACAATGCCCATAAGATCTGATGCACTCATGGGACATGATTAGCTCATTCTATGGAGGGCTGACAGATGAAGGAAAAATGTTGCTTGACTCATCCTCCAGCAATCCCTTTGTTTCCCTAGCCTTACCAGAAGCTGAAGAACTAATTGAGAGAATATCTAAGAATACATCCTGTTGGTACGATCGACGAGGAGATCACGGGGGCATATATGAAGTTGATAACCATGTGGCGAGCGAGGCAAAAATGGAGGCAATGAATCACGAAATCAAGAAGCTATACGCTATGGTAGAAAAAATGGAAGGAAAACTTAAGCCTTGTATGGCTTTGGCACTTTATTGTAACATCTGTGGAGGACCTCACGATACAAATATTTGCACTTCTCCGTCTGCATCTGAGCAAGTCGAGGCGGTAGATTACCAAAGGAACTCCAACTTCAATGCTTATGGACAAAACCAAAGACCAAACAACAATTGGAAACAGGGAGAGGGTTGGAACAATAGCTATAATGATGGATATCAAGCGAGAGGACAATACAACTATGGAAACAAGCCTGCATATGGACAGAATGACAAGAACAGACTGATGTACAATCAAAACCAAGGAAATGGAAATCAAATGACCCAGTACGGGCCACAATATAACTCTCAACTTGACTTTACTCAACAAAGAAGGGATGACATCCGTGAAGTAGATGAAAGGCTTACAAGGACGATCATGGAACTCAAAAATGATCGAGCAAATCTAAAACAAGAGATTACTTAAGAGATTCGACAAGAAATTTCTAGTCTTAGACAAGAGTCCAAGGCTACACTTAAGACAATTGAGAATCAAATTTCTCAAATGTTTAAAATGATGTCGGATCGACACTACGGACAACTCCCAAGTAACACTGAGAACAATCCGAAAGAGAGAGTCAATGCCATTGATGCCAAGGAAGAAGAACATGAGAAATGTGATCCAATGGATGCTATTTACGGAATATGCCAATGTAAGGTAGAAGGCAAGAAAATCGAGACCACCTCTTGTAGTCCCACTCTTGAACTAAAGAATGCGAGCGGTTCGTGCACATTCTCAATGAAGGAAAACAAGGAGAAAACCACTTCGGAAAAATACCCAAAAGAAAAGGAGCTACAACATGACAAAATCAAAAGATCAAAAGAAGCGGCTCGAGAAGGTACAATTAATGCTTTTATCCGAAAATTTTTCAATAACAAAGAATGCCGTGAGTTATTCGAGAATGACAGTTGTGAAAATTTTACTTGCTTAAGCCAAGAATCTTCGGCTTGTTTGACTGAGGGTTACCCCAGAAAGAAGGGCGACCCTGGAGCTTTGTTGATTCCTTGTTCTATACAGAACATGGAACCCCAAAATGCTCTAGTCGACCTTGGTGCTTCTATCAATGTCATGTCTTCAAATCTTTTTGATAAAATGAACTTACCATGCTTGAAACCGACGAGGCTGACTCTACGTTTAGCTGACGGAACCACACGGTATCCTGAAGGCTTAGCGGAAGATGTTTTAGTAAGAATAGGAAAATTTCTTGTGCGTGTCGATTTTGTTGTTTGCAAGATGGGTGACAATGAGCCCCATGAATCCTTAATTCTTGGAAGACCATTTCTGGCTACTTGTCGTGCCCGAATAGACGTGAGTTCAGGTGAAATAACCCTGAGATTTGATGGACAAGCCACAAATGATAAAAAGGAAAAAGTGAAAGAAGGAACTGATGAAGATGAAAGGGCAAAGGTTAAAACGAAGAAGAAACCAAAACCGAAGTGGAGGAATGATAAGCTTACATGGAAGAACACGTGGGTACCAAAACGCTTCCTACCCACTACCAAGGAATATGGATGAATTTTGACTAAGGTATGATGTGTCTAGCCAATGACGTAAACTGTGGCGCTACTTTGGACTTGGGAGGCAACCCAATGTTTTAATAAATGTTTTTACATAGTTTTTATGCTTTTGTTTTTAATGTTTTTGTTCTAATAATTTGCTACAATCAAATGGAACCATGTTTTGAAGACTAACTTGTAGGAGTCGAGACTAAAAATTGCTTTGGAAAGGCTTATTTCGGACATAGGTATGAAGGGAAAAACCAAAACCGGATGAAAACAGTGCAGAGGACTGACACGTGGGCTCACACGTGTGTAGCCGTGCGTGGGAGCGAGGCAGAGAGCTCCCACGCACGCTCACACGAGTGTGACCGGTGTGAAAGCATCCCTCGGATTTAAACCCCCCTTCGGCCATTTCACGCCACTTTGCTCCAAAAACCCTACTTTCTCTTCTCTTCTCCACGCAAGGTGAATCCTATACTCAAGGTTTGAAAATCTACTCTATTTTTACTTCAAAGAAGATCAAAAACATCACCATCAAGGTAATTTCTCATCTTTTAACTATTTATCCTTGAATATTCATGAGTATGGAAGAGCTTTAATGTGAAATTTGTTCTACATTCCCTTGCATGATTTTGAATGTTTAAATTGGTTTATAATGCTTCATAGAACTATCCTTTGATGTTTTCTTTCATTATTGATGATTACATTGATGGATTGTTATGTATTTTTGAGCTTCAAGTGTGAACACCATTGATGAACAAATGAGTTTGTTATATTTCTTGTTCAAACTATGAAATTGATGCTTAAATTGATGAGTAAACTTGTTGTAGAACTATTATATGCCATCAATTTGATTTTTTACATGCTACATTGCCCAAATTGAATTTTCAATTTCAAACCCTAATTTTTGAATTTGGGCAAGAAGATGAAGTTGACTTTTTGAAATTCTTGACTTTTGTAGTTGACTTCTTATTTGACTATCAAATTGAATTATCTTATGATGAAATTTTACATGTGTGTGATAATGGAATGATATTATTGATATTATTGATATTCTTATCCGAGAATTGTCCAAAATATAGGGGAAACTATGGCAAAATTTTCAAAAATTCTTAAGTCCTACATGTTTGAATTCCATTATCTTGACAAAGAATTTTACATAAATACAATGGTGACTTATTTGAAAGGTATTTATTCAAATACCAATTACCATGAATGATAATTTCTAAAATTTTGTAGATGGGACGCGCAAAAGAGATTGCAAAGAAAACAAAGTACGATCATGGTGAACCAAGCAGGTCGCGAACACGGCAGTAAGCTAAAGTTCAACAAGCTCCCCAGGAGCGTGGTTCAAGGTCATTAAGACACTTGACACCCATCCAGTTGACATCGGTGGATAACTACAAGGGAAAGCAGCTTTCCGTCGGCCGTCACTTCGACGACAATGTTTTGAGAGAATTCGGTTGTTTGGATGAAGTGAATGGACTTCTAAGGCACACACAGCTCCGCTCTCTATTCGAGTGGAGAGGACCTACCTACGCGCCTATTACTTATGAATTTTTGGTGACCTTAGAGATTCGCAAGGAAGTCAACAATGCAAGATAGTCCATTTCGTTCACACTATTCGGCAACCATTATAGCATGACGGTCAACACTTTAGGTGTTACGCTTGGATTCCATGATGCCGTGAGAGTGTCTATGCCATACTTCAGAGGATTTAAAGAGGACTTTGATTTAGAGGCAGTAGCTATTCAGTATTGGAGGAGCATCACCAACAATGCCCTGTATAATTCATCAAACCTCAAGGCAAACCTCATCACCTGCAATGCTCTAAAGGCTATCAGATTAGCCTTTGCTATAAATCTCTCCGGCAGAACCACCAATCGCAACAAGGTCTACAAACAGGATTTGTTTTATATGTGGTGCATGGAGAATGAGGTCGACATCAACATGGGCGTGCAAGCACGAAAGTGGCTCCAAACCCAACAAAAGCCTAAGGTTCAGACTGTATTTATTGGACCTTTTGTTACGAGATTGTGCCACGGGTTGGGCCTTACAGACCGTCTGTTGGGAGAGAAAGATGAAGGTTTCACACTTGCTTTCACTATTACTGAGTTCTTTGCCATGCATATGAGGTTGGGCGGTGATGATGCACCTAATCTAGAGGCTTTTGATGATGATGAGGACGATGAAGATAACGAGGAGGATGATGCTGCGTAGGAGCATGACCCTACTCCCATGAATTGGGATACGACGCAGACCTTTCATAGGCAGCTCCACGATGAACAGATGAACTACTCGCGCGAGCAGCGAACGTGGCAGGAAGGCCACTTTACATCCATCTCTGCACGACAAGATGTCCACACCGAAGACCTTAACCGCATGAGAAGGACGGTGGAAGAAAATGATAGGAGAATTGCTGCGCTCGAAGCTAGATTCGATAGGCAATTCCAGCCCTTCGGTGATAACTGATGCCTTCTTTCGATTGTCCTCGATCTTGGCACTTGACATTTGATACTGAGTCCAACTGGACATTGACTACTTTGGTTGATAGCCCCATTTGAACATTAGGATCCCTATGCGCGGGGTTCCGACTTTTATTTCTTTTACTTCTTTACTTTACTTTACTTTTATCTTTATTGCTTTATGTCATTTACTTTACAACTGCTTTACATATCCGCGTTCTACTTTGAATAATTCTGCTTATTTACATGATTTCTTATCTATGCTTATGTTTATTGCTTTTATATTTCCATCAGCTTATAATAAATGAATAGTACTCCGAAAACCCTTTTGTATGTTATGTCTCCATTTCTTATAGAGCATCTATAATGGGAACAGGCCTATGCTGGAAGCTAAAGTGTGGAAAGAGGGATGCATACTTGGTTTATCCTCTTATCCCTTTTCTAATTTTAAGCCTTGTTTTGATCTTTAAAGTGTGGAAATATTTCTTTATAGCTTTGTGTATGCGTATATTAGAGCTTACCATGTTAGTAGGATCGTTTGATTCATACCCTACATCCCAAAGCAATTTTCAAAGTGTGGAGAGGGATCTTTATTTGTCTAAACCTTATTTTCCCTATTTTATTCCTTTACCCGTCGTATGAAACATCGAGGACGATGTTTGTTCTAAAGTGTGGAAAGGACGCACTTTGTGCTTTACATGTTTATATGCTTAGTATAAGAAGTAGAAGCTCTTGGGAATGATAAGCGGGTGCATTTGCAGTTTTGAAAAGAGAGTTATTATTTGTGTTATCTAGGGAGAATTTTGACTGGATGCCCAAAATTTTTTACTCTCGAGATATCTTTGAGGAAGTTACTTTTCGCATCCATGAGAGTGTTTAGAGCCAAATAAGTTTATATTCTTGCCTGCTTGCATGATGTTCACCTCTTATTTACGTAGGACCTTAGTCAAGAATCTCTCGAAGTGGGAGTGTGTACTTTTTAATTTGAGAAAGATAAAACTAGCAAGGCCCGGAATAGAACTAACCTTGGTAGTGTAACACCCCAATTTTCAACTCTTACATTTATTACAAAATCCGTAATAAAACGCTGCGGAAGCTTACATCATATCAACAGAAAACCGGGTGCTACCGCCACACCTAGAGTGAATTCTATCACCTCTTTGACAAACTCCACTCTAAGTGCACAGGCTAAACTTACAACATTAATAACAATCCCTGTCTACATCAAAGAGTAGACCTCAACCTGTACTTCCCTTCTATTCCGAGCTCATCGGCTACAGGGGCCCACACTAATCTGCAACTGATAAGAAACACATTGAAGTGCAGTTAGCACGACGGCTAAGTAAGGATATCCATGGGTTATCCAAAACTAAATAAAGGTTTTGTAAAACTTGATTACATCAAAACCCTATCCTTACTCATCGGCCGAGGTTCTACCTGCAACCTTTACGAATAGCAATTTATACACATAATAGGCAACAATTTCAATATCATCTTAATCATTTTCCCTCTAGACGAGGTCATATAATAGTCATTTGCCTACTCAGATCATATAATGCTAAACATTTAAGCATATTGATACACTCTCATTTGTACCTATTTTAATTGTATTTTTTAAACATATTCTTTGAAAAATCTTTCCTCAAAGGACATTCTCCTCACTTTTCACCATCTCCTTTCCGTAGCTACAGCGTAACTACATTTTCATACAAAATTTCCACTTAGTTTCTTTATAGAAAGCGTGAGGCCTTTGGAGTATTCACTTAACTCCTTCCCTGACCACTTGGATCATCGAACTCGGGTTCAGTGGTCATCACCCGGTCTAACACTGATCCCCTGGACGTAAGGTTCGTTAAAATGATCCCTAGCTGGCCCTACTAGGTCCATAAAAACGACACCTACCCGGACTTCTCAGAGTAACTATACTTTAAGTGTGCACACCCCCGCAGGAATACCTCATCCAAACGAGTTATATAGTACCCGGCGAATAGACTTCGCACCTTCAGTATGAATGATCATACTACATACAACAACCTTGGGCAAGGGCACTTTAAGCCACCCGAAGGCTAATCAAGGTCCTCCTCAACTTTACTAGAAACCAAGGGTTTGAAAACCATTTTCCTTCCTTTCTCATCCTCCTTGAGTCAAAATCACTTTTTTT
>NC_044924.1:16391481-16397981 GCF_003576645.1 Ipomoea triloba | reverse complement strand
TTGCTTGATAATTCAAAAATCTTGGTGGATGCTTCATCGGGAGGGTCATTCACGGTTTTGGAACCTACTCAAGCCGAGGAACTACTTGAAAAAATTGCGACAAATGGAACAACTTGGTATTCGGAGAGATCTTCCCAAAGGCTTGTGGGAGGATTTCATGATGTTGATCAAATATCCGCCTTATCGGCTAAGGTGGATAATATGGCATCCATGGTTCAAAAGATAGCTCAAATCACCCTCAACAATCATAATGCGAGCTATGCTTCTTCTACTTCTATTCCTCCAAGGCAAATTATGATGTGTGACTTATGTGGGGGAGAGCACAATTTGGGAGAGTGCTTAAATGATGATATGGGGTCTCAATCTACTTTGGAGCATGTTGATTTGGTAGGATATGGTAGGCAACAACAATCATACCAACCGCAAGGAGCCTACAATCCTAATGCATCAAGGAACCACCCCGGTTTTTCTTGGAGTAATCCGATGGGGGCTGCAAATCCCCAAAGTTTTGGCAATAAAGGACCACCACCGGGATTCCAAGGGCAGCAAAATTATAGAGGTGGTCAACAACAACAATCTAGGCAAAATTTAGGATTTCAAAATCCTAATGCGCAACCGAGGCAACCATTAGAGAACCCTCCTCCACCAAATTGGGAAGCCATGCTAGATATGATGGTTAAATCTCAAATGAAAAGCGAAGAGAGGTTTAGGCAAGTTTCGGAGAAGTTGGACCAATTGAGTGCTCATCATAAAATGCTAGAAAATCAAATTGCCAATCAAGCCTCAACCTCTAGCACTAAAGTAACCGGGAAGTTGCCCGCTTGTCCCGAAAATCCTAGAGAGCACATGAATGCCATTATCACTAGAAGTGGAAAGCAACTTGAAGGTCCACAATTGCCTACCAATGATCAAATTTTGGAGCCGGAAGTTGAAAATGGAAAGTTAAAGGAGGATGTTGTTGTGCAAAGCAAAGGAAATGATTCTTGCCTATTCAAATCCAAAGAAGATGAAATCCAAAAGCTTGAACCTTTGTTGAGACAAATTCCACCACTCCCGTTCCCACAAAAATTCAAGAAAGCTAAGGTGGAAGAAAGAAGGGCAAGGTTCTTGAGCTTGATCAAGCAATTGGACATTTCTATTCCTTTGCTTGATGCCATCACCGAAATCCCCTCTTATGCAAGATTTTTGAAGGAGATTCTATCCAACAAGAGGAGATTTGNTTGATACACTCTCATTTGTACCTATTTTAATTGTGTTTTTATGTATGTTTTATAGTTATTTGTGTGTTAAAATGTTGTCTCCAATGTTTATTTCCTTGTTATTTTATTTAAAGTGGTATAATGCTTGGTTTGAGTGTCTTTGATGTGTTTAGTGGTGCATTATAACCATTTTGGAGCAAAAAGCCAATGCAAAGGAACCAAAAATGTTGGAGAGCCAAAAATCAGTTCAGAGCACTATTCACCGCGGATTCTCGCCGCGGCGAGCCTATTCTCGCCATGGCGAGAGTACTGTTCACCGGACTCTCGCCGTGGCGAGAATCATTCTCGCCATGGCGAGAGTCCCAATTTTTGGNCCTGACTTGTGATTTATTTTCTTATTTTGCTTGAGGACAAGCAAGATCTTAAGTGTGGGGGAGTTTGATACACTCTCATTTGTACCTATTTTAATTGTATTTTTTATGTATGTTTTATAGTTATTTGTGTGTTAAAATGTTGTCTCCAATGTTTATTTCCTTGTTATTTTATTTAAAGTGGTATAATGCTTGGTTTGAGTGTCTTTGATGTGTTTAGTGGTGCATTATAACCATTTTGGAGCAAAAAGCCAATGCAAAGGAACCAAAAATGTTGGAGAGCCAAAAATCAGTTCAGAGCACTATTCACCGCGGATTCTCGCCGCGGCGAGCCTATTCTCGCCATGGCGAGAGTACTGTTCACCGGACTCTCGCCGTGGCGAGAATCATTCTCGCCATGGCGAGAGTCCCAATTTTTGGGCAGAAACATTCTCGCCGCGGCGAGAATGATTCTCGCCGCGGCGAAAGTCCTAGAATCTGGACAGCGGATTCAGCGCAAAAATTCCCATTTTGTCCCTGATTTGGATCCCACTATATAATGCTTCATTTCTCTCCAAACCCTAGAGTTGGCTGCTGGTTCTTGTCAGAAAAAGAGGAAAAAGAACAAGGAAAAGAAGCTTCATCATCTCCAAAAGCCAAAGAAGAAATCATCACAACTTTTGAAAAGGAGATCAAAGAAAAGAGCTTGGAGGCATCATTTGGGAGAATATCTTCCTTTCTCTTTTCTATTTTGAACTTTATTGAATATTTGTTGGATCTATTTTAGCCATGTTAGGCTAAACTTTCTTTTGGGATTTTTGGGTATAAAAGTGTTTATGAACCTATGTGCCTAGTTCTTATTTTGTTTTAATGAAATATCTATTTGGGTTTATTGCTTGTGTTGCAATTGTGATTTATGTTATTGATACTTGTAATTAGATGCATATGATTGCTTGTACCCTTGCTAGATTTGTCTATGAATCAAAGAGCACCCGCAATTGCACTTGACTATTGTACCTCGAGAGAGGACAATTTGGTTAAGGGATATATTGTGAATAGCTCACGAGAGTGAGTATTCCAATTGTGAATAGCCCACGAGAGTGGGTATTCCATTTATTGCTTAGTTCCGATTTTAGATTGTGAGTAGCTCACGAGAGTGAGTATTCCAATTACCGTATTTTGGGTTTGAGTTACGAGAGTAACCTTTCCCTTTTAGATGGCAATTCTCCACACTTGTTTAACCCAAATAATTATTTCACTTTAGATTGGCACTAGGTGATTAAACACTTTAACTCCCAAAAATCCCGCTTTTACCTCTTTGAATACAAAAACCCGTTTGCCTTATTTTAATTATCTTGTTTGCATATCCATAGATAATCATCCATTGTTAACGTAGGAATAGCTTCTTGCGAATATAATTAGTAACTAGTGCTTGATACCCCACTTCCCTGTGGTTCGATAACCCCGGAATACTCCGGGCATTTGTATGTGGTTTTATGCTACGATCAAATTGGCGCCGTTGATTTGTATGTGGTTTTATGCTACGATCAAATTGGCGCCGTTGCCGGGGAGGTGGCGTTTTGTATTAACCAAATTGGCGCCGTTGCCGGGGAGGTGGCGTTTTGTATTAACATTAGTGGCGCCGTTGCCGGGGAGGTGGCGTTTTGTATTAACATTAGTGAAAACTTTTATTCTAGGAGTCTATTCCATTTTTCTTTATTTTTATTTTTATTTTTTTTATGCTAACCGGTGCTAACGAGCTTCCTTAGCTTGTTTTTGTTAAGGTTTGTAGGTGTTGCATGCAAACAAGGTCCTCGGGAGGTGAAGGACTATTACCTCTTGACCTTGAAATCGAAAGGAGAGCCAAATTTCTTAGAAAGCAAAGGAGGATGGCAAACGAGCAAGGCAACATCAATGTCAATCCTAATGGAAACGGTGAAGGAAATGGAAACGGTGAGGGAAACGGTGTAAATCAACCCCCACCGGCAAGGAGAGCTATGTCCGATTATATTGCACCCGACTTGGATGAACACAATAGCATAAATATTCCGGGTGTTGAGGCCAACAACTTTGAGATCAAACCGGCAATCATACAAATGGTGACATCCGATCAATATGGAGGGTCGCCAATGGAAGATCCAAATGCTCATATAACCAAGTTTCTCCGGATTTGCAGCACATTTAAGATGAATGGAGTTCCGAATGAAGCAATCAAACTCCGACTTTTTCCTTTTTCACTAAGGGATAAAGCCGACAGTTGGCTCATTTCTTTCCCCGCCAATCATTTTGCTAGTTGGGATCAGCTTCATAGGGAGTTCTTGAAGAGATTCTACCCGCTTTCAAAGACTCAAAGGATGAGGAGAGCCATTCAAAACTTCAAGCAAATTCCAAATGAATCTCTAGCCGAATCTTGGGAGAGATTTAAGGAACTACAAAGGCAATGCCCTCATCATGGTATTCAAGGATGGGATCTTATGATGGCTTTCTATGAAGGGTTGCTTGATAATTCAAAAATCTTGGTGGATGCTTCATCGGGAGGGTCATTCACGGTTTTGGAACCTACTCAAGCCGAGGAACTACTTGAAAAAATTGCGACAAATGGAACAACTTGGTATTCAGAGAGATCTTCCCAAAGGCTTGTGGGAGGATTTCATGATGTTGATCAAATATCCGCCTTATCGGCTAAGGTGGATAATATGGCATCCATGGTTCAAAAGATAGCTCAAATCACCCTCAACAATCATAATGCGAGCTATGCTTCTTCTACTTCTATTTCTCCAAGGCAAATTATGATGTGTGACTTATGTGGGGGAGAGCACAATTTGGGAGAGTGCTTAAATGATGATATGGGGTCTCAATCTACTTTGGAGCATGTTGATTTGGTAGGATATGGTAGGCAACAACAATCATACCAACCGCAAGGACCCTACAATCCTAATGCATCAAGGAACCACCCCGGTTTTTCTTGGAGTAATCCGATGGGGGCTGCAAATCCCCAAAGTTTCGGCAATAAAGGACCACCACCGGGATTCCAAGGGCAGCAAAATTATAGAGGTGGTCAACAACAACAATCTAGGCAAAATTTAGGATTTCAAAATCCTAATGCGCAACCGAGGCAACCATTAGAGAACCCTCCTCCACCAAATTGGGAAGCCATGCTAGATATGATGGTTAAATCTCAAATGAAAAGCGAAGAGAGGTTTAGGCAAGTTTCGGAGAAGTTGGACCAATTGAGTGCTCATCATAAAATGCTAGAAAATCAAATTGCCAATCAAGCCTCAACCTCTAGCACTAAAGTAACCGGGAAGTTGCCCGCTTGTCCCGAAAATCCTAGAGAGCACATGAATGCCATTATCACTAGAAGTGGAAAGCAACTTGAAGGTCCACAATTACCTACCAATGATCAAATTTTGGAGCCGGAAGTTGAAAATGGAAAGTTAAAGGAGGATGTTGTTGTGCAAAGCAAAGGAAAGGATTCTTGCCTATTCAAATCCAAAGAAGATGAAATCCAAAAGCTTGAACCTTTGTTGAGACAAATTCCACCACTCCCGTTCCCACAAAAATTCAAGAAAGCTAAGGTGGAAGAAAGAAGGGCAAGGTTCTTGAGCTTGATCAAGCAATTGGACATTTCTATTCCTTTGCTTGATGCCATCACCGAAATCCCCTCTTATGCAAGATTTTTGAAGGAGATTCTATCCAACAAGAGGAGATTTGAAGACCGTGAAACCGTTGCGGTCAATGAAGAGTGTAGTGCTCTTATCCAAAATAAGCTTCCACCGAAACTTAGAGACCCCGGGAGCTTCTCTATTCCATGTGTTATTGGAGGGTCTCTTGTGCAAAGAGCTTTGTGTGACTTGGGAGCTAGTGTGAGCTTGATGCCATATTCTTTATGTAAAAAGTTGCAACTCGGGGAGCCCAAACCCACCGCCATGACTTTGCAACTAGCGGATAGATCCGTAAAACACCCCGTGGGAGTTCTTGAAGATGTGCCGGTAAAGATTGACAAATATTACATCCCGGGTGATTTTGTGGTTCTAGAAATGGAGGAAGATGCTAAAGTTCCTATCATTCTTGGGAGGCCATTTTTGGCAACCTCCGGGGCGGTAATTGATGTTAAAAAGGGGACGTTGGTGCTTGAAATTGGGGATGACAAAGTTGAGTTTAATGTTTTTGAATTGGCTAACAAATCCCTTTGTCTTGATGAATGCTTTTGTGTAGATACTATTGATTCGTGTGTCCGGGAAACTCTTAAAGATAGCAATTGGATTTCTAATGATCCTTTGGGAGTTGGTATGGAGGATACTATTGAGGAAGAGCAAATTGATGAAGACACAAGTGGTTTTGATGAATTTTTTGATGAGAATGAATTATTGGTGCAACCATCCTCACCAAAGCATGAAGTATTTGGTCTTGGAGACCAATTGGATAATCACAATGGGGATAATCATCCAAAGGTAGAATTAAAACCTCTACCCTCCGAATTGAAGTATGCTTTTCTTGGTCCTAATTCTACATATCCCGTTATTGTGAATGCTAAATTGAATGATGATGAAATTGACAAGTTGTTGCATGTGTTGAGAAGGCATAAAAGAATCATTGGTTATACTCTTGATGACATTGTTGGCATAAGTGCATCCTATTGCATGCATAGGATATACTTGGAAGAGGGGTATAAACCGAGCATTGAACCACAAAGAAGGTTGAATCCGAACATGAAAGATGTGGTGAAAAAGGAGATTCTAAAGTTGTTGGGTGCGGGCATTATCTATCCCATCTCGGATAGTAAATGGGTAAGCCCAATTCATGTGGTTCCTAAAAAGGGTGGAACAACCGTGGTTGAAAATGAAAACAATGAGCTCATTCCTACTAGATTGGTTACCGGGTGGAGAATGTGCACCGACTATAGGAAGTTGAATAAAGCTACAAGGAAAGACCACTTCCCACTTCCTTT
>NC_044924.1:16317735-16389963 GCF_003576645.1 Ipomoea triloba | reverse complement strand
AAAAAAAAAAAAAAACAAAAAAATTTCAGAAAATTATAGTTGCAGTTGTTTATTTTATATTTCTTGTAAAGTTTGTACTTAACCCCCACTCTTCTTTAGGATTGCTTCGCTTTTTCAATTCTTTGAATTATGCTCCTTGATTTTCATCAATCTCTTCTAGCTTCAAATGTGAATGATTGTGAACTTCTCTCCTTTTTGTGTAACTTCCATACCCCTTCTTTGTTAGCCCTTAACCTTTAGCCCCGTTACAAGCTCAATAAAGACCTACTTGATCTTTGCATGCATTTTTAGGTCTATACTAGGAGGAGTGTAAAAGGCAAGCTTATGGGATGTTTTTCTCAATGCCAAATTCTGCATAAACCTAACTGAGTAGGTGCACACACTGGGTTTGTCACTAACTAATAATTTTGGTGCTTGAATGTTGGCTTGGGAATGGATCTTGTTGGCTTTGTGGTATGACCGGAGGTACAAGAGAGAGTATGAAAACTTTTACCTGACTTGTGATTTATTTTCTTATTTTGCTTGAGGACAAGCAAGATCTTAAGTGTGGGGGAGTTTGATACACTCTCGTTTGTACCTATTTTAATTGTATTTTTTATATATGTTTTATAGTTATTTGTGTGTTAAAATGTTGTCTCCAATCTCCACAGTTTGACATGCAACAATTTCTTGCAAGGCAGGAAGAATTCATGCGGAGAAGCGATGAAGTAAATTGGTATGTTGTCAACAAATCAAGCAGCATTGGGTTTTACTCCTCATTTCCCACCGCCACCACCTTGGCTCAGGATCACCAGTATATTCCGGACTACTATAGGCCTCATTTCCCACCACCACGGATGATGCCGATCACCAGTGACACATCAGGAATGTCCCTCTCAATCCCTCTTTTGATTTAATTTGCTACATTGGGGACAATGTAGAATTTAAGTGTGGGGGAAGGGTTTAGACTGTTTCATTTTATTTTATTTCTTTTGTTTTGTTTTGATGATCTTGCTTGGATGACTCAAATGCTTACTTGAATCACTTGTCGGCATAGTTATTACTTACTCTCTCTTGTGGGTTTGTGGATTGTGTTGGTTGAACTTGTTTCATTCCCTTGCCAATATCCTTGTTAACCACCCAATAATGAATCTAATTTTCAATCCAGTGGTTAGTGTTGTGCTAGTGAAGATTATGTGGAACTCCGGTGTTGGTTGAAATCTAGAACTTGCCTCAATACTCCTTAAGTGTAGTCTAATTCTTGCATGCTTAGAAATGATTTAGGCCATTTTTGTTTACCCCTAGCTTTTAAACCTTTTCACCCATGTTTTTTTTTATTATCCCTGTGTCCCCGTTGTGCCTTTTATTTGTTTATTAAGTGCTAAGCACTTAAACCCCTCTTTGTGAATTGTTTTTCTTGTTAAACCCTCATTATTAAACCCTTAACCATTGACCAAAAATATTTCCTTCCACCCGTGAGAGAATGCAGCAATTATTCTTTGATATTCTTGTAGAAGAGAAGTTTTGGAGCTTGTATTTGAAAGCAAATCCTTTGAAAACTTTAAGTGTGGGAGTCTTCTTCATCTATTGTAATTTAATTGTTAGTTTGTTGTTATGAATCCTTTTTAAAAAAAAAAAAAAAAAAACAAAAAAAAAACTGCCATCTTCCCGTAGAGTTGGAACACAAAGCACACTGGGCAGTCACAAATCTCAACATGGATTTAAAACTTGCGGGTGAAAAGAGGCTCCTTCAACTAAATGAGTTAGAGGAATTCAGACTTGATGCTTATGAGAATGCCCAAATTTACAAGGAAAAGACTAAGAAATGGCATGACAAGCACATTCTCAAGAGGGAGTTTGTTTCTGGTGATAAAGTCCTTTTGTTCAACTCAAGGTTGATTGTTTCTGGTGATAAAGTCCTTTTGTTCAACTCAAGGTTGAAATTATTCCCAGGGAAGTTAAGGTCTAGATGGTCGGGACCTTATGAAGTTGTTCATGCATATCCATCTGGAGCTGTGGTGATTCGAGGAAAAAATGGAGATTTCACCGCAAATGGCCAAAGATTGAAACATTACCATGATGACACTAAGATTGAGGCTAAAGTGGCAATTAGCCTTTGTTCCCCAACCTACACCTGAAAGAGAAAAGGGGTCGAGCTCACGACCTTAAACGAGCGCTTCTTGGGAGGCAACCCAAGTCCTTTTAATTTATTTTAATTGCATTTTGCTTTTCTTCTAGTTTTTGTGCTATTTTTATGTTTTTGTGTTTTTAGTTGATAATTGCGTATTTATAAAGTCCTTGAGCCTAATTTTGTTTCTAGGTATGTTTTTGGAGTGAAATCTTGCTTGGATAATAATTGTGTTGTTTGGAGTTAAATGTTGAAGTTCTTTGCTTTTATCTTCCCTTAAAAAAAAAAAAAAAAAAAAAAAAAAAAAAAAAAAAAACAGAATTATTTTCGCCGCGGCGAGAATGATTCTCGCCGCGGCGAAAGTAAAGATTTCGGGGCAGAACGCCCACGCTGGGGCGCTCGCCGCGGCGAGCGGTCGGGTCACCCAGCGACCCGACCCGCCCCAGCCTTTTTCTTCCCAAAAATATTTTTTTTCCTCATTCTTTCTTCTTCTCACAGCTTTACAACAGCCCTTCCCTCTTTCTCTCCTTCAAATCTTTCACTCCAAATTCTACATTCTTCTACTCCAAACACTTCCTAAGGCTCAAAGGTATTTCTTGGTATTTTGCTCAACATTGTGATTTTCTTGTGCATGAATCCTAACCCACGAAATTTCAAATTTGAATCTTAAATTGCTTTGGGTTAGTGGTTGTTTGTTCTTGTGTGTTTTATTTGCTCTAATTTCTTGTTTTTATCCATTACTTTGTTGATGTTAGTTTGATTTTCAAGAAACTAGTCTTGAAACTTGTTGATACATTCTTGAATACAATTGAATTTTTGATGATGATGATGCTTGGTGGTTGGGAGAATTGATTGTATGATTGGTGGTATTTCTTGTTGTTTAAAAATGGGTTGATTTTGAAGGCTAGAATGCACCTAACTTCTTTGTTTAAAATCATGCACACAAGGTGTTTGATAAAATGTCTCAATCAAGTGTTTTAAAATTTCTTACCTAGCTTTGAAGTGATTGAGAGTCTTTTGCTTAGCTACTCCATCCTTGTATTGTTTGCTTGCATCTTGCTAATAATTCCTAACATTTGATGTTTGCAAGTATTATTTTCATTTTGTGATGTTGTAGTTGCAAGATGGCCCCAAAATCTAGACTCCAAAAGAGAGCAAGAGGGGAAACTTCCCAACAAACTCCCAACCCTCCTCAAGTTCCACATTATGAAACCTTCATTACCCCTCAAGCAAAAGCAAGATATGAGACTTGGATCTCCACTCGAGATTTCAAGAAAGAAAGAGGGATGGAACTCGAAGTTCCGGAGGATTGGAATTGGAAGCCTTTACTTCTTGCTCAACCGGGCGATGCTTGTTGTTCAGTGGTCAAAGAATTTTATGCTAATGCAGGAGATGGGATAAATACGGACACTGCAATAGTGCGGGGTGTTGAGGTAGATTTCTCTTCTGATGCAATCAACACTTATTATGGTACGGAAGATTACTTTGAAGATGACTACTACCACAAAGATTTGAAAACAAGTAATCTTACAATAGAGCTGTTGAATGAGATTGCAAAAACTTTTGACGCTGAGGCTGAATGGAATATAAGGAATGGGCTAACCGCTCATATGAACCACAAGTACTTCACCCCAAAAGACCGGGCTATCATTGACTTCATCAGTGCGAAGCTAATCCCTTACTCTCACAGGGGAACTGTCCGTAGAGATCAGGTCCTCTTGACCTATTGCATTAAGGAAGGCTTCACCATTGATGTCGGAGTTCTTATCAATCAGAGTATAAAGGAAATCATAACGATGATTGATAAGAAACTGAGATGCAGCCTTGCTCATCCTTCCCTCATTACGGAGCTTTGCAAGTCTGCGGGGGTTCCGATTGATGATCAGCATGAAGTTAAGTTAAAACCTCAGGCATTTATCACCCCGCACTACATTGCAACCCATTATGCCCATGCTCAAAGACAAGAAGAAGTTGAGCAACAAGAGGATGTGGCTATGGAAGACCCTCAGCCTGCACCAATACACATCCTCCACAGTTTGACATGCAACAATTTCTTGCAAGGCAGGAAGAATTCATGCGGAGAAGCGATGAAGTAAATTGGATGTTGGTACATCTACATACCAACAAAATCAAGCAGCATTGGGTTTTACTCCTCATTTCCCACCGCCACCACCTTGGCTGCAGGATCACCAGTATATTCCGGACTACTATAGGCCTCATTTCCCACCACCACCGGATGATGCCGATCACCAGTGACACATCAGGAATGTCCCTCTCAATCCCTCTTTTGATTTAATTTGCTACATTGGGACAATGTAGAATTTAAGTGTGGGGAAGGGTTTAGACTGTTTCATTTTATTTATTTTTTGTGTTTGTTTTTGATGATCTTGCTTGGATGACTCAAATGCTTACTTGAATCACTTGTCGGCATAGTTATTACTACTCTCTCTTGTGGGTTTGTGGATTGTGTTGGTTGAACTTGTTTCATTCCCTTGCCAATATCCTTGTTAACCACCCAATAATGAAATCTAATTTTCAATCCAGTGGTTAGTGTGTGCTAGTGAAAGATTATGTGGAACTCCGGTGTTGGTTGACAAACTAGAACTTGCCTTCAATACTCCTTAAGTGTAGTCTAATTCTTGCATGCTTAGAAATGATTTAGGCCATTTTTGTTTACCCCTAGCTTTTTAAACCTTTTCACCCTCATGTATTTTTTTTTTTTTTTTTTTTTTTATCCCTTGTGTCCCGTTGTGCCTTTTTTTGTTTATTAAGTGCTAAGCACTTAAACCCCTCTTTGTGAATTGTTTTTCTTGTTAAACCCTCATTATTAAACCCTTAACCATTGACCAAAAATATTTCCTTCCACCCGTGAGAGAATGCAGCAATTATTCTTTGATATTCTTGTAGAAGAGAAGTTTTGGAGCTTGTATTTTGAAAGCAAATCCTTTGAAAACTTTAAGTGTGGGAGTCTTCTTCATCTATTGTAATTTAATTGTTTTTTTGTTATGAATCCTTTTTTTAAAAAAAAAAAAAAAAAAAAACAAAAAAAAAAAAACAAAAAAAAAAAAAAAAAAAAAATTCAGAAAATTATAGTTGCAGTTGTTTATTTTATTTCTTGTAAAGTTTGTACTTAACCCCACTCTTCTTTAGGATTGCTTCGCTTTTTCAATTCTTTGAATTATGCTCCTTGATTTTCATCAATCTCTTCTAGCTTCAAATGTGAATGATTGTGAACTTCTCTCCTTTTTGTGTAACTTCCATACCCCTTCTTTGTTAGCCCTTAACCTTTAGCCCGTTACAAGCTCAATAAAGACCTACTTGATCTTTGCATGCATTTTTAGGTCTATACTAGGAGGAGTGTAAAAGGCAAGCTTATGGGATGTTTTTCTCAATGCCAAATTCTGCATAAACCTAACTGAGTAGGTGCACACACTGGGTTTGTCACTAACTAATAATTTTGGTGCTTGAATGTTGGCTTGGGAATGGATCTTGTTGGCTTTGTGGTATGACCGGAGGTACAAGAGAGAGTATGAAAACTTTTACCTGACTTGTGATTTATTTCTTATTTTGCTTGAGGACAAGCAAGATCTTAAGTGTGGGGGAGTTTGATACACTCTCATTTGTACCTATTTTAATTGTGTTTTTATATGTTTTATAGTTATTTGTGTGTTAAAATGTTGTCTCCAATGTTTATTTCCTTGTTATTTATTTAAAGTGGTATAATGCTTGGTTTGAGTGTCTTTGATGGTGTTTAGTGGTGCATTATAACCATTTTGGAGCAAAAAGCCAATGCAAAGGAACCAAAAATGTTGGAGAGCCAAAAATCAGTTCAGAGCACTATTCACCGCGGATTCTCGCCGCGCGAGCCTATTCTCGCCATGGCGAGAGTACTGTTCACCGGACTCTCGCCGCGGCGAGAATCATTCTCGCCATGGCGAGAGTCCCAATTTTTGGCAGAAACATTCTCGCCGCGGCGAAATGATTCTCGCCGCGGCGAAAGTCCTAGAATCTGGACAGCGGATTCAGCGCAGAAATTCCCATTTTGTCCCTGATTTGGATCCCACTATATAATGCTTCATTTCTCTCCAAACCCTAGAGTTGGCTGCTGGTTCTTGTCAGAAAAAGAGGAAAAAGAACAAGGAAAAGAAGCTTCATCATCTCCAAAAGCCAAAGAAGAAATCATCACAACTTTTGAAAAGGAGATCAAAGAAAAGAGCTTGGAGGCATCATTTGGGAGAATATCTTCCTTTCTCTTTTCTATTTTGAACTTTATTGAATATTTGTTGGATCTATTTTAGCCATGTTAGGCTAAACTTTCTTTTGGGATTTTTGGGTATAAAAGTGTTTATGAACCTATGTGCCTAGTTCTTATTTTGTTTAATGAAATATCTATTTGGGTTTATTGCTTGTGTTGCAATTGTGATTTATGTTATTGATACTTGTAATTAGATGCATATGATTGCTTGTACCCTTGCTAGATTTGTCTATGAATCAAAGAGCACCCGCAATTGCACTTGACTATTGTACCTCGAGAGAGGACAATTTGGTTAAGGGATATATTGTGAATAGCTCACGAGAGTGAGTATTCCAATTGTGAATAGCCCACGAGAGTGGGTATTCCATTTATTGCTTAGTTCCGATTTTAGATTGTGAGTAGCTCACGAGAGTGAGTATTCCAATTACCGTATTTTGGGTTTGAGTTACGAGAGTAACCTTTCCCTTTTAGATGGCAATTCTCCACACTTGTTTAACCCAAATAATTATTTCACTTTAGATTGGCACTAGGTGATTAAACACTTCAACTCCCAAAAATCCCGCTTTTACCTCTTTGAATACAAAAACCCGTTTGCCTTGTTTTAACTATCTTGTTTGCATATTCATAGATAATCATCCATTGTTAACGTAGGAATAGCTTCTTGCGAATATAATTAGTAACTAGTGCTTGATACCCCACTTCCCTGTGGTTCGATAACCCCGGAATACTCCGGGCATTTGTATGTGGTTTTATGCTACGATCACATATAAGCAGAAAAAAGGGAAAACACAAATCCCATATTTGTTTTCAAACATATTCTTTGAAAAATCTTTCCTCAAAGGACATTCTCCTCACTTTTCACCATCTCCTTTCCGTAGCTACAGCGTAACTACATTTTCATACAAAATTTCCACTTAGTTTCTTTATAGAAAGCGTGAGGCCTTTGGAGTATTCACTTAACTCCTTCCCTGACCACTTGGATCATCGAACTCGGGTTCAGTGGTCATCACCCGGTCTAACACTGATCCCCTGGACGTAAGGTTCGTTAAAATGATCCCTAGTTGGCCTACTAGGTCCATAAAAACGACACCTACCCGGACTTCTCAGAGTAACTATACTTTAAGTGTGCACACCCCCGCAGGAATACCTCATCCAAACGAGTTATATAGTACCCGGCGAATAGACTTCGCACCTTTAGTATGAATGATCATACTACATACAACAACCTTGGGCAAGGGCACTTTAAGCCACCCGAAGGCTAATCAAGGTCCTCCTCAACTTTACTAGAAACCAAGGGTTTGAAAACCATTTTCCTTCCTTTTTCATCCTCCTTGAGTCAAAATCACTTTTTTTGGACATGTTCCACGAAATCAAGTCCCCCTTTTTAAATCGATCACCATTCTCAAAATAGTTCAAAGTCTTGTTTCTCAAAACATTTTCCATCATCACCACACATATGTATATATGCATTCAATCATAACATTTCCCACATATGCATATTCACATAAAGTACACATACTATATGTATATATATACACGTTAAGTATATATACACTGCACATACATGCTTTATAATATACATAATACAACATTTTGTACATACATTACACACACATTATAATATACATAGCATGCTTAACTTAAATATTTAGGCACATTAACAACCACCTCATACCATATATAATATGTATATATTACTTATATATATACATATATATGTTACACTACACATACTATATATATAGAGATACAACCTTCATTTAATTATACATATATACTCATATATGTACATATATATATATATATATATAGTTTAAACACACACACATCACACGTGTATATATATATATACTACACGTATATACATAGGTTTCATATACATAAACGTATATACATAGGTTTCATATACATAATACCACTTCCTTATAAGAAAATTTCAGCTAGCGCAGTCTGAAAGATTGAGCCGGTAAAGATAGTTCCCGAACTCTTTTTCACTTGAAATTTTTATGGTAGAACCCTAACTCATAGTACTTGATGTTCATAAAAAGTTTTGGTCACCTAGGTTCACGAATTAACACAGAAAATTACATTTTTACCCTTGGCAGTGTGCTGTCCGGATTTTCTGCTCTCTGGACCAGTTTTGGAAAATGATTTTGAAACCACACTTATACTACTCCAAAAATTATGAAATTTTTATGGTAGCTTCTAGACTTATAGAACTACATGTCTAAAAAAAATTGGATCAAAATACTTTACCGATTTTTCCCAGAAAATCACGGAAGTTACTGCCAGAATCTACCCTGATTTTTCCTTTCACTATTTTCACAACTATAAGCATATATGGGCATAAATATGATATGTACATGCATTTTCAGCCATTATCATGTATAGAAACATATTCATAAAACCCCTAATCTCATCATTCACTATCAATTATCTAGTTTCAAATAACCTCAACCAAATAAAGGGATTCCTTACCTTGCAAAGGATTTCTAACACCTTAGGAAGCAATTTTGGATCCTTTCCCCAATTTTCACCTTAAAACCTAGGTTCAAAATCAACACCATAACATCATGTATCAAGAAATTAAACATAGATTCATAACCTAGGAAGGATTACAAAGCTTTCTACCGAATAATATCGAAAACTTACCGAATAAATTGGAAGTTTAGAAGGATTTGGCTATGGAACTTTGGAAGAAAAAATGGTGGAAGATGATCACACCTCTCTCTCTCTCTTTTTGGCATTTGGGGAAGAAAAGGGAAAAAAATTCCTTTTATATTTAATCCCAACTTATGGGATAAGCTTTAGGAAAAAAAAAATAAAATAATAAAATATCTCCACAACATATCAGTTGTGGTCCAAACAGATAAAGTTTCGGTGGAAAATAATCCAGAAAGAATAATTTTCGAAACCACAAATTTATTCCAGTCAAAAGCTCCAAAATGGGCTAGGTTCGGTACACTGCGGAAATTTCGCGGTGTACGATCAGAAATAAATTTCGACCCTTATAGCTCATCCAATTTCAACTTAACTAAGCAGGAAGTTCATACTTAGTCATATATGCCTAATCATCCATTTCCAAAGAAATCCGAGCTGAAAATTCGTCCCCCAAAAATTTTACGGTTCGTGACCGGCACATACGATCGCAGCTTAATAACAACTATACTTACTTATAAAAATTCTTTCGAAATATCTGAAGATCATAACTTAGGAATGTCAACGCCTTAGGATAATGTTAATAAAATACGGGGTATTACAGGTAGGGCATGGGGCAAAAGGTGAGCCTGTTGGTAAGCTTAATGAGAAAACAAAACCCTTGAATACAAATAGAAAAAGGCATGAGGGGTTGACATGGAGAGAAGTCGAAAAGGCAAAAGGCCAATCACCAAGAGTTTAAAATTGAGGAAAGCCAATTCGTTGGGTTGTGTTCAAACCATAGTCTTCAGTAAGAAAAAAGCTTTATCTGGAGTCGGTTGTTCATATAAAAAGATCCCAAGAATTGAGAAATAGAGATGAGGTGAGCCGCTTCGCTAGGATTCGGGTACCCATTGCACTGACCTTCGAAAAAGCATGGAGCTCCATGTGCGCGTGGCTCGATGATGTTATCCTAGGAAGTGAGAAGAAAGAGGGACCGCGCTAAGCCAAAAGCGGTGAGTGGTCCATGCCCCTACCCTCGTTTACATTTACGTTGGGCTTTGGCGTATAAGGATGGAAAGTTGATTAGCTAGTGCACATCGTTCCCACTAGTGGGATCGGCTAGAGGCCCTATTTAAATAGAAGGTGAACCAAAACCTTGGAAATGCATGCTTGCGTATGGTGCGAGGAGTGTGATTCCTTGCAATTTTGCGATGATTTGGGGAGTGAGGATGATATCAATTCTTTTTATTCTTGTGAAAGTGAGTTCTGTGAATTTGATGATTCGGGAGAGGGTGTAGATACTTCACGAGAGATAGATGGTGGTGAGTATGTTCACTAGGAAGCTTTTAAAGATAAATTTTTGAGGGATGGAATCTATAACGAGAAGGGAGAAGAGATGCTTGCTATCCTTAAACAACTTAGGGTAGTACCCCGTGTTTATTTATCAATACAATATGCTTTCCCCTTCTTTGCTTTCGAATTCAAGGATGTTACCCATCTTGGGACATACCTTGAAGCTAAAGTTCACGGGACGCTTGGTAAGGTCCCAAAATCTGTGTGCCTTGAAGGATAGGCCACACTACGTCTGGCCAGGAGACGTAAAACCATGGCGCACTTGGGAGGCAGTCCCAATGTTATCTTACATTTCTTTAAGTTTTTCTTATCATCTATAATATACTTTTCTCTATCTTTATTTCAATAATGTTTCTATAACCTCGGTTAAGCTAACAAGTACAGATCATCAACCCGAGAGTTACAAATTGCCGCAATCGATCGACAATCATCATCATTAGCAAAGGAAGGAAGGAATGATCGAGGTAAAATTCTGCATATCACACTTGCCACGCCATTCACGCGCGTGTGAGCAGGCGTGAAAAATTTCCAATAAGCTGCCACGCCACTCACACGCGTGTGAGCAGGCGTGGAAATAAACCAGAACGCTCTCACGCCCACCACCACGCGTGGTGACGTGCGTGGACGGGCACTAGATTTTTCGCGAATTTTCACGCGAAGTAGTTTAAAACTCTTCCCTACCCCATTTCTTCACCACCATGAGCTAAAGTCTCCCTCAAGCTGAAAACACACAACTCTAAAGCATTTCCTTCCAAGTTTTTCAACTTCTCTTGAACTTCCTAAGTCATTTCCAAGGCAAGAACATATTCTCTTTTGCTATTTACTTGTTTGAATAAAGAACTTACTCTCCTTGAAGCATACCTCCATGGGTTTTTCTTGTTTAAGATTTTTCTAGAGATATATTGTGATGAAATGACTTATTACACTTGTAATAGGCCTACATTGCTTCTATCTACTAGAAATTCCATGTTTTACCATCTCTTTGTGGCTAGATCTTGAAATTGTTTGATTTGGGCATTCTCTTGTCATGATGAGATCCATGATGATATAGTGAGCATGGTGGGCAAAGTTTGCAACTTTCCTACTCTCTAGGCACTACATTGTTATATCCAACTTGTTATTTGGTCCAATTTTAACTTTCATATTTTCTCCATTTTTAAACCTCAAGCTAGTCTTGAGGAAGAAGATGAAGTTGACCATTTGTTGACCTTTTGACTATGAGATGAGTATGGAGTAGAATGAACTAATCCTTGCATGTGTATGATAGAATTGTTGATGAATACCAAAATGATGTTACATGCAATGAATTTTTATGATCTTTCTTTAAAATGTGCAATATTGTTCACATTCGTGTTTAAAGTGGAAAATGTTTTTCTTTGTATGGTGTTTTGCTTGTCCATGTTATAGGAAAAATGTCTTCTCCAAATGAACTTGCACAACAAATAGTTCGAAGGCTCCAAAAAGGAAAAGCACAAGAGGAAGAGAACAGCGCAAGGAACGCAAATACTGCCTACATTGAAGTGCCTACAGGAAACCAAATCCTGCTAATGACACCGACTATGTTAGGTCGATACAGACAGCTGCTTAACTTCCCAATTGTGCAGTGGAAGTATGTTGACTTAACAGTTCTAGAAGATTTTGATTATAAATATGAACTGGAAAGGTTAATCCACGAACCTTATTGGAATAATTTGTTGAGCTGGAGGCAAGATACCTTCATTCCCTTGGTCCATGAGTTCATCGCAAGTTTGCATGTTGAAGGAGTGACCAGAGACCTCTACAGCCCGACTATCAAATTTCGGCTTTTCAACCAAGATTATCACATTTCGGCTAATCGCTTGGGCGCTCTCTTAGGATTTTACGAGGAAGATGACCAGTCAAAGCACTGGTATCGAAGGCTAAGACACTATTTTGGAGATAGAGACACCCCAAGAAAATATTGGTCGATGATCGCAAGGCCGGGAGTTGATTGGGTTGGGTCGAGAGTGAGAGTTTCTCACATTGTAAGGGAGGAGCTAAGAGTCTTGTGGAAGGTAATCACACACTAATGGGAAGGCAGGCCGGAGACTTATGACCGAGTCTCAAAGGCAGAGCTATTCATGCTATGGAGTATGGACACAGGCCATTCGGTGAACATGATCTCAATCTGCAAGAACTTGCTCGTTACGCAACAGCAAGAGTCAACGAGGGTGATTTTTATAGGCCCATTGGTGACGAGACTATGTGTCTCTCTAGGTCATCAAATGAAGATACATTGGTTTGAACACAGGCTGCAAAGAGCAAACGTTATTCCTTTATCTCCCGAGGACGTCACAAAGCTTAACTTGAGATACTTGGCGTGAACGAGCGAAGATCATGAGATGGCGGGAGACCATTCCGACATGCCGATGACATCTCCGGGATTCACACCCTTGCCGAAGACGTTAAACGTGGCGCTCGTGGGAGGCAACCCACGAATAAGGAGAAGAAGAGACCACTCCACCATCATCTAAGAAAACCAATCTTGAAAGGTCGAATATCAATTCTTCATTTATTTCTTTACCTTTATTCTAACCAAGTTTTGAAGGGCAAGCACAGATTGCACAAAATTTTAATAGGGATGCACATTGTGAGTACTTCTTTTATCCCTTTTAGATCCCTGTTTGATTTGATTGCTATATTTTCTTGTATCACACATGAAGAGTTGCATGACGTTGTTGTGTCGGATGTGATCTGATTATTAGAATTGTTTTAGCCCAGTTCACATATATCCTAACTCCTCCGTCCCTTATGGAAACATTGAGGACGATGTTTACTTTTAACTGTGGAAAGGGTGTATGCTTCTTGAAATAGTTGATTGACTGAGTGATAAGGTATAGGAACTAGAGGGCGTGTTATTGCCAATACTATCTAGGAAGGCTTCTAACCATGTGCCAAATTTGAATGTTCTAAATATGCTTTGGAAGTTACACTTTGCACCAATTTGCACAATTTGACCCAAAATTGAAAATTTTTATGCGTGCTTGCATGTTCTTCACCTTGTATTTTGTTTGGACCTCAGTCAAGGATCTCTCGAAGTGGGAGTGTGAATCCTTTGAGTTTTAGAAAGATAAGAATTGCGAAGCCCGGAAATTGAATTAATCTTAGCAAGACATGGGGCAAAAGGTGAGCCTAAGTGAGCTTAGAGTGAAAAATCCCTACTCCCTAGAAAAAGGCATGAGGGGTTGATATGGTGAAAAGCAAAAGGCAAAGGCCACTCCTACAGACAAAAACAGAGGTGAGCCATCTAGTTTGAATACGGGGTAACCATTGCACTGTCTTCGGAAAAGCATGGAGATCCATGTGAAGTCGGTTACCCCGAAGAGATTCTGAAAGATGAGAAAATAGAGAGGAGGTGAGCCGCTTCGCTAGGATTCAGGCACCCATTGCACTGTCTTCGAAAAAGCATGGGGCTCCATGTGAAGTCGGGTCGCCTGATGACGTTATCCTAGGAAGTGAGAAAATAGAGTGATCGCCCAAGCCATGGCGATGAGCGGTCCATGTCCCTACCCTCACTTATATTGCGTAAAGGGGCTTTGGCGTTGTGGTTGGAAATTGGCCGAGGGACGCACATCGTTCCCACTAATCGGATCGGCTGGAGGCCCCTAGAAAATACAAGGTGAAACCCTTTTGTCACTTGCATGCTTGAAAGGTGTAAACAAACTTTTTATGTTATATCCATCTCTTGAGACCTCACTTCCTTAGCATATTTCTTATATTTGGTTGGCATGAGTTTAGCGGTCTTGGTAGATAGTGTAGGGGATTTCACCCGCTCAGGCTCCGAACACCCACACATCACTTGATCAATTAACAATGAAGAAAAGAACTATTCTTGGTGCTTACATTATTAGAATTTAGAAAAGTATGCTTGCTTCAAGGCAAGCAAGGTCTAAGTGTGGAAACTTTGATAAGCACCAAGAATGGTACTTAAAAAGGGTCTAGAATGGATTAGAAGCGTAACGTTTTGCCATCCGATCATAACAATTGCGTGCATTTTAGCTCAGATGTGATCAAAATCTTCTAACATCAATCCTAGGAAAAGTTCTTAGGTATTTTACAGGTTGGAGAGGGATTTGAGGCTAAAATAGAGCAAAAGACAAACGAAGCCGCAATGCAGTATCGTCCCACGCAGCCTCACACGCGTGTGGCTGGGCGTGGAATCTTTCCAGTAACCATCCACGCCCACCACCACGTGTGGTGGCATGCGTGGTCGGGCCAAGGGCCATTTTGGGAAATTTGTTCCCTTTTGTCACCTATATAAATCCCTTTTGCCCTAAACCTAAAAACAAAGAAAAGAAAATTTTAGAATAGGATAAATCTGAAAATTGTAGAGGGTTTTCTCCCTTCTTGGGGGAAAATTCCTTTTCTTCTAGGTTAGATTAGATCCAAGGGCAAGGAGAAAGATTGGAAATTCAAGAACAAACTGTAAAAGATCCTCTTCTTGAGGGTGGTAACTATTCTCTCCAATTCTTAATCTAATATTTGTTTCTTTGAGATTTCCTTTCTTTTTCTTGTTTCTTTAGCATGTTAGAGTAGATTAGATAGGGGATTGATGGCCCCAAGGTTAATTTATGTGGATGTTTAATATTATTACTAGTTGAATTGTGAGTTTCTTGATTGTTGGATGATGAACTTGTGTGGATGATGTTCTTCAACCTTTGTGCCTATTGTGGCCACATTAGGTAGCAAACCCAGAGGAAGTGAGTGTGTGCGCGATAGCAGCCACTCACGAGTCTAACTCACCCACATCTCCGCTCTTAGTCCGAAAGGACGAGATCCGAGAAGAGTGGTAGACAAAGTGTTCGATGAAATGCCCCAACCGAATGAGGATGTGGGAGTCCAAAGTGTGACGCCACTTGGTAAAAGTGTCACGAACTCCCTAGTCTATTCCACATCTTTGCTCGCAAATCCAAACAAAGATAGACCACATAGAGAAGCCTAAAGCCCCAATCTCCACCTTTCCATTTATTTTACACAACCCCTATCAACCTTTCCACCTTCTTACAAATGAATCCTACCCCTAGTCATTCCTGTAACTCTTGTCTTTCAACCTCTTAAATGCCAACACATTAATTCGGTTCCCATTCGCCATCCTTGAGAGACACGACACTCGGGGAGTCTTGACTCTTCGTTTTACCACCTTTTATTACCATATTCACCCTCACCACTAAACAAAAATCATCATACCAATACTCTCTACTTGAGTTGGTCCAATGAGATCCATATGAAGAAGTTCCACGCAGAAAGAAGTCCCAATGTGGCGGTATGATTTATGAGGTGCACGAGTCTGTTTTCCAAGTTGACAGGGCCCGCACAAACTAGTATTTTTTATCTTAAACTTTGGGACGCCTCTTACACCGTCATTGTTAATCAGTTGGTTCATATCTTGGTAATTCATATAACCAAGAAATTGATGCCACAATTCGGCATCATTAATGAAGGACCTCCAACATAACATATTAGTAGACAGAACATAGCAATTATCAAAATATCTTATACCTTCCATGATCATTTCGTCTTGCAGATCTTTAACTATATACCTGTCCTTCGTGAATCCTATATTTAGCTTTTGATCGCATAGTTGACTAATGCTGATCAGATTAGCCTTTAGACCGTGTACAAGCAGAACTTTATTTAGGGGAGGCAGCCCGGCCACATTCAGAATTCCATTTCCCCTTATTTCACCCTTTATGCCATCACCAAATGTCTCATGTCTGGTATAAGGACTAACATTCTTTAGATGGTTTTTTTCCAGTCATATGACGTGAGCATCCTCTATCAAAGTACCATCTTCCTTGCTCCTTTTTCCTGTTGAACAGAGTAGCAGATTATGTCAGATTTTCTTACCCACATTTGCTTTCCAACTTGTGTTATCCATTTCCTCTTTAATTTATTAATCCTTTGATCTTGATAGAACCTATAGCATTCAGGCCTGATAGAACCTGTAGCATTCAGGCCTAGTATGTCCTTTGACATGACAGTAGTGGCATACTGGTAAATATTTTCTCAAGATTACTCTTCTATGTTGATTTCTTGAGCCAAAACCTGCATTAGCTAGTACAAACGTAGTTAGTTGAGAATTATTGACTTTCTGGGAGTAACCCAAACCTTGTCGTATGTTTGGTGATCTTTCAGCATCTAGTATTTCATTCAAGGTTGAAGTTGTGCTCATCATTTGAATCTATTTCTTGAGAGACTCCAGCTCAGTGGTCAACTACACTACCTTAGAACTAGATGTCACTAGTTCAGCTTCTTTGTCAGCTACTTGTTTCCTTAGAATTTTGGCATTCTTCTCAAGAACTTGATTCTTAGCAGTAGTTGTGCTATGTGTTTTCAGTAGAATTTCCTATTTCTTGTATAATTGTACATAGGATTTTTTCAAGATCGTCATATGTTAGTTTGTCTACTTCATCATGATCAAAGTCATTCTCGAGTTCAGATTGTGGTTCAGTAAGTGCAACAGTGAATGCGACAAAATTTTCAGAGATTTCTTCATCTTCTTCCTGAGTTTGCTCAGTACATTCTTCATCACTCCAGGCTGAAGCCTTCATGGATTTCTTTTATTTGTGATAGGTTGCACATTCAGCCTGGATATGACCAAATCCTCCGCATTATCAACACTGTACACCTTTGTTTCTATTCTTATTTTCAGACAGTTTCCATTGATTTGTTCGAGATTGATTCCCAGTTTGACCAGATTGACCTGAATTTCTTGAAGGGTTATGGTTTATCGTCTTTCCAGCGGATCTTGAGGTCAATGCAGAGGAATTGTTTGATCGATTCGTTTGAGACTTCCCTCCTCTGTTTCTTCGATTAATCTGCTTAAGAATCTTGGAGAACTTTTTGGTGACCATTGCGATTGCTTCATCATCCATTTCTTCATTATTATCTTCCGATTCACCACCTTCAGCAAAGAATGCAATATTCTTATCCTTGTTGTTGTTGTTTCCTTGAGAGAGTATGTCCATCTCTTATGTCATCAGATTGCTCATCAATTCAGCAACAGACTTCTTCTCCCATCCAACGCTCTCTTGAATGGCGGTCACTTTCATTCTGAAACATATAGGGAGAGAACACAATATTTTCCTAACTAATTTTTCAGGAGAGAATGGTTCACCTAGTACATCGGCTTCATTCTTCAATTCCTATACAATAGCGTTGAACTCAACAATTGTTTCATCATCTTTCATGCGTAATTCTTCAAATATGGTGTGGACTTATTGCATTTTAGTCTGTTTGACTGCAGACTCGCCTTCATAAAGTTTCTCCAGTATTTCGTAAGCTTCCTTTGTAGAGTTACACCCAGCGATTAATCCAAATTGACCTTCATCAAGAGTTCTAGTAATGGTATTCAGTGCCTTGTTATTGTTGTCGCTGTCTATGATTTCGGTTGTTGTCCATTGATTGATCGGTGCAAGAATCACAGACTTATCTTCTTGAGTTCGAGTAGGGTGAATCCATCCATGAGTGACAGATTTCCAGACATTCACCGTTTGAGCTTGCAAATAAATTCTTTTTCAGACTTTCTAGTAGTCATAATTTGTTCCGATCAATTGAGGCGGATGTGCTTGACCTTCCATTATCTTGGAATAAGAACTTCAAGAAACAGGTTTAGCAGATAGCAGTTGTATACAGAGAAGCAGATACACAGTGAAAAATATGCAAGGATCATTTAGACAAGAGAAAGGTCTTGTAACCTGCTTTGATACCAAGTGAAATTCGCGCTTGACTCACTTTCTTGACTAAATGCACTCAGTCGTGATCTTATAGATTGAACTTATTTGCTAAGTTCCACAGGATCAGGCTAGATAGTGAATGTACTAGATCTATAGAGACCTATAGCTACGCTGGTTCAGTGTGTAGTTCAAAGTACAGATTGCCAGAAACTATAACAAACACAAAAGCAGTAAAAACTCAAGCAATTTGATAACCCAATTCGGAATCAGGGTTCCTACGTCTAGGAGGCATCACTCTAGTTGCCCAACTCTTCATTGATATCAATATTAAGGAAATGTACCAACAGACCAATTGACTACTGTTGGTCCCTATAGGGTGGGAAAAGTCTAGAAGGAGGGAGGGTGAATAGACTTTTCAAACAATTCAAAATATTATAACACTTTAAAAGAAATAATTCAAGTGAATAAATTCAACTTGAATTGCACAGCGAAAATAACGATACGGTAAAGTGCTATAAATAAATCAGCGTAAATATGAAGAGATAATCTGCATGCAACACGTTAGAAACACTTAGAATATATCAAATAATAAGTATATGTAGTTTCGTGCACATGCATACGTGGGATCATGCAAACCCAGATGTGTAAGTTGAATTACACGTATGAAGGGTTGTGAAATAAAGATAGCAAGATAAGATGTGTCAGGATAAGAATATATCTTGCATGCAAAAGAGCTTTCACACAAACTTAGATGATAAGATAAATATGATACGAATAGTAAAAGGGTTAGCTCAGATCAGTTTGCAAAAAGTAAAGCTACTGCAAGTAAAGTAAAGAGACAGAGAGATTTATAGTGGTTCGGAGATGGTGTAATTCTCCTACTCCACTTCTTCCTTAAACTCCAAGGAAGGTTTCTACTATCTTCAATCACCCAGATACAATAGTGAATCTCCAAGTGCTACACAAGCACTTCTCCGAGTGTCTTGCACAAAGCTACACTCCAACTCGAACGCCTAGCACAAAGCTACGTTCCCGAGCGTCATGCACCCAGCTACGCTCCTACAACCAAGTGTCTCGCACAAAGCTACACTCCCGAGTGTCTCGCATAAAGCTACACTCAATTTTCTACACACAGTAGAAATGGGTTTCACAAAGAAAATATTTTTTTCTCTCTTCTCAAACTTGTATTTTCACGTTTGTAGCTCAGAACTTGTGTTTCTCGATTGTATGCTTTTTCACCAGTTGGGTATGTGTTTTTTCACAAGTTCATACACAAGTTCATATCTTCATCCTCAAGTCTGTCTCCTTTTATAACTTGAAAAAGTTATTTGACCGTTGTGAAAATTCAAACTCAAACGTTCACTTGATTTGATAGCTGTTCTAGTGACAACACTTGCGTGCATAGGGTGAAATGTCAAAAGATATTTGCATGATAAAACGGAAAGTCTGTGACTCCCCGAGTGTCGGTCTCGAAGGAGGGACGTGGAGGTATGTCAAACATTCGGGAGTTTACTTGATTGGATCATGCATAGGACTTGAGTGTGGTGAAGGGTGGAATTGCAAGTGAGAGTGTAGTTCATTGGTTGGTTTGAGTGCTAAAGAGTAGTAAAGTAAAAGTGATTTTGGGAATATGTAAAAGGGGTAGGGATTGGATAGTGTTCATGAATATTGCATAGTGAGAGTGCAAGGTCATGGATTAGGATTGCTAGGATATTGGCTATTCAAGAGTGTGTTGTCTTAGTCCTTTTCCACCTTGTGTACTAAGGCTTCTTTGACTTAGGAGTGCCTTCAAGCATCCCAAGTTCTAAGAGGAATTTTATCAAACACTTAAGCTACACACTATCCTACTATTCTTAAGAAGTCCATAGGAACTTTGATTGTGTAAAGCTTTAAATCCTAACTCTAATCAAAGACATGAAAGAGTCAAGAGCTCAATCTCTCATCTAGATTGGCCAAATCCAAACAAGATCTCCTCAAAACAACAATCAAAAGACAAAAATAGATAATCCATCAACACAAACTCATAGATCCAAGATATAGAAATAAGATCATCACAAAAGCAATATTCAATCACACAATCCAAATCCCTATACTAAATTAGCTACTCATGATATGAAATGCAAGCAAACGCTAATTTAATCCAAGAATAAAATTACTAAAATTATAGAAATAAAATAGAGATCACCTAGAGAGAAGAAGATCTTCAATCCAAGCTTGTTGTCTTCTACAATGGAGATTGATCTAATCTAAAAACAAAGAAAAAATGGAGAAAGTTCTCCAAAGGAAAAACTAAGAAAAGGGAAAACTAAAATTCTGGAATCCTCCTCTGGAAATTCATCAAAGGGGTTTAAATAGTCTCTGAAATGACAACCCTAGCTGAAATTCGCGCATCACGCCTCCACGCCTCTCACACGCGTGTGAGCGTGCGTGGGGAGCTTCTGGAAAGTTTCCACGCTTGCTCACACGCGTGTGGCCTTCCAGTTTGGTCCTCCGGGGCTCCGTTTTTGCCTGGTTTGCTCTTTAAGCTCATCTTTTGGTCCTATTTGCTCCCGGGGCTCCTGTTTTACTTCTTTTAAGCTAAAAATAGCTTTTGTGCATCAGTTAGTGATTTTCAAACATTTACGCACATAATTTACCAAATAAGGATGCTATAGACGCGATAAAACACCCTAAAATGTGCCTGAAATAAGGGTATCTCGGAGTCTTATCAAATTTTCCACACTTTGCTTCTTGCTTGTCCTCAAGCAAGACATTTTACTCTCTAAGCATATAAGTCTCCGAGATACTTTCCCATGCAAAATAAAGCTTTTGGCAAGTCAAAATAATGGGTGTCTAAGACTGTTGAGAAGGGGGAAATCATTTGTGTTATCTATAAAGGATTTTGGTAAGATGTCAGCAACTCAAGAAATATTTTCGGGAAATAAAAACCTTTCGTAAATAAAACAAATAAAACAAGGGATCACACTTCTCGCACCATACGCAAGCATGCATTTCCAAAGTTTCGGTTCACCTTTTATTTAAATAAGGCCTCTAGCCGATCCCACTAGTGAGAACGATGTGCACTAGCTAATCAACTTTCCATCCTTATACACCAAAGCCCAACGTAAATGTAAATGAGGGTAGGGGCATGGACCACTCACCGCTTTTGGCTTAGCGCGGTCCCTCTTTCTTCTCACTTCTTAGGATAACGTCATCGAGCCACCCGACTTCACATGGAGATCCATACTTTTTCGAAGGTCAGTGCAATGGGTACTTGAATCCTAGCAAAGCGGCTCACCTCAGCTCTATTTTCTCAATTCTTGGGATCTTTTTATGTGAACAACCGACTCCAGATAAAGCTTTTTGCTTACCGAAGACTATGGTTTGGACACAACCCAACGAATTGGCTTCCCTCAATTTTTTTAAACTCTTTTGTTGCTTGGCCTTTTGCCTTTTCGACTTCTCCTCGTGTCAACCCCTCATGCCTTTTTCTATTTAATGTTCAAGGGTTTTGTTTTCTCATTAAGCTCACCATTAGGCTCACCTTTTGCCCCATGCCCTACCAAGGTTAGTTCAATTCTGGGCCTCGCTAGTTTTATCTTTCTCAAATTAAAGAGTGCACACTCCCACTTCGAGAGATCCTTGACTAAGGTCCTACGTAAATAAGAGGTGAACATCATGCAAGCAGGCAAGAATATAAACTTATTTGGCTCTAAACTCTCTCATGGGTGCGAAAAGTAACTTCCTCAAAGATATTTCGAGAGTAAAAATTTTTGGGCATCTAGTCAAAATTCTCCCTAGATAACACAAATAATAACTCTCTTTTCAAAACTGCAAATGCACCCGCTTATCATTCCCAAGAGCTTCAAATTCTAATATTAAGCATGTAAGCATGTAAAGCACAAAGTGTGTCCTTTCCACACTTTAAAGTAAACATCGTCCTCGATATTTTTATACGTACAGGGTAAAGGAACGAAACAGGGATTCTAAGGATAGACAATTAAAAATTCCTTTCCACACTTTGGAAATTGCTCTGGGATAAAGGGTATGCATCAAACGATCCTATTAATCATGGTAAACTTAAGTATACTCATACACAAAGCTATAAAGAAAATATTTCCACACTTTAAGATCAAAACGGGGCTTAAAATTAGAAAAAGGATAAGAGGATAAACCAAGTATGCATCCCTCTTTCCACACTTTAGCTTCCAGCATAGGCCTGCTCCCGTTATAGATGCTCTATAAGAAATGGAGACATAACATACAAAAAGGGTTTTCGGAGTACTATTCAATTATTATAAACTGATAGAAATATAAAAGCAGAAACATAAATAATAAAGCATGTAAATAAGAAGAATTATTCAAATATAAATGCGAATAAGTGAAGTAGTTGGAAATTAAATAACATAAAGCAATAAAGGAAAGTAAAGCATAGAAAAGAAATAAAAGAAATAAAAGTCGGAACCCCACGCATAGGGATCCTAATGTTCAGACGGGACCAGCAATCATAGTAACCAAAGTCACAGAACTCAGAATCAAGTGTTAATCAGTCAGGACCGAGAATAGTTGAGGAAGGTATCACTCATCACCGAAGGGATGAAATTGCCTGTCAAATCGAGCTTCAAGAGCGGCAATTCTTCTATCATTATTCTCCACCGCTTGTCTCATGCGGTTGAGATCCTCGGTGTGAACATCCTATCTTGCGGAGATGGATGTGAAATGGCCTTCCTGCCAAGTATGCTCCTCACGCCAATAGTTCATTTGTTCCTCATATAGCTGTCTATGAAAATTTTGCGACGCGATCCACTCCATTGGAGTTGGGCCTTGCTCCTGTGCAGCGTCTTCCTCCTCATTCTCTTCCTCGTCCTCATCATCATTATTAGAAGCATTTAAATCGGGTGCATCATCACCTCCAAGCCTTAGTTCTGCGGCAAAGAACTCTCCCACGGTAAAAGAAATTGAGCAACCATCAGATCTCTCCCCCATCAACCGGTCTAGTAGGCCCAACCCAATGCACAATTTAGAAACAAAAGGTCCAATAAACACAGTCTGAACCTTTGGCTTTAGCTGGGTCTGGAGCCATTTCCTAGCCTGAACGCCCATGTTGATACTGACATTATTCTCTATGCACCACATGTAGAATAAGTCCTGCTTGTATACCTTGTTTATATTCGTGGTTCGTCCAGAGAGATTTATAGCAAAGGCTAATCTGATAGCCTTCAAAGCATTCCAGGTGATGAGCTTTGCCTTCAAGTTTGAAGAGTTGTATGGGGCATTGTTTGTGATGCTTCTCCAATATTGTCTAGCAACTTCATCTGAATCAAAATCTTCTTTGAAATCTCTGAAATAAGGCATGGACACGCTTGTTGCATCATGAAAACCGAGTGTAACACCTAAAGTGTTAACAGACATACTGTAGTGGTTGCCGAAAAGAGTGAATGAAATAGACTCCCTTGCATCGTTGACTTCCCTTCTAATCTCTAGGGTCGCCAAGAATTCATAGGTGACAGGCGCATAGGTGGGTCCTCTCCACTGAAACAGATAGCGGAGCTGTGGGTGCCTAAGAAGCATATTCACTTCTTGCAAACAACCAAATTCTCTTAAAACATTATCCTCAAAGTGACGGCCAACAGAAAGCTGCTTTCCTTTATAGTTGTCTACTGTTGCGAGTTGAATAGGTGTCAAGTGTCGTAGTGACCTTGATCCCGGCACTTGTATAGCCTGTTGAGCTGTAGTGTGCTGCCGTGTCCTTGATCGACTCGATTCTCCTACATCATGTTTTGATTTCTTTGCAATTTCTTTCGAGCGTCCCATCCTACAAATTATAGAAATTATCATTCATGGTAATTGGCTTTGAATAAGTCACCATTATATTTGTGTAAAATTCCTTGTCAAGATAATGGATTTCAAACATATAGGGCTAAGAATTTTCGAAAATTTTGCCATAGTTTCCCCTATATTTTGGACAATTTCAAGCATAAGAATATCAACAATATCATTCCATTATCACACACATGCATAAATTCATCATAAGATATATCAATTTGATAGTCAAATAAGAAGTCAACTACAAAAGTCAAGAATTTCAAAAAGTCAACTTCATCTTCTTCCCCAAATTCAAAATTAGGGTTTTGAAATTGAAAATTCAATTTGGGCAATGTAGCATGTGAAAAGTCAAATTGATGACATATAATAGTTCTATAGCAAGTTTACTCATCAATTCAAGCATCAATTTCATAATTTCAACAAGAAATTTAACAAACCCATTTGTTCATCAATGGTGTTCACACTTGAAGTTCAAGAATATACAACAATCCATCAATGTAACCATCAATAATGAAAGAAAACATCAAAGGATAGTTCTATGAAGCATTATAACCAATTTAATCATTCAAAATCATTCAAAATCATGCAAGGCAATGTAAAATAAATTTCACATTCAAACTCTTCCAAACTCATGAAAATTCAAGGATAAAGAGTCAAAAAGATGAAAGATTACCTTGATGTTGACGTTTTAATCTTCTTTGAATGGTAAAAAGTGAGAAGTATGTTCAAACCTTGAGTTTGGTTCTTCCTTGCGTGGAGAAGAGAAGAGAAAAATTGATTTTGGGTGCAAAATAAGGTAGGATGGCCGAACAAGGGTTTTAAACCCGTAGGGGCCTCCACGCCGGTCACACTCGTGTGACCGTGCGTGGGAGCTCTCTGCCTCGCTCCCACGCATGGCAACACGCGTGTGAGCGTGCGTGGGAGGCTACTGCCTCGTTCCCACGCACGGCTACACACGTGTGAGCCTCGTGTAGGTCCGCTGCATCGTTTTCTTCTAATTTTGGGCCTTGCCTTCCATACCTATATCCAGTTTAAGCTCTTCCAAAGCAATTTCTAGTCTCGAATCCTACAAATTAGTCCTCAAAACATGGTTCCATATGATTGTAGCAATTTATTAGAACAAAAACATTAAAAACGAAAGCATAGCAATAATGTAAAGCATTTTATTAAAATCTTGGGTTGCCTCCCAAGTAGTGCCACGATTTACGTCATTGGCTAGACGCATTATACCTTGGTTTGAATTCAACCGAATTCCTTGGTGGTGGGTAAGAAGCATTTTGGTACCCACGTGTTTTTCCAAGTAAGCTTATCGTTCTTTCGCTTCGATTTTGGTTTCACTTTTGATTTGACCTTTGCCCTTTCATCGTCATCAGCTACTTCTTTTGCCTTTTCATTGTCATCATTCGTGGCTTGTCCTTCGAATCTCAGGGTAATTTCTCTTGAACTAACATCTATTCGTGCCCGACATGTAGCCAGAAATGGTTTTCCAAGAATTAAGGATTCATGGGGATCATCATTTCCCATCTTACAGACAATAAAATCGACAGGCACAAGAAATTTTCCTACTCTTACTAGAACATCTTCCGCTAAGCCTTTAGGATACCGTGTGGTTCCGTCAGCTAAACGTAGAGTCAGCCTCGTTGGTTTCAAACGTGGTAGGTTCAATTTTTCAAAAAGATTTAAAGACATGACATTGATAGAAGCACCAAGATCAGCAAGAGCGTTTCTAGGTTCCATGTTCTGTATTGAACATGGGATTAATAAAGCTCCAGGGTCACCCTTCTTTCTAGGGTTTCCCTCAGTCAAACAAGCCGAAGATTCTTGGCTTAAAAATGTAATATTATCACAAATGTCATTCTCAAACAACTCACGGCATTCTTTGCTATTGAAGAATTTTCGAATAAAAGCTTTAAATTTACCTTCTCGAGCTGTTTCCTTTTCTTTCGAGCTTTTGACGTTGTCTCTTGGTAGTTCCTTTTCTTTTGGGCCTTCTTCCGAAGTGGTTTCCTCCTTGCGTTCCTTCATTGATATGGTGTATGAACTGTTCGCATTTTTTAATTCAATATTAAGACTACAAGAGGTAGTCTTGTTTCTTTAGTCGTCTACCTTACATTGGCAAGTTCCACAGATAGCATCCATTGGATCACATTTCTCATGTATTTATTCTTTGGCATCAATGGCGTTGACTCTCTCTTTCGGGTTGTTTTCAGTGTTGCTTGGGAGTTGCCCGTAGTGTCGATCTGACATCATCTTAAACATCTGAGAGATTTGATTCTCAATTGTCTTTAGTGTAGCCTTAGACTCTTGGCGAATACTAGAAATTTCTTGTCTAATCTCTTGAGTAATTTCTTGTTTCAGATTTAAGCCCGATCATTTTTGAGTTCCATGATCGTCCTTGTAAGTCTTTCATCTACCTCACGGATGTCATCCCTTCTCTGTTGAGTAAAATCAAGTTGAGAGTCGTATTGTGGCCTGAACTGGGTCATTTGATTTCCATTTCCTTGGTTTTGATTGTACATTAGTCTGTTCTTATCATTTTGTCCAAATCCAGGCTTTTGTCCATAGTTGTACTGTCTTTGCGCTTGATATCCATCATTGTTGTTATTGTTCCAACCCTCTCCCTGTTTCCAATTGTTGTTTGATCTTTGGTTTTGTCCATAAGCATTGAAGTTGGAGTTCCTTTGATAATCTACCGCCTCAACTTGTTCAGATGCAGACATAGAAGTGCAAATATTGGTGTCATGAGGTCCTCCACAGATATTAAAATAAAGTGCTAATGCCATGCAAGGCTTGGGTTTTCCTTCCATTTTTTCTACCATAGCCTGTAGCTTTTTGATTTCGTGATTCATTGCTTCGATTTTGGCCTCACTTGCCACTCGATTATCAACTTCATAAATTCCTCCATGATCTCCTCTTCGTTCATACCAACAGGATGTGTTTTTAGATATTCTCTCGATCAGTTCCTCAGCCTCTTGCAACGCTAGGGATACAAAGGCACCGCTGGAGGATGAGTCAAGCGACATCTTTCCTTCATCCGTCAACCCTCCATAGAATGAGCTAATCATGTCCCATGGGTGCATCAGATCTTGTGGGCACTGCCTTTTAAGAACTTTAAATCTTCACCAAGCCTCTCCCAAACTTTCAAGTCTTCCTTGTTTGAATTCTTGTATCAGCCTTCTAATCCTCATAGTTTTTGTAATGGGAAAGAACTCGTTCATGAATTCGCGATGCAACTGTTGCCACGTTCTGAAATGATTGTCGTCTTGGCTTTCCAACCATCGTGCTGCCTCTCCTATAACTGAAAATGGAAATAATTTTAGTCGAACTATTTCCTCGCTAACGCTTTCTTGTCTGTACATCCCACATGCTCGTATAAATCTTGTGATGTGTGCGTTGGGATCTTCAGATGGTAATCCCGAGTATTGACTGTTCTGAACCAGTGTGAGAATAGTTGGATGCACATGAAAGTTGACATTCTCCATTGGAGGTACATAGATCGAGTTGTGCATGTTAAAATCCGGAGTCATGTAATCTACGATTGATCTTTGTGGTTCTTGAGGGTTTCCATAATATTCCTCTTCACGAATGTTCTCTTGATTGTTTGCTCTGTTAGCCTGCGGTTCTTCAATGATTGGTTCTCCATGGTTAATTGGTACTTGTGGATTGATTGGAACTGGGGGTGGATTTGGTACTGCTGTGCCTCTTCCATGTGGGTTTCTTGTTGCGCTTGATGAAGCCATTAGTGATCCTTGGGTATTTTTCATTCTAGTTGCTTTATTAATTTCAGGAATGTAGGGTAGTAGACCTTGATTTCCTTTTGCTCGTGTGTGCATTCACCTAGTAAAATTATCAATGAAACAGAAATTTCCACAATTGACTAGAAGTAGTCAATTGGGTTAGTAGCAAAACAAGTAAATATAAAACAAAATTAAGTGGAATGGATTAACATTTCTCAAATATAGCATTCATGCAATCAAAGTAAACAGAAACATATGACAACCTATTGCCCTCCCCGGCAACGGCGCCATTTTGACAACACTTGCGTGCATAAGGTGAAATGTCAAAAGATATTTGTATGATAAAACGGAAAGTCTGTGACTCCCCGAGTGTCGGTCTCGAAGGAGGGACGTGGAGGTATGTCAAACATTCGGGAGTTTACTTGATTGGATCATGCATAGGACTTGAGTGTGGTGAAGGGTGGAATTGCAAGTGAGAGTGTAGTTCATTGGTTGGTTTGAGTGCTAAAGAGTAGTAAAGTAAAAGTGATTTTGGGAATATGTAAAAGGGGTAGGGATTGGATAGTGTTCATGAATATTGCATAGTGAGAGTGCAAGGTCATGGATTAGGATTGCTAGGATATTGGCTATTCAAGAGTGTGTTGTCTTAGTCCTTTTCCACCTTGTGTACTAAGGCTTCTTTGACTTAGGAGTGCCTTCAAGCATCCCAAGTTCTAAGAGGAATTTTATCAAACACTTAAGTTACACACTATCCTACTATTCTTAAGAAGTCCATAGGAACTTTGATTGTGTAAAGCTTTAAATCCTAACTCTAATCAAAGACATGAAAGAGTCAAGAGCTCAATCTCTCATCTAGATTGGCCAAATCCAAACAAGATCTCATCAAAACAACAATCAAAAGACAAGAATAGATAATCCATCAACACAAACTCATAGATCCAAGATATAGAAATAAGATCATCACAAAAGCAATATTCAATCACACACTCCAAATCCCTAGACTAAATTAACTACTCATGATATGAAATGCAAGCAAAAGCTAATTTAATCCAAGATTAAGATTACTAAAATTATAGAAATGAAATAGAGATCACCTAGAGAGAAGAAGATCTTCAATCCAAGCTTGTTGTCTTCTACAATGGAGATTGATCTAATCTAAAAACAAAGAAAAAATGGAGAAAGTTCTCCAAAGGAAAAACTAAGAAAAGGGAAAACTAAAATTCTGGAATCATCCTCTGGAAATTCATCAAAGGAGTTTAAATAGTCTCCGAAATGACAACCCTAGCTGAAATTCGCGCATCACGCCTCCACGCCTCTCACACGCGTGTGAGCGTGCGTGGGGAGCTTCTGGAAAGTTTCCACGCTTGCTCACACGCGTGTGGCCTTCCAGTTTGGTCCTCCGGGGTTCCGCTTTTGCCTGGTTTGCTCTTTAAGCTCATCTTTTGGTCTTATTTGCTCCCGGGACTCCTGTTTTACTTCTTTTAAGCTAAAAATAGCTTTTGTGCATCAGTTAGTGATTTTCAAACATTTATGCACATAATTTACCAAATAAGGATGCTATAGACGCGATAAAACACCCTAAAATGTGCCTGAAATAAGGGTATCTCGGAGTCTTATCATCTAGCTTGATCTGCAATAATAAGTGTCCTTGTCAGATGAATTTGAATTTTTCTTGCTTATCCCTTCAAAAGTCTTCTAATAATCTGACAAGTATGAGCCTTGTAACTTGTAGCCTCCAATTTTGACTTCTTGCACCTTCTGGTAGTGTGAATATTTGACTTGTTCACTTTTGATTTTGACAAATCAAACACTTCTTCTCAATAATTCACTCCGTGACTCTTGCTTGAGCTATAAATAATTTCCACCAAAAAAATCCTTGACTTTTTCATAAGTTAAATTAGCTCCAAGTATAAAGTATTTGATTTACCTCCTTTTAATTTCTTCTCGCTGGTGCATTCATTTTCTTTCCAGATTCGGAAGTCATCCTCATCCTAAATTGGATTGAGGTCATCATGTTTCCTAATTTGGAAGTCGTCCTCATCCTGATTTGGAATCGAGGTCATCCTCATCCTGATTTTCTTTCTATTTCTAGAAAGTCAGCCTCTTCTCGATTAATTGATTGAAGTCCTCCTCTTCTCGATTTGAATGTCATCCTCTTCAATTTTGCAATGTCAACCTCATCCTCTTCAATGTCATCCTCTCGATTTCAATGTCATCCTGATTGAACTGTCAACCTCTTCCTTAAAATTGATTTGTGAGAGAACTCATTCTATTTGACTTCTTCAATTTTGACTTGTGCTAGTCATCATCTTCCTTGATAAATTAATTCTTCCAAAAGAATTAATCCGAGGCTTGAACTCGTGACCTTAGCATCGAAGATAATTCCGGTGCTCAATCATTTTTTCACTTCTTCTATTTTTATTTAGTGGAAGCAAACCACTTACAAGTATAAAATAATTTTATACTCTATTGTAAATTTCAAACCGTCGTTGCTAATTTTGACTAGGCTTTGACTTTGGACATAAAATGTTGCTAGACTCAAAATAAAATTGGGGGTCTAAAATACATATTTGGTTCATCTAAACAATTACACTATATTGCTAACAATTTCCCCCTTTTTGATGATACCAAAACCTATACCAGAACATTTTGGCTTAGTCCAATCAAAAATTGATTTTTCGTTTTTCTCATTTTATTTTGACTAGCCAATTTAACGAGTGTACAATAAATTGGACCAACTTGCTTTTTATTTTAAGACATGTTCGAAAAGTTGCAATTTGGGATTCGGTTTCAGCTTGCAATATATCTTTTAATTTTTCTTTTCCCTCAAATTGCATTTTACAAATAATAACCGTGTGTCTAAAAATAATTAAGCAATTAACAACATAAAAACATAAAATAAGCAACATATATCATCATCATAGATATAGCCATAGTCACGTACATATATAGCAAAATGTACGAAATAGTAGAGCAATAAATTTTACAAACAAAGCATATCTTTAATTTTTGATCTAAGATTCTCAAAGTTACCTTTGCAATTTTCATTGCAATAAATTTCTCCTTGACCGTGCCATTTAGGTAACATTTGATAACTTCACGTGCATCTCCGGTGGGAAATACTCCTCTAGTGTACCAAGATGCACACTCCTTTAAGCTTCGTCCTTCCGTGAGTTTTGTTCCTTCCGGTAAAAGGTACTTGAGCATTCCAACAACTTTGTCTTCTTCTATGCAAATGGGTGTACCTGTAGAATCAAGACAAAAACGAAAAGAGGGTACAAGTTCCTCTTCCCCCTGAGTACCCGAACTGCCACCATAAGTTGTATCAAAATGTGAGGGTCTTCTACTTTCCCCCTTTTTGGTAGCTTCAAAAATCTTGGTGAACATGACCATGTCTCCCTTTTGTTGAGCTCGGACCTCCTTCATCAACGAAAAATCACACGCTTGTTGGCTTTGCATTTTCTCCATAATTCCAGTCAACTTGTTCATTGAATCGTGTAGGATTTTAATTCTTTCATGCAAATGGTCAACCTCCTTTTCATGAGCCAATTTGGTTGCTTTCAAGGTACTTTTCAAACCTTCAATTTGTGCCATCAAATGGTTGAATTTGCCATTATTTCTCTTGTCGATTCTAGCGGTTTCCTCCCGTTGTGCGTTGATAATCTCTCCAATCGCTTTCCTTTCATTCTCAAGAGATAATAACATTTTGGCAATGAATCCATGTAGCTCACCTTTCAAGTGTGGATTTATCTTGTCAAACTTTCGTTCCATGCTCATAATTTGATCAAATAAATTCCTAAAGTTAGTGAACATTGTGAAATCAGTTTTGTTCACTGCCTCCTTGAACTCTTTTAAAGCTTTGACCAACTCCTCATTCGAATTTCCCTTCTCTAAATTCGAAATAGCTTTATTTTGTCTCATTCTTCCTTCAATGTCAATAGGCAATGGATTTGGTGTAGAAATTAATGTGCTCACTAGGCTGTCCAACATCCATTCGGCCATCTCCTAAAACTGCCACTGCCACTTCATCATCATCATTATTGACATTGACATCCTCAATCTCAACCTCAATATTTTGCATTTGATCAACCTCAACATGTTGATCAATCTCAACCTCATCTCGGCTAACATCAATTTGAGTGGGGTCAACATTAATTTCAATATTTTGTAAATTTTCCCCCTCAATTTGATGGTCAACCTGCCCAGTTTCAACTTCAATGGTGTCTTGCACAACATCAACTTCCATTCGATCAGCAACATCATCCTCAAATCTGTCAAATTCTGCCTCAAAGTTGTCTCGACCTTGGTCAATCTCAACCTCAACATTTGTCAAATTAGTTCCAACATCCATCTCAGCCTCATCTTGTTGATTTGATCCAACATTTTCAACTTCAATTTCTAACTGTTGAGACTCATTCAAATCTCCACTTTCCTCAACTACCACATCCACCAAATTATCTAAACTTTCTTCCAAGTCATGCTCACTGCCACCAAGTTCAAAATTTTCAGAATTTCCAGCCGTGTGTGCACTACCGGATGCATCACTTCTGACAATTACTCTCGGTGCCCTTCTTCTCTTTGGAGCTGGAGGGATTAAATCTACGGGTTCATCATCTTCGACTCGATCCTCTGGGCTTGGTTTCTTGGCATTAACTCTAAAAAGAAATTTGTTGGCTTGAATGGGTTTAGGTTGTCCCATTTCAATCCCTTTTCATCTTAGAATCTCTCCAACAATTAAACCGTAACCAAGTCGACATTCATATCATGCACAAAACCGTGACTTTCCCTTGGTTTTGTTCTTCACCGTATCTACTAATCTCTCAAACATAACAAGACTCCAATCCAAACTGTGAGTAGTCTTTAAAACAGCATAAATATAGTGTGAATATTGAATGGTCAATCGGTCAAAACCTCCTAGACAACCAAGAGCACACTTGACAATAATCTCAAGCAATTTTCCATACTCCCAAATAAGCATTTCACTATGCCCAGACAATTTGGGTTCATCGTCACCCGTGTTCTTTCGAACAGTTCTCCAGAAATCAATAGCATCAAACACACAACTTTCGACATTCATATCATGCTCATAAAATTCAAACATGCTTCTAAAATCACTAGAATCTACTTTCACATTAACACCTCCAACGACAGATTCAACAAATCCTAATCTATTTTGGGCATGCGAGAAAAGAACTCAAGAACTTTATCCACAAAGATTCCTTCGTACTTAAAGGTGCATACCTTCAATAGACTGCTAGTTTCCAACCCATGCATAACATTCCAAGCAATCCCCTTGATGGTGATTTCGTCAAAATCGGATGGGTTCAAGAGTTGTCCGGTGTTGAGCTTTTCTTTGGTATTTTTGGGTTGACTTGAACTAGAAGATGCCATATTTGGTATTGATTTCGAATGGGTAGCCTTAGTATTTGAGAGATGAAAGCTTGAGAGGGTTCAGCTATGGTGTTTTCCGTGTTGGGGTTTTGAGTATTTGATTTGGGGACGGAGATGAAAGGGTGTCTTTTGGGTTTGGGTGGGATTTAAAAACTAAAGGACATTTTTACCCTTTTAGTAAAAGGATGCACTGATTTGAGATGGGGGTTATTTGGTCTTTTTGATTTAAATTTTAGGGGTAGGATTGGAATTGCTCAAAATATCCTGATGAATTGGATTCATGCAAAAAAAAATACATGCAAAAATATGTATACGTAAAAACATATAATATGAAATAATATCACACGTATACACTGACATATGAGCAAACATTCTTGATGCACAGTAAATATGCATAGCAGTACAAGTAAAAATTAAATATGCCTAGGGAAAGTAAGGGAAACATGATGATTGTCAAAGATTAAATGCAAGATGTAGGCAATCTTTTCACAATTAAGAATGATGGTGCATGCGTGCCAAGTGTACATATAGCTAATATGAATCACATAAGCTAGGCTCACTAGGATGACTCTAAAAACATAAGAGATGTACACATATGCTATCAGGTAAATTCTAACTTCCATAAGAAGTAAACAATTAAGATATGCAATTAAAACAATTAAAGCAATTAACAAAACACATACGTAATTAACAAAATTAAAACATGTAACAAATTTAAATACGTACATGCGTATAACATAAAATAAATCACATAAGCATTTAAATCACATAAGCAAATTTAAATACGTCACAAAAAGATAAATCACGTAACACATTGAAAATAAATAAAATAAATAAAATGAGCTTAAGGATAGGAAAAAAAAATTGATACTTAGCTCATTTCGATCATACCCATCTCATGCCTTAAGGTGTTGAATCTTGATTCGCATAAAGGCTTTGTGAGAATGTCAGCAAGTTGATTTTTCGTGGGAATGTATTCGATTTTCAGATTCTTCTCTCGATGTGATCTCGGATAAAATGGTGTCTCACATCAATGTGTTTGGTACGTGAGTGAATCACTGGATTTTGGGTAATTGCAATTGCACTAGTATTATCACAGAAAATATTAACGTCATCGCAATTGATCCCGTAATCTTTTAATTGCTGCTTCATCCATAAAATTTGTGCACAACAACTTACTGCTGCGATATTGGCTGTACTAGTAGCAATGGAGTTTTGTTTCTTACTGAACCAAGAAACTAACCTTCCCCCTAAGAACTGGCATGTTCCTGAGGTGCTTTTTCTATCAATTTTGCAACCTGCAAAATCTACATCAGAAAATCCGGTTAGTTCAAAATTACCTCCTTTTGGATACCATAATCCAACATTGATAGTTCCTTTGAGGTATCGAATAATTTTCTTGGTTGCTTGGAAATGACTGTCTTTTGGCTGTGATTGGAATCTGGCACATACACCCACTGAGTATGATATATCGGGTCTACTTGCAGTGAGGTATAGTAGAGATCCAATCATTCCTCGATATTTCGTTTGATCAACGTCTTTTCCATCTTCATCTTTGTCTAGTCTGAGTGCGGTGCTCATTGGAATTTTGACTGTGCCTTTTCCTTCTAATCCAAATTTCTTAATTAGATCTTTTGTATATTTTGCCTGATTGATAAAGATTCTTTCCTTCATTTGCTTGACTTGTAATCCAAGGAAGTAGTTCAATTCACCCATCATGCTCATTTCAAATTTGTTCTGCATGAGCTTAGAAAATTTCTCACATAAAGCTTTATCAGTACTTCCAAATATAATATCATCAACATAAATTTGTACAAATAAAATATGATTATTTTCTTGTATTCTAAATAAGGTTTTTTCAACAAGGCCTTTGGTAAAACCACAACTAAATAAGAACGTTGACAGTGTATCATACCAAGCTCGGGGTGCTTGTTTTAAACCATACAACGCCTTCTTTAGTTTATAGACCTTATCAACATCACCTTTTACCTCGAAACTGGGTGGTTGTTCAACGTAAACTTCCTCTTCAAGTAAGCCATTAAGGAATGCACTTTTCACGTCCATTTGATAAACCGTGAAATTCTTGTACGCGGAGTAGGCTAGAAAAATTCGAATTGCTTCAAGACGTGCAACTGGGCGAATGTTTCATCAAAATCAATTCCTTCTTCTTGTGAATAGCCCTTTGCAACTAGCCTCGCTTTATTCCTAACAATGATTCCGTCTTCATTGGCTTTGTTCCTAAAGACCCATTTAGTTCCAATAACGTTGTGATCTTTTGGTCTTGGAACAAGTTCCCATACATCATTTCTTTCGAATTGATTCAACTCTTCTTGCATAGCTTCAATCCAACTTGAATCATTTAGCGCTTCATCTATCTCCTTTGGTTCAATTTGAGATAGAAAACATGCAAATAGAGTGTCTCTCGTTGAAGATCTTGTTCTCACGCCTTCTTGTGCATTTCCAATGATGAGATCTTGTGGATGATTTCTAAGCCACTTTCGGTTTGGTTGAACATCATCTTGTACGTTGGTTGCGGGTGGAGGATGACTTGCGTTTGACTGATTTTGACCTTCTTGGTCAACCTCGTCCTGATTGAGGTTAACTCCAATCCCGTGAATTGGATTAATCTCATCCTCTTGATTAGGGTTGGCCTCATTCTCATGTAGGTTGACTCCAGTCTCATTTTGTACGCTAGTCACGTGTGTTCCTCCGGATTTGGAATTATTTAATTCCAACTCATTTATGCCCTGCAAAATTTCATTCTCAGAAGCATTTTTCGAAACATCTGCTTCTTCAATTTTTGTTGATTCATCGAATACAACATGAATTGATTCTTCAACCACCATCGTAGATTTATTCAATACTCTGAATGCTCTGCTGGTTGATGAATATCCCAAAAATATTGCTTCATCTGCACGTTCATCAAAAGTTTTTAGATGTGTTTTTCCATTAACAAGAACAAAACATTTGCGACCAAATGAATGAAAATAACTAAGGTTAGGCTTTCTCCCTTTCCATAATTCATATGGTGTTTTGTCGTGCAGCTTGTGAATTATACTCCTATTTTGAGTATAACAAGCAGTGTTGATAGCTTCTGCCCAAAATCTTTTCGGTAGGTCGGCGGCCGAAATCATGACTCGTGCGGCTTCTTTAAGCGTTCTATTTCTTCTTTCAACTACACGGTTTTGTTGCGGCGTTCTTGCGGCTGATAATTGATGAAAAATTCCTTGGGAATTGCAATAAGCTTGTATCACGCCATTCACGAACTCTGTACCTCTGTCAGTACGGGTTTTGACTATTTTGGGTTCTTTTTCGTTTTGGAGTTGCATGAGTAATTCTGGTAGCTTCTTCTCCACTTCATTTTTCTTGTTGAGAAATATTATCCATGTGTACCTAGAAAAATCATCAACAATAACAAGTGTATATTTCTTACCACTCATACTTACTGGGTCTACTGGACCAAATAAATCCATGTGCAGTAGACTAAGAGGTCTTGAACTTGATTCATGACTCTTGGATTTGAATGAAGTCTTTATTTGCTTTCCTTTTTGACATGCGTCACAAACTTGATCTTTCTTGTACGTAATGTTGGGTAGACCTTTGACTAGATTTTTCGTTGCTAGCTTGTTGATTGTCTTGAAATTCGAATGACTCAATTTCTTGTGCCATTCCCAACTTGTGATGCTCGAATTGCTAGCCATTAAGCATACTGTACCTTTTGTTGTGTTCCAATCTACAACATACATATTCTTCTTTCTTGTTCCTTCGAATACGACTTCGCCGGTAGATTCGTTCTTCACTTGACATTTTTCTTTGAAGAATTCTATTTGATATCCTTTGTCACAAAATTGACTTGTACTAAGCAAGTTAAATTTGAGACCTTCCACGTAAGATACTTCTTCAATTTTTAAACCATTTCGTTCAATTGTTCCGGTTCCTTTGGTTGAGCCGTATCGATCGTTTCCTCCGAACACTACTTTTGGACCTTCGATAGTTTTGAAATTTACAAGACTAGATTTGTTCCCCGTCATGTGTCGGGAACATCCGCTATCGAAGTACCAAACTTCCTGTAAACAATTCAAACATTTTTAGGTACCCAGTTTGACTTGGGTCCTTGGGTGTTAGTCATTTTTGGTATCCAAATCCACCTTGTCCTTACTGAACCAAGAATAGGTGATTTGTAACCATTATTAACTTTATAATTATAACTAATTTTTGAAAACTTTTTCGGTGCCGGTTTTTGAAAATTTAATCTACTGTATGGCACTTGGGAAATATATTGCTTGAACTTATTAAATCTTGGTCTAGTCCAAGGTTTAATATTTTCGAACCAATATGACTCTGTAGGAGAAAATCTCCTAACTCCACTGTTTGGAAATTTTCCCATTTTCCAATGTGGTCTTTTTGCACTTAACTCATTGGTCCCTTTGAATAATTAAATCCATGCCTTTTAATTGACTGGTTTGGCGAAAAATAATTTCTTTGAGCATTCGACTGTATAGTACTATTTTTGGCTTTTGTTTGATACCCAATTCCTTGTCCATTGTGCTATCTTGATTCTTAACAAATTTTACCTCTTGCACTTTATTTTTTAAAGTAGTAGTAGAATCGGTCAACATCTGAGAGGTTTGAGAACACGACGGATCATAACCGAGACCGGTTTTATCATTTGACGATTTTTGCATATTTAGCATTTTGTCCATTATTTTAGACGAATGAGTAAATGATGCAATAACCTCTCGTAAGTTATGTTCTCGAACTTCCCTTGATTTACACTCTTCTTGAAGTCGAATAATTTCGGCGTTCAAGTTTCTCACTTCAAGTAGAGCATTTTGCAATTTTTCATTTATTTCCTCTTCGATTTGAGAATAAGTGTCCATAAAGGTTTGACAATCTCTCATTAAGTGAGAGATGGACTCACTAGTAAATGAAGTACTTGTAGAATCAAATGATTTAGATGTTACCTCATTTTCCTCTATTTCGTGTGCCATCAAGTAAAAGTCTTGGTTGGATGATTCACTTGAAAGTTCCATGTAGAATAAAGCATTGTCATCTTTTGAGGTGTCACTCTCATCACTTGATGACTCATCAGACTCACCACTTTCAAGTGGGTCACTAATTAGTGCCTTTCTTTTGTCCTTTTTGAATTTCCTTTCTTTTGACTTGATCTCTTCCTGACCATTATCAAATTGATTTTTACTCACTTTTGGATAAGGACATTCTGCCATAAAGTGTCCAGGCTTTCTACAGTTGTAGCATAAATTGCACTTCCTTCTGGAATTTCTTTTCTTGATCTTCTGGACATACTTGCTTGAGGAAATTTCTTGGAGTTGCCTTTCTTCATAAAATTTTTAAATTTCCTAACAAATAACGTAAAATTTTCGTCAGATAATAATTCACTATTCTCTACTGACCTTGATGTGGACGATTGTTCGACGACAAGTGCGGTATTTCTTTCTCGCGTTCTTCTTCCGTCCTAGCTTTCATTTCGAACTCATAGGCTTTTAGATCACTAAAAAGTTTGTCGATTGACAACGTTTTTAGATCTCTGTGATCTCTCATAGCCGTGACCTTCATATCCCAACTAGAAAGTAGTCCACGTAGGATTTTGAGTGATATCTCCTTTTGATCAATCTCCTTGCCTAGATTGAAAATTTCTCCCGAGATTTTGATGAATCTTGCTTCCATGTCGGCAATCGTTTCACCACTTAGCATTTTGAAATCTTCAAATTTCTTTAGTGCTATGGTGAGCTTATTATCCTTCTCTTGTTCATCTCCTTCGCCTATCTTGACAAGAACTTCCCAAACATCTTTCGCTGTTTTGCATTTTCGAACCTTTGGAAATGTTGCATCATCAATGGCTTTGAACAAAATATCCTTGGCAATGTTGTCCAAGTTATTTCGCGTATGATCTTCTGGACCCCATTCCTCTTTGGGTTTAGGAATGTACTATGGTGTTATACTCGTTTGTGCTACGGCGGTATTGATTTTTAGGATTTTGATCGAACCGTCAGTAATGACTTCCCACATTTCATCGTGTAATGCGGATAAATGAACCTGCATACGAATTTTCCAATCATCAAATTTTTCTAATGAAAATAATAGGTTAGGAGCTAAGTCTTTCTTCATTTTGAAGCTTTGAGATCTATCTAGCAGTCAAAATTTGACTCAAATAGACAACCGCTCTGATACCACTTGTTGGTCCCGATAGGGTGGGAAAAGTCTAGAGGGGGGGGTGAATAGACTTTTCAAACAATTCAAAATATTATAACACTTTAAAAGAAATAATTCAATTGAATAAATTCAACTTGAATTGCACAGCGGAAATAACGATATGGTAAAGTGCTATAAATAAATCAGCGTAAATATGAAGAGATAATCTGCATGCAACATATTAGAAACACTTAGAATATATCAAATAATAAGTATATGAAGTTTGGTGCACATGCATACGTGGGATCATGCAAACCCAGATGTGTAAGTTGAATTACACGTATGAAGGGTTGTGAAATAAAGATAGCAAGATAAGATGTGTTAGGATAAGAATATATCTTGCATGCAAAAGAGCTTTCACACAAACCCAAATGATAAGATAAATATGATATGAATAGTAAAAGGGTTAGCTCAGATCAGTTTGAAAAAGTAAAGCTACTGCAAGTAAAGTAAAGAGACAGAGAGATTTATAGTGGTTCGGAGATGGTGTAATTCTCCTACTCCACTTCTTCCTTAAACTCCAAGGAAGGTTTCCACTATCTTCAATCACCCAGATACAATAGTGAAACTCCAAGTGCTACACAAGCACTTCTCTGAGTGTCTTGCACAAAGCTACACTCCAACTCGAACGTCTCGCACAAAGCTACGTTCCCGAGCGTCTCGCTCCCAGCTACGCTCCTACAACCAAGTTGTTAATAAAATTGCTTAGAAGAAAAATACTTGTAAAAACTCCCTAAGTTGTAACAAGTCCTTGTGACAATTTGTTAGTTCAGTAGATAGTTCAAAAAACAAAGTGTCTTATGATGTATTATGTTTCTTATAGTTCAGCAGAAGGATTAGAAGGCTTTATGGACAACTTGCTGAACAAAACACTGGACCAAGACAAGGAAGACAAGAAGAGGATTCAGAGTCAGTTACGAAGACTTCAGATTTAACCGAATTTGGGCAACATATATATATGAGGACTTCCAGTGATTGAACCAACGGAAGAAAATACAAAAGATCTGAATGGAAAAGCTTCCTTAGATGTGATAACAAGATATCTTGACAAAGCTTACCTTTGATTCAAGATACATCTTCTTCATGAAGTATTGGGCAAGCAGTCACTCTGAAAGCCAGTTGCGCTACGATTGAGGGGGAGCCTCAATTCAAGAAGATCGGGAGATCAAGTATTCCTCAACTCTTCAAGGCTAAACTCTAGAATGGTGATGATGAAGATTTCTAGAGTTGCCGTGTGATTCTCTACTGTAAATTGGTGATACATTTCCAGATTGATCAATGAAGAGTTGGGCAATCAGAGTGATGCCCCCCAGATGTAGCAATTGAGATTCCGAACTGGGTTACCAATTCTTAGTGTTCTTACTGCTTTGTTAGTTTCTTGCACATTATCTGCATAATACTCCATGTTCTATTCTTTGCACTAGATCAGTAAATAGTTTAAAAGGTCATCTAACAAATCTAGTAATTGGATTTAATAGTTGGAAGACTCTTTTAGCATCTTAGACCAATAACACGGTAGTCTAAGTTTTTCACTTGGTATCAGAGCGCAGCCTCAAGGTCTAGAGCGCAGCCTCAAGGTCTTTTCCCTTGATAACGATCCTTTGAAACTCTTTCGAATCTCTCTGTTTTCCTTGTTACTAACCCTTTTTCTCAAGATTGGCTGTTGTGTGCTCTAAAGAAGATATGGAAGGGCAAGCAAGACCTCCTTAACTGATTGAGACAAATTATGCCTACTAGAAGGCAAGAACCAAGATCTATCTTCAAGCACAAGGAGTAAATGTGTGGAAGGCCGTCACTCATGGCTGGACTCACCCCAAAACGACTCAAGAAGATAAGTCAGAAATTCTTACTCCGGTTGAACAATGGACCCCCGAGGAAATTAGCAACAGTGAAAACAACAACAAGGCACTGAACACCATTACCGGATCGCTTGATGAGGGTCAATTCGGGTTAATCGCTGGATGCAGTTCTGCAAAGGATGCCTGGGAAATTCTTGAAAAACTTTATGAAGGAGACTCCTCTGTTAAACAAACTAAGATGCAACAAGTCCTCACCAGATTTGAAGAATTACGAATGAAAGATGAAGAAACCATCGTCGAATTTAATGCTAGGGTTCAAGAGTTGAAGAACGAAGCTGCCGTATTGGGGGAACCATTCTCCTCGGACAAACTGGTCAGGAAGATCCTTCGATCCCTTCCTGTACGCCTCAGGATGAAAGTCACAGCAATTCAAGAAAGCATAGGCTTGGAAACGAAATCGGTTGCGGAACTGATGAACAATCTTATAATATACGAAATGGATATTCTATCGCATGACAACAACTCAAAAAGGGGCAAGAATGTTGCGTTTATTACCGAAGAATGTGACTGAGAAGAAGAATGTGAAGAATTGGATGATGAATCTGTGGCAATGATAACAAGAAATTTCACCAAGATTCTCAAACAAATAAAACGAAGAAACAGAGGAGGCAAGAATCAACAAAACCCAACAGTGCTGCTCCATCCTCGTCTAACTCATCGCGAACCGTCGGAAAATCGTCAAATTCGAATCAACAGAAAAACTTTAGTCAAAGGAATCAGTTCGGTCAAAATCAAAACTTGACTCAACAAAATCAATGGCAGCAAGGGGAAGTTAGGAACAAAAACAAAGGAATTTAGTGTAGAGAGTGTGAAGGGTTCGGACACATTCAAGTGGAATGTGCCACTTACCTCAAAAGAAAGAAGTCCATGAAGGCAACAACCTGGAGTGATGAAGAGTGTTCTGAAGAAGCTCAAGATGAAGATGAAGAAATATCTAGAAACTTCGTAGCCTTCACTGCAGTTGTTACTGAACCTAATTCAGATTTGGATAATGATTNAGATCATGAAGATGTAGATAAAATACCTTATGAAGAACTTGAACAATCCTACATCAAACTGTACAAGAAATGGGATATTCTCTTGAAGATTCACACAACCACAAATTCAAAAAATGAGTTTCTTGAAAAGAACATTGAATCCCTGAAGAAACAAGTTGCTGATACAAATGCTGAATTGTCCGAGTCCAACTCCAAAGTGATGAAGCTCTCGGCAGAATTGGAAGCTTACAAGAAACAGATTCAAATGATGAACACAACATCAACTCTCAATCAAATCCTTGACTCCGGAAGATCACCTAACGTTCGAAATGGTTTGGGGTACACTCAAAACTCTCAAAATTCTTTCACTACTAAGTTTGTCCCTGCAGGTACTAGTACTTGGACAAATGCTGAAACCCACCAGAAGACTTTGAGGAAATATAATCCAACATGTCACTACTGCTACAAGAAAGGCCACACGAGACCAGAATGTTACAGGTTCTATAGTGATCAGAGAACTGACAAATTTCAAAAGAAATGGAACACTCCAGTCAGTCGTCAAGTTTTGGTAAGAAAATCTGATCTAGTTTGCTACTCTATCCTTCTTGGAAAAGAACAGGGAAAATGGTATTTCGACAGTGGCTGCTCTAGGCATATGACAGGCAGTAAAGAATTCCTCAAGAATGTGATTCCATATACTGGACAAGTGACCTTTGGTGATGGAATTAAGGGTGACATCATGGGTATTGGGATCCTCAATGTAGCTGGACTGCCCTCACTATCGAAGGTACTGCTGGTACAGGGTCTTAAAGCAAATCTGATCAACATCAGCCAATTGTGTGACCAAAAGTTGAATGTAGGGTTCACGAAAGATCGATGCATTGTTAAGGACAAACTGAACAAAGTTATTATGGAAGGTATAAGATCCTCTGACAATTGCTATATTCTGTCTTCGAATCTTTTGTGTTGCAGCACCACCACAGATAATACAGAACTCTGGCATCAAAGACTTGGGCACATGAATTATCAAGATATGAACCATCTCATAAGTCATGAATGTGTAAGGGGAGTACCCAAGTTCAAAGTAAAGGTAATTGGTGTATGTGGCCCGTGCCAGCTGGGAAAGCAAACCAGAACCCCACACAAACATTTCAATCATATAGGAACCTCTTCGTGTCTGGATCTTCTGCATATGGACCTAATCGGACCAACACAGGTGGAAAGTTTGGGAGGTAAAAGGTACATCCTTGTCTGTGTTGATGACTACTCTCGTTTTTGCTGGGTAATGTTCCTCAGAAACAAGTCAGAAACCTTTGAACATTTTGAGAAACTGTGCTTGAAGTTGCAAAAAGAAAAGGGCCTGCATATTGGTAAAATTGTGAGGATGCAAAAAGAAAAGGGCCTGCATATTGGTAAAATTGTGAGGATTAGGTCAGATCATGGCCTGCATATTGGTAAAATTGTGAGGATTAGGTCAGATCATGGTCTGCATATTGGTAAAATTGTGAGGATTAGGTCAGATCATGGTAGGGAATTCGAAAACCAGCACTTCTCAACCTTCTGCTCCAAAAATGGGATCAGCCATCAGCACTTCTCAACCTTCTGCTCCAAAAATGGGATCAGCCATGAATTCTCAGCCCCAATCTGCTCCAAAAATGGGATCAGCCATGAATTCTCAGCCCCAAAAACCCCCCAGCAAAATGGAGTAGTTGAGCGAAAAAACAGAACCATCCAAGAAATAGCTCGAGTCTTGATAAACAGCAAAGACCTTCCTCAGTTCTTTGCTCGAGTCTTGATAAACAGCAAAGACCTTCCTCAGTTCTTTTGGGCAGAGGCAGTTCATACTGCAGACCTTCCTCAGTTCTTTTGGGCAGAGGCAGTTCATACTGCTTGTCATATAATCAACAGAGTGTATCTTAGACCTGGGATGTCGCATACACCATATAAGCTGTGGCGAGGAAGGAAACCAAATTTGAAGTACTTTCGCATTTTTGGCAGTAGATGCTATATCCTAAATGACAGAGAAAAGGTTGGAAAATTTGAACCAAAGAGTGATGAAGGCATATTCTTAGGGTACTCACCAAATAGTCGAGCCTACAGAGTCTACAACAAGCGTATCAAGACTGTCCAAGAATCTGTCAATGTAATTGTAGACGATCAACCGCAACCAGTTGGAAATTATCTACCAGCTGCTGATCTTGAACAGAACCAAACAAAAACAACTGAAGAAAAAGGAGTCAAGAAATCTCAGTCAGACTCTGAACTAGATGACTCCGATCCAGACACTGAACAATACCAAAGAAAGTCAGACGATGAAAAAGGCATCAAGAAATCTGAGCTAAAATCGGAATCAGAGGACTCAAAATCACCCACTGAACAACAGCCAAATGTAGGTAACCATCCATCTATACTGTCAGAGCAAGTTCCCACACATGTTCAAAATAATCATCCCGCTGAGAACATATTGGGGACACCCACCGCCGGTGTTCGAACCAGAGGAATGCTAAGAGGCAGTCTAGCTGAGTTATCTGGGTACGCGTGTTACACATCAAAATTTGAACCCAAGAATTACAAAGAAGCACTTCAAGATGAAGACTGGATAAGGGCTATGCAGGATGAACTTGCTCAATTTGAGAGAAATGAGGTATGCGATCTTGTGCCTTGTCCTTTAGATGCGAATGTAGTAGGCACAAAGTGGATTTTCCGAAACAAAACCGATGAACAGGGAAATGTGGCCAGAAATAAGGCCAGACTGGTGGCTCAAGGTTACTCACAAGTTGAAGGGATTGACTATGAAGAAACGTTTGCACCTATGGCCAGACTTGAGTCAGTCAGATTACTGTTGGCCGTCTCCTTGGCCAGACTTGAGTCAGTCAGATTACTGTTGGCCGTCTCCTGCATTCTGAACTTTCAACTGAGATTACTGTTGGCCGTCTCCTGCATTCTGAACTTTCAACTGAACCAGATGGACGCCGTCTCCTGCATTCTGAACTTTCAACTGAACCAGATGGACGTAAAGACCGCCTTTTTGAATGGACTTCTCAATGAGGAAATCTTCGTAGCTCAACGAAAAGGATTTGAGAATCCACAGCATCCTGATTACGTCTACAAACTGAAAAAGGCCCTTTATGGTCTGAAACAGGCACCAAGAGCATGGTATGAACGACTCACCCAATATCTTCTGAAAAATGGGTACAGTCGCGGTGGGGCAGACAAAACACTGTTTGTTAAAAAGACCACTGGACACATAACTGTGGCCCAGGTTTATGTAGATGACATCGTTTTTGGCTCAACATCCCCTGCAAATGTTAAGGAGTTCATTCATGTCATGGAAAAGGAATTTGAAATGAGCATGATAGGGGAACTGACATGTTTCTTGGGTCTACAAGTAAAACAGATGGAAATAGGGTTGTTTCTGTCACAAACCAAATATGCCCAAAACTTGGTCAAAAGAATTGGTCTTGACTCTGCTAAGGAAGATAAAACACCTCTTTCCACAACGCTAAAACTATCAAAAGACTCCAACTCAAAACCTGTTGAAGGCAAACTCTATCGAAGTATGATTGGCAGTCTACTGTACCTAACGGCAAGCAGACCTGATATAATGTTCAGTGTAGGTCTGTGTGCACGCTTCCAAGCAAATCCAATGGAAGCACACTTGAATGCAATTAAAAGAATAATCAATTATGTTAAGGGGACTGTGAATTATGGACTATGGTATTCGCGTGACTCAGGAACTGAACTACTTGGATACAGCGATGCTGACTAGGCAGGAAATCTGGAGGACAGAAAAAGTACATCAGGAGGGTGTTTTTTCTTAGGAAAAAACCTTGTCTCATGGTTCAGCAAGAAGCAAAACTCAATCTCATTATCTACGGCAAAAGCTGAATACATAGCTGTTGGGAGTTGCTGCACTCAACTCATATGGATGAAACAGATGTTGAACGATTATGGACTAAAGTTCAGTAGTGCTGATCTTCACTTCGACAACACCAGCGCTATCAATATTGCAAACAACCCTGTCCAGCATTCCCGCACTAAGCATATAGATATCAGACATCATTTCATCAGGGATCTTGTGGAAAGTGGAGACATAAAAATGCACTACATACCAACAGACAAACAACTGGGAGACATATTTACAAAGGCACTGGATCCGACCAGATTCAACATCCTAAAATCAGAACTCGGCATGTGTAATGGTCCACCGAACTAGTACAGTAAGTGGGACACTCTTTTTTCCTTATCATAGGTTATTTCTCTCAAACCTTTTTTTATAATTTTCTTTTTTTTTTTTTTTTTGCGCGCTATACTAATATCTGTTTTTGATAAGCATATAATATCTGAGGAACAGTGTACCCGACTGACCAAACTGCTATAGCATTAATTACGAAGAAGACAACTATCAAATCTGCACGACTCCCACTCTCCTCATGCCTCATCACGTGACCCGAAAAAGCAGGTCATCATGGAGTCCTTCGACCTTTGAAAAACCAGTTGCAGTTAGAGGAAATCAAAGATCACGGAAATCTCTCAAAGCTGCAAACCCCCTCGCAAATCTCACCCAAAATCAAAAATCTTGGAACGAAGCTCTACAATGGATCAAGATGAAACCCAATATTTTGATTTCTCCGGACTCACAAACAGATATCCCTCTTAAATTCAACATCAAGCATCACGAGAGATGGTTATGATAGTCAACAACACGATGAAACCTCCAGGAGGAGAACCAATCTGGTCGTGGTACTCAAGAGCAGAGCAACTAGACTACCTGAAAGGGTTCCTCAAACCAATTGCATTCGAGAAAGGAGAAACAGCTAAGGCCAAAGATCCTGAGGTTTATTCTAAAACATCTTCCTTTTCTTCATTTTTTTCTTAATAAATGACTATACATGAACAGCATAGTTTCTGCCTTTAATATTTTTTTCAGGATATAATTGTTCTATCAGATACTGAGGATGATATTAACCCAGAAAATGTCACTGTAGAAAAACCTTTGCCCTTAGTGTCTGTAAAACAAGAACCAATAGATGATGAACATGAAAAATTGCCTGTTCCTGAGAAAAATCTACCTATGCCTGATAATGTCAACCTAGAATCAGCTGTAGTATATGGTCCTCATCAACTTGAACCTCCTGCTTCCCTTTTCACCAAACTAAACTTGTTTAACATCATGGATGAACACAGAAGATCAACCTCTCTCACAAATAGACTGTCTATTTCACTGAATATCCCACAAAGTACAAAACCCACACAAGATAAAACTCTGTCCTTGCCATCACCACAAACCACACAAGCAGAAATCCCTGAACATCAAAATCCTGAAAATCCTCTCCCCATTCAGTCAGAAAACTCTCATACTGATGAAACTAGGTCTGAACCTCAATCTGAACCAAATCCTGAAACAACACCTACCATCCCCATTGATGATTCTCCACTAGATTTTGAGTTTGAAACAGGAAATCTTCCAGAATTACAAGTTGCAGAACAAACTAATGAAGAAGACAATCTGCCTTTGTCTCAAGTGAAGAAGAACCAAGCAAAAGCAAAAGGAAAGAAGAAGATTCAAGAAGAACATGTGGACAAAAATCCTGTGGCAATAATTCAAGTCTTTCCCGCTCCTGTCACCAGGCGAAAAACCAGGTCATCCACAGCACAACAGGAGAAGGAAACCCCCTCACCAACACGAAAAACCAAGAGAACACAGCCAACTGCTGAACAACCTGCCCCTGTGGAAACCACTACTAGTAAGAAGAGAAAGAAGATCACCACTCAAACTCAGCAACCTGAAAGCCAGCCGGATGTCTCTACCGTAACACCCCTTGAAGTAATCACCCCTCAATTCCTATCTGATGAGTATGCTGCAAGGTGGGACTCAACAAACAAAAGGAAAATCCTGAGCGAAAGGTATCTTGATGTTGAAAAGTTCAAGTCTCAGTGCCAACTAATGCCAGTGTTTGAGAAGCTAAATCTTGTCAAGTCTGTAACAACTCAGACTAGCTATCGACCTATTGCCATCAAGGAATTTTATGCAAACCTTCTGAAGACTACCAAGGAGGCCGGCTCACATGTCTACGGACGTGTTTGGCTGAGAGGAGAGGAATACAATTTTGACACACGTACCATCAATCTGTATCTGGGCATAGATGCAAGTGACATTGAAGACCTTGTTATTGGTGCAAATACCATCACAAAAGTCATTACAGGAGGAACCTACAGCTACTGGCCTGCTGAAACCAACATGTTACCAGCAAAATCTCTCACAACAAAGTATGCTATTCTGCACAAACTAGCCATGACAAATTGGATGCCGAATGAACACCGAGGAGGCTTAAACTTTCTTATGGCCACCCTGATCTACAAGATAGGCAAAGGTATTCCCGTTGATTTAGGTGACATTATCTTCAAACATGTGGCATCCTTCAGAAAACCAGAGTCTAAGGAGAGCAAGGTAAAGCTGCCTTTCCCCTGCACAATTTATGGAGTTCTACGCTCACAAGGTTTCAAACCAGAACCAAATGAACCTATGGAAGCACCACAAGTCAGAACAATTGATGCCAGACTGAAACAAGGAAGTCATGTGCTTGATATCTTTCCAGAACATGCAAGTAGCTCAGCCCCAGCTCTGAACCTTGATGTACCATTTACCAGCAAACTCACAGCACAGCACCTCGACAAAAGCATCAGAGATCTTAACACAATCATCCAGATACTTGTTGAAAAGAGAACAATTGAGATGCAATTGAGAGAACAATTGAGATTGAGAGACCAAGAGATGACTGCTGCTGTTGCTGAAACACCCACTGATCCATCTACTGCACCTGAAGCTGAATCCACTGCAGACAGCCAGGACGATGAGTCTTCAGAATCTGAATGATTCTGTTCTAAAACCTGGGTTGCCTTTTCTACTTGGTCCTGCTATGGAATCTTGTGGCTACAGATTCACAAGTTCCTGGCAATAGGGGGAGTAGGAACAACCTTCTAAACATTGGTTACTATTGGTTACTGGTTATTTTTAATTGGTTACTACTGGTTACTGGTTTTTTTTTTATGAAGAAGATGATTGGTTACAAGCATGGCTACTTGGGTACTAGTCTTGATGAAAGACCCTTCTGCTGAAATGGACTATTTGTAATAGGGTCTCATGTTAGTTTTCATTGCATTTTGTTTGATGATATAATCATCTTCCTACTTTGTTTGGATGTTTAATTCAGTTTCTGTTGGGGTTTTTGACTATCTCTGCTATTTTAGGAAGATTGTTGTAAATTGCCAAGAAACTTGTTAAAAAGGGGGAGATTGTTAATAAAATTGCTTAGAAGAAAAATACTTGTAAAAACTCCCTAAGTTGTAACAAGTCCTTGTGACAATTTGTTAGTTCAGCAGATAGTTCAAAAAACAAAGTGTCTTATGATGTATTAGGTTTCTTATAGTTCAGCAGAAGGATCAGAAGGCTTTATGGACAACTTGCTGAACAAAACACTGGACCAAGACAAGGAAGACAAGAAGAGGATTCAGAGTCAGTTACGAAGACTTCAGATTTAACCGAATCTGGGCAACATATATATATGAGGAGGACTTCCAGTGATTGAACCAACGGAAGAAAATACAAAAGATCTAAATGGAAAAGCTTCCTTAGATGTGATAACAAGATATCTTGACAAAACTTACCTTTGATTCAAGATGCATCTTCTTCATGAAGTATTGGGCAAGCAGTCACTCTGAAAGCCAGTTGCGCTACGATTGAGGGGGAGCCTCAATTCAAGAAGATCGGGAGATCAAGTATTCCTCAACTCTTCAAGGCTGAACTCTAGAATGGTGATGATGAAGATTTCTAGAGTTGCCGTGTGATTCTCTACTGTAAATTGGTGATACATTTCCAGATTGATCAATGAAGAGTTGGGCAATCAGAGTGATGCCCCCCAGATGTAGGAATTGAGATTCCGAACTGGGTTACCAATTCTTAGTGTTCTTACTGCTTTGTTAGTTTCTTGCACATTATCTGCATAATACTCCATGTTCTATTTTTGCACTAGATCAGTAAATAGTTTAAAAGGTCATCTAACAAATCTAGTAATTGGATTTAATAGTTGGAAGACTCTTTTAGCATCTTAGACCAAGAACACGGTAGTCTAAGTTTTTCACAAGTGTCTCGCACAAAGCTACACTTAATTTTCTACACACAGTACAAATGGGTTTCACAAAGAAAATATTTTTTTCTCTCTTCTCAAACTTGTATTTTCACGTTTGTAGCTCAGAACTTGTGTTTCTCGATTGTATGCTTTTTCACCAGTTGGGTATGTGTTTTTTCACAAGTTCATACACAAGTTCATATCTTCATCCTCAAGTCTGTCTCCTTTTCTAACTTGAAAAAGTTATTTGCCCCTTGTGAAAATTCAAACTTGAACGTTCACTTGATTTGATAGCTCTTCTAGCTTGATCTGCAATAATAAGTGTCCTTGTCAGATGAATTTGAATTTTGCTTGCTTATCCCTTCAAAAGTCTTTTAATAATCTGACAAGTATGGGCCTTGAAACTTGTAGGCTCCAATTTTGACTTCTTGCACCTTCTGGTAGTGTGAATATTTGACTTGTTCACTTTTGATTTTGACAAATCAAACACTTTTTCTCAATAATTCACTCCGTGACTCTTGCTTGAGCTATAAATAATTTCCACCGAAAAAATCCTTGACTTTTTCGTAAGTTAAATAAGCTCCAAGTATAAAGTATTTGATTTACCTCCTTTGAATTTCTTCTCGCTGGTGCATTCAGTTTCTTTCCAGATTCGGAAGTCATCCTCATCCTAAATTGGATTGAGGTCATCCTGTTTCCTAATTTGGAAGTCGTCCTCATCCTGATTTGGAATCGAGGTCATCCTCATCCTGATTTTCTTTCTATTTTTGGAAAGTCAGCCTCTTCTCGATTAATTGATTGAAGTCCTTCACTTCTCGATTTGAATGTCATCCTCTTCAATTTTGCAATGTCAACCTCATCCTCTTCAATGTCATCCTCTCGATTTCAATGTCAACCTGATTGAACTGTCAACCTCTTCCTTAAAATTGATTTGTGAGAGAACTCATTCTATTTGACTTCTTCAATTTTGACTTGTGCTAGTCATCCTCTTCTTTGATAAATTAATTGTTCCAAAAGAATTAATCCGAGGCTTGAACTCGTGACCTTAGCATCGAAGATAATTCTGGTGCTCGATCATTTTTCCACTTCTTCTATTTTTATTTAGTGGAAGCAAACGACTTACAAGTATAAAATAATTTTATACTCTATTGTAAATTTCAAACCGCCGTTGCTAATTTTGACTAGGCTTTGACTTTGGACATAAAATGTTGCTAGAGTCAAAATAAAATTGGGGGTCTAAAATACATATTTGGTTCATTAAAACAATTACACTATATTCCTAACAACTACACATAGAAAACTCATGGATATCTTCAACGCATCATCCTTCGAGTTCTTCCTTGAAGAGTTGTCAAGAACAAGATTTTCAGATCTCCTTGTGTTGAGGCACCCCCTCAACAGTTGCACACTGTGCTTGACCAGAGTGAATACATACTCGTATTCTCTAATGAGAATATCAACTTGAATCAAAGGTAAGCTTTGTCAAGTTTTCTTTTCAGATTAATTAGACCTTATTTGTGTATGAATCTTTGTAAAATCAACAATCGCTCCATAGAGATTATCTCTGTATTTATAGCTGCTGGAATCTTGATTTAGTTATAACTGAATAATCGCTTCTGAACTATCTTGACTGAACTAGTAGAAACCTTGGTTCAATGCTAAGTCTTCATGTCATCACGTCTTCTGGTCTTAGAGTCTTCTGAACTATATGTTGAACTATCTAACAACTATTATAGACTCGACCTATACCTAATACAACAGGACTTGAACTTTTACTTAACTGAACTACTTCTTGAACTATAGGTAGGACAACTTGTTGACATGAAACTTATAACAACTAGGGAGTTTTACAAATCCTTATGAATACTTCTTTTGATAAAAAGACTTTTTATTAACACATTTCATGCACACTTCGGGTACACGAATCAAAGGCTTAAAAACAAATATGAATTGCTAATTTAATTAGCAATTAGTTTAAGGTTTTGACTTCTCTCAAATAGGTTCACTTTGAGAATCAATTTCTCATTCACCTATTACCCATTTTGAGCGTACCAAATATTAATATCTTCATCTCAATATGAAGAACCCAAATTCACTATGACCCGACCCAAATCGAAAGTGGACCCACAAATATTTGTACCATAAAATAACCACTCAAAATAGCCATTTTAGCTAAATAAATTCCAACAGTAAGGTCCAAAAGGAATCTTTATTAATCAAGTTAAATACACTAAATATCTCATCAATAAATTTGGAGTTGATGGAAAGTCCTCGGTGAAGATTCCAATAAACACCTCGTTGCGAATGGACATCGACAATGAAGGAAATAAGGTAGATCAAACCAAATACAGAGGTATTATTAGTTCATTACTATTCTTGACAGCGAGTCGTCCAGACATATCATTTGCGGTAGGAGTATGTGCTCGTTTTCAAGCAAGCCCAAAGGAGCACCATCTCAGCGCTATAAAGAAGATCCTAAGGTAACTCAAAAAAACGCAAGTGTTGTACTGTGGTACCCACTGGGTGGATCATTTGAGCTAGTTGGATACTCGGACGTAGATTTTGCCAGTTGCAAAATTGATAGAAAAAGCAGCTCTGGGATATACCAGTTCTTAGGGAGAAGGCTCGTTTCATGGTTTAGTAAAAAGCAAAACTATATTGCCACGAGCACTGCTGAGGCCGAGTACATTGCTGCTGAAAGTTGTTTTGCATAGATTCTATGGATGACTCAACACTTCAAGGATTATGGTGTCATAGCACGAGAAGTAAGCATTAAATGTGATAACAACGAGTGTTATTTCCATAACACATAAGCATGTGCTTCACGAAAGGACGACGAGCATATCGACATTAAATATCATTTCATCCGAGATCATGTCGAAAAGAAGAATATCTTATTGGAGTATGTCAAAACGGATGATCAGCTCGCAAACTCTTAGTGAATGAAGGTTTTCTACACTTCGACATGAGTTAGGGATGATAGAGATAAATTAAGGACAATCTTTATCACTACCTATACGGATGACAGTGAAGTTTTGAAACTAAAGTCACGCGAACCCTCAATGCATTAAAGGAATTGATAACTCCAAAGCATTTTTGGATTTATTTGGTCAAACAAGCATTGAATGGTCATTCAAAGAGACAGCTTTCAATGAACGTGATCCTTAAATCTGCCTATAAATAGGGCAATTCGAGGAAGAAGAGGAGCACAAATCTAACTTTCCATTATCTAGATTCCTCTTCTTTTTTTCTTTGTGTGTGCATGCAAAAATGGATAGTTATGGAAAGGGCAAGGAAATGGCGAAGCAATAGCGAAGGAGGTTTTCTTGACGTCTTAGTGAGAACGAAGAGAATCAGATGAGGCAAATTATTTAAGAAAATCGAAGAGACATTTACCCCGGAGACACCTCGACTTATCTAGTGAATGTTTCCTCGGAGGACGATGAAGATAGGGCAAAGTATCCCGCTTTCAAGTACGGAGACTCAGATGATAATGATTCTCCACCTAATGAGGACTTCATCAAACATGTTCTCGCACCAAGTGACAATGAGAAAACTCCTTTTCCTCCACCACAGCAATAGATCGGTCTTGCCCAACAGGTCATGCAACCACCTGCCATCACTAATAGTGCGAATTTTGACGAAAACTATCGCCAGTATCTGCTGGATCACCCTGTTGGAGAATAAGAGAAGTTACCTCCATCTTCTGTCAATAAAAACGATCTATTGTACCAATTGGAGGGGCACAAATATTGTCCTTGTGCTCCCTCAAGTCGCACAACTGATAGCGACAATCATTTCTATGAGGATCTAGCATTAATTAAGTGCAAGAGAAGTTTTTCCCCCAGTACTCCTGATAGCATTGGGCTAAGTCTTCAATCAACTGCCAACACTAGGAAAATCAAGGGCAAGGGCAAAAAGTGAAAGATCTCTAAGTAATGTTGAATGTAGTCTTCTACTTGCTTTTTAAATGAATAAAAGGATGTTTTAATGGTTATTGTCTCATTTCTCTCAAAATGCTTAAGAAGAATCCTTTAAAAATTAAGCTATAAAGACAGAAAATTTATCTACAGTTCGAGAGGATAAGGAAATCTTTTGAATTCACCGATTCGATAAAAATGGAGGTATTCTTAAGAAGACAAGACTCAAGCCGAATGGTTAAATGATTCATGGGCTTAGCCGAATCATAAGTTACCAATCTTCAGGCCAAAGTGCTCGTGTTCAAAGATAAGTCTTAAGGCTGAAGTGATAATACTTAACCTTTAAGACTAAATCTTCAAACAAGGACGTTGTAATGAAAGTAGAGCTGTTGAGAAGGCCAAAGGACGAAGTATTGTGTAGATCAATAAAAGACGAACAATTAGGCAGTTATGTCATTCAAACCATCCGATCTCATCAATGTGTAGGAAGTTTTTAATCAAGGTGGACACGTGTAATTCAAGGAGACGATGAGATGAGTACGTGAAGCAAGAAAGACACTTCACCACACTATTGGTTGTCAATGTCAAAGATGAAAGACTAGCATTAAATGCATCATCAGTACTTGAGTACATCTATCTCTCCTCATTTATGATCTTTTCATCTTTTCGGTATATATTTCTCTCACCAAATCATGCCATCCACATTTAATGGCACAAATATACCCTTATTATTCTTGTTAAGGATTAGAAAACCTTAAGTGCATTAATGGACTTTGTCTTCACACCATTAAATAAGACCCAAATTTCAAGTACTTTCACCCAACCCACATCTTTTATATAATGCAAAAAAAAAATCATCCTTAACCGTCACACTCTCAAGAAAACTTTTCCCATATCTTTCAAATTCTCTCTAACCTACCCGTTTCCCCTTCTTCAAGCTTTCTAAAAACTCCATCGATGGCTACATCTTTTGCTTTTAGCACCTCTAAAAGTGGCTCTATGTAGTCTGAACACTCACACCATTATGATCATCAAGCACAAGAAAGGCCCGTCGATACCCCTCTCATTGTGGAAACGCCATGTGAAGATGAAGCTGTTATGAAATTTTTTAAGGGAAAACTTAAAGCAGGTTAGATTTTTATGCCCATGGTTTTATTAAGTATGTTATGAATAAGGAGTTTGGGTAGAAAGTCAAATAATGCCTCAAAGATGGAGGATTATATAACTTTGTGACTTTTGGTTACAAGTATCAACACTTGTTCGATGCTACCCAGTTCTACCTAAATGCTAAGATTCCAAAAACTAAAAATAAGGTAGAACTTGATGATATTAGGTCAAGGGTAAATAGAGTGGATGTCACCATTGTTCACGTTGACATCCGAGCAGTCTTCGACTTCCTCGTCAAGGACGAACTTACAGTGGACGAACTCTAGGAAGCGATTAGAAGAACAGGGCAACCTTCTTCAGTCCCTTTTCCATTCAAGAAGAAGATGTTGAAACTGGACTATGATTTACAGTGGACATTCTCAACAAGATTATGGAGAATAAGGCATCTAGGATTAATGACATCTCATATAGGAAATTGAGAATGTTAAGTGATTTACTAAACAACTATCTTGTTGATTGGTCAAGGATAGTGTTTGACTTCTTGAAGGAGAATGTGTGATCTGGCATTAACAAGAAGACTGGTGGCCTTAAAAAGAACCTTGGTTTTGGGTTCATGATTGGTGAACTGCTATAGTCTAAGGGATTCACTCTTCGTCAAGGCTCACCTATACACTGAACCCACTTCCACATGAAATCCAAGCTCCCAGGTTATGACAAAAGAAAGGCCATTGCAATGGGTGTTCAATTCTCTACCACTCACAAGAAAAAGTCGAAGACCTTAGTAGCTGATAAGCTTAATTTCAAGGCATTTTTAGAGTAATTTTAGTAAGTGATTTGCATAAATAAATTAAGTTTTAGTGTTGATCTTATTATAAATATTATATTTATTTATAAGTTACTAGTTTAGATTGGTTTTAATAAATATTAGGCTAATGTTGCAATTTTTATTAATGTAAATAATAATTTCATTTCAACTATAGGATTACATTTATTTGGTGGTTTTATATATTTAATTTAAGACAAGTGTTTTAATAATTAGGTTTAATTAAGTTCTGTCATTAGGTTATAATTGCCATTACTTTAATTAGGTTATTTTATTTGATTTTGGTATTTGATGGACTTGCGCAGCACAACAAACAAAAGAGAACAAAAAAGGAAAATTAATTTGTTTTTCCCTTGGTTCACTGGAACGGACGAAAGAAAAAGGGGAAAAAAAGAAAAGGGGTTTTAATTGGTTCTTTTGCGTACGGCAGAACACAGACGGAGACAGAGGACCCGGACTGGAAAAAAAAGGGAACCTCGGGAGCAGCTACTATACGATCGTCGGGCGGGAATTCCAGCGAGGACGAGGAGGAATCCGAGACTCCATCGCATGAGTTCTCCGGGCATAGATCGCCACTCTCATCTCTTTAGGCTTGAATCACTTTCTCCCGTCTCTGTTTTACTTTTGTTAGTTGTTCGGTTAAATTTTCAGATTAATATGTTCTTTTGATATGCTAAATTTCTTGAGTAGTTTATGCAATTAATTATGATTATTGGCTAGAACTTTGAATTAGGGATTTGGACTAGCCTTAGATTAGATTAATTGATTATTTTTCATGTGCTGATTCTTCTAATTTCGATTGAATAATTGAGAGTGATTATATTTACCTTATGTACTTTAGTTGTGGATCATGTGATTGGCCATTGCATATTTCTATTATTAGGGTTTATAAGAAGAACTGACAGGTGAATTATGAACCTAGACCTCGTAAGATAAGCAAAATTGACCTAAAGTAGACATAGCTTTAGGTATTTGTGGTGAGTTTTGGTTGTTGCTTAATGGGTTCAATTAATGTTGGTGAACTATCGATGGATGATCACAGTTAATTGAATACATCCTAGTAGCTCGACGGAGTATTAGGATATATATGGAGCAATCGGCACTATAATCGCATGAATCAGTACTTAGGATGGTTAGTTAATTATCTAATAGGTGAACCCAAATCCCTAGTCTTTTATCAATTGGAAATTTCCTTTGCTTTAAATTCACAAATAATTATTTTAGTACATGAATTTCTTTTATTTGCATTTTTCCTATCTACAAGATTAGTTATTAAGAATAGCAGTTAATTGTGTTCTTCGTGGGATCGACCCTGGAATACTCTAGGAATTTATACTGTGATTGACTCTGTGTGCTTGCAGAAAATATCGATCAAGTTTTTGGCGCCGTTGCCGGGGACACTTATTTAATCGTTTTCTTAAGTTTTTCCGTTATTTTGATTTTGTAGCTAGGTTCATTATCATTTTATTTTTATTTTTATTTCTTTATTTATTTATTTTGTGTTTATTATTTTTATGATCTTGAGGCGATCAATAAGGCATAAAAACGCTGAATTATTTCCTATTGACCTTGAAATTGAGCGTACTTGTAGGAAAAATAGGGTACGAAGGCGGCTTGAAATGGCTAAAAATAATAGAGTGGGTCAACAGGATGAACGCATACCACCAATAGTTCCACCTCCGCAAAATCAAACAGTTCAACCACGTCTTCGAGACATCCAAAGACCGATAATAGCTGTTAACCCTTCTTGCATTCAATTATCCGATGCAGCTAGGAATTATGAACTCAAGAGTTTCCATATGAATTTTCTCCCTACCTTTAACAGTTTGGGAAGTGAGGATGCTTTGGGTTTCATGCGAGAGCTCTATAGTACGGTACAAACTTTACCTTTGAATAATTTATCTGAAGAAGAGCTTAGAATGAAATGTTTTCCATATTGCATGAGGGGTGGTGCTAGGCAGTGGTTGTTAAATTTACCAGAGGGTTTTTTAGGACCTTGGGATGACGTTTACAATGCTTTCATGTTTAAATATTACTCATCTCAAAAGGCAATGGACTATAGGAGTAGGATATGCACTTTTACTCAAAGAGAAGGGGAATTATTTCATGAAGCATGGGATCGTTTCAATTTGCTTTTGAACCAATGTCCACACCATCAATTTCCTTTGTTATTGTTGACACAATTCTTTTATGATGGTTTAAATCCTAATTGTCAGTCTCTTGTAGATACTGCTGCAGGTGGATACACAGGTGATAAAAATAGTGATGAGTTACAAGCTATCTTTGAGAGTCTAGCTAGTAATTCTAGACAAAAAGCAGTGAGAGGTCGAAGAGCTGTTGTGCATGAAATTAGCACACAGTCTGAGTTGACAACACAAGTGGTTGAATTGACTAAACAGATTAACTTGTTGATGACTCGCGATAATTCGAATAGAGAATTTTGTGCTTATTGCAATACATATGGTCATAACTCTTCTTTTTGTATGAATGCAAAGTCATCGCAACCATCTTACGAAGAGGCAAATTACATGGGATCTAATATGGGGAGGCAACCACCAAGAAATGATCCATTTTCCCATACATATAATCCAGGTTGGCGAAATCACCCTAACTTCTCATGGAGAGATCAAGGTAATGCAAGGCCAATGGGACCACCTGGATTTCAGCAACAAGGGCCATCAGGATCTCAGCATCAGCAATACAGACCCTTCCAGTAGCCACCTACACCACAACAACCTCAACTTCCTGCTCAGGAGAAAAAGCCTCAACTGGAGGAGATGTTCATGCAATACATGGCTAGCCAAGCCATATGATGAAGAAGCTAGATGCAAAAATTGATAAGGTTGCTCAGTCCAGCCAAGCATCCATTCATAATTTAGAGGTGCAAGTAGGTCAGTTAGCTGAATTGGTTGCAGAAAAAGATCGAGGTAAGTTTCCTAGTGCCACTGAAATAAACCCTAGGGAAGGAGCTATGGCTGTCACTTTGAGAAGTGGTAAGATGTTGAATGAAGTTTTGAAAGAAAAAGAACCATTGAGGATTGAAAAAGAGAGTGATAAAGAACGAGAGCAACTGCCTAAAGAGAGTTCTAGTGATAAAAACCCTATTTCCTCTACAGTAAAACCTTATGTACCCCCCATTCCATATCCACAAAGGCTACAAAAGAGGAACCAGGACAACAACTTTAAAAGATTTTTAGAGGTTTTTAAAAAATTGCAAATTAATATTCCTTTTGCAGAAGCACTTGCCAATATGTCGTCTTATGCCAAGTATATTAAGGAAATTGTGTCTAATAAAAAGAAACTGGAAGAGTTTTCTACTGTGCATCTAAATGAGGAGCGTAGTGCTATTTTACAAAGCAAATTACCTCCTAAGCTAATGGATCCAGGATGTTTTTCTATTCCTTGCACTATTGGTAATACTATTGTTGATAAATGCTTATGTGATCTAGGTGCCAGCATTAACCTTATGCCTTTAACTCTTTTTAAGAAGTTGGTAATAGCTGAAATGAAGGCAACTACAATCTCTCTTCAACTTGCTGATAGATCAGTCAAGTACCCGCAGGGAGTAGTGGAGGATATCTTGGTAAAAGTTGGTAAATTCTATTTTCTTACTGATTTTCTTATTCTAGACATGGGTAATGATACAGATACATCCCTTATACTTGGTAGGCCATTTTTGTTAACAAGAGGAATAATAATAGATATGCCTTTAGGGAAATTAATTTTAGAGTAGGAACAGAAAAAGAAGAATTCTCTATCTCTAAAGCTGTTAAGTTTCCATCTTTTGATGAATCATGTCATTTTGTTGATGCTATTGAGAAACTTTCAAAAGAAGCATTTGTTAAGCATTCGTTTAGTGAGCCATTAGAAGCATGTCTTGCACTTAGTATAAAGATGGAAGAGGAAGAATCAGATTTTGTTGAGTATCTGATGAGATTAGAAGGTCCGGGTTATTTGCCTACACATCTTAGTAGAAAATATGAAGATTTAAGTAGGGGCAACCCTTTTCCACTCCCTTCTAATGAAACTCCACCTCAACTTGAACTTAAACCACTTCCATCACATCTGAAATATGTTTTTTTGGGTGTAAATGATACTTTTCCTGTGATTATTTATGCTGATTTGCTCCCTGCAGAAGAAGAAAAGCTGATGAGAATATTGAGGCAATTTAAGATTGCTTTAGGGTGGTCTATTGCTGATATTAAGGGGATTAGTCCCTTAGTTTGTATGCACAGGATATTGATGGAAGAAAATTACACCCCTAGTGTGGAAAGTCAAAAGCGCCTTAATCCTAACATGAAAGAAGTGGTACGCGCTAAAATTCACAAGCTTTTTGATGCAGGTATTATCTATCCCATTTCTGATAGTGCATGGGTTAGTCCTATGCAAGTTGTTCCTAAAAAGAGTGGTATCACTGTTGTTAAAAATGATAAAGATGAGTTGATTCCCACTAGAACTATCACAAGTTGGAGAGTATGTATAGATTATAGAAAGCTAAATGCAGCTACCCGTAAAAACCATTTCCCTTTACCCTTTGTTGACCAGATGTTAAAACGGTTAGCTGGCTATGCATACTATTTTTTTTTAGATAGCTATTCAGGTTATTTTCAAATCCCCATTGCCCCTGAGGACCAGGAAAAAACTACATTTATTTGTCCATATGGTACTTTTGCATATAGAAGGATGCCATTTGGTTTATGCAATGCACCTGCTACATTTCAGCGATGTATGATGGCAATCTTTTCTGATATGGTTGAGGACATTATTGAGATTTTTATGGATGATTTTTCAGTAGTTGGTTCTTCTTTTGATACTTGTCTAGCTAACTTGCAGCGTGTTTTGCTGCGTTGTGAAGAGACAAATCTTGTGCTAAATTGAGAAAAATGCCATTTTATGGTACCTGAAGGTATTGTGTTAGGTCATAAAGTTTTGGTTAAAGGGATAGAGGTAAACCGTGCTAAAGTTGAGGTTATTGAAAAGTTACCTCCCCATTCTTCGGTAAGAGCTATTAGAAGTTTTTTAGGTCATGCTGGCTTTTATAGGAGGTTCATTAAAGACTTTGCTAAGATTGACAAACCTCTTTGTAATTTGTTGGTTAAAGATGCCCCTTTTGTGTTTGATGATGCATGTTCAAAGGCATTCAATAGTCTTAAACAAGCTTTAATTTCATCCCCTATTATGGTTGCACCTGATTGGACTTTACCTTTTGAACTTATGTGTGATGCGAGTGATTTTGCTTTAGGTGCTGTTTTAGGACAAAGAAGAAATAAAAAGTTGCATGTGATTTGTTATGCAAGTAAAGTATTAAATGATGCTGAAAATAATTATGCAACTACTGAAAAAGAATTTTTAGCCATTGTTTTTGCTCTTGACAAATTTCGCTCTTATCTTGTTGGATCAAAGGTAATTGTCTACACAGATCATTCAGCCATTAAGTATTTGTTTCTTAAAAAAGATTCTAAACCTAGATTAATCCGTTGGGTTTTGTTATTGCAAGAATTTGACTTAGAAATTAGAGATAAGAAAGGAACTGAAAACTTGGTGGCTGACCACTTGTCAAGGTTAGAGCATATGAAAAAATCTGATGTCCAGGAGTCCATAAATGATGAGTTCCCTGATGAGAGATTATGGTTCATTAAAGATAATGTTGTACCTTGGTTTGCTAATTTTGTTAACTTCTTGGTTGCTAACATTGTTCCACATGATTTTAATACATACCAGAGAAAGAAGTTATTTTCAGAAATCAAGGACTATTTTTGGGATGAACCGCTGCTTTTTAGGAGATGTGCTGATGGGATTGTCAGGCAATGTGTACCTGAAGAGGAGATGGTCCAAATACTTCATCATTGTCACTCTTCACCATATGGTGGGCATCACGGAGGTAACAAAACTGCTGCCAAAGTCTTACAAAGTGGCTTTTATTGGCCAACTTTGTTCAAAGATGCGCAGAGCTATGTCATGGCATGCGATAGATGCCAACGTACAGGTACAATTGGGAGGAGACATGAAATGCCCCAACATGGAATCTTTGAGGTAGAACTTTTTGATGTTTGGGGTTTAGATTTTATGGGACCTTTTCCACCTTCTCATGGTAAGTCTTATATCTTGGTAGCTGTTGATTATGTCTCCAAATGGGTTGAGGCAATTGCATTGCCTAATAACACCGCTAGTAGTGTAGTTAAATTTGTTAAATATCTTTTCTCACACTATGGTGTTCCTAGAGCTTTTATATGTGACAATGGAGTGCATTTTAAGAACTCTCAATTTAAAGCTTTGTTGTTTAAATACGGTTGTCATCTCAAGCACGGGACCACATATACCAACCTCAATCAAGTGGTCAAGTAGAGGTTTCTAACCGTGAACTTAAAAGAATCTTGGAAAAAACAGTAACTTCATCTAGGAGGGATTGGTCTGTGAAATTACTTGATGCATTATGAGCATATAGAACAGCTTATAAGACTCCCTTAGGGATGTCACCTTATAGGCTAGTTTATGGTAAATCGTGTCATCTTCCTGTTGAATTAGAACATCGTTCTTATTGGGTAGTTAAAACTTTAAATTTTGATTTGAAAGCTGCAGGTGAGAGATGATTACTACAGCTGCATGAGTTAGATGAGATACGTCATGAATCTTATGAGAATGCACGCATTTATAAGGAACGAACCAAGGCTTGGCATGATAAAAGAATTTTGAGAAGAGAGTTTGAAGTTGGGCAAAAAGTTTTATTATTTAACTCACGGTTTAAACTTTTTCCAGGGAAATTGAAGTCTAGATGGTCAGGTCCTTTTGTGATCACTAAAGTTCATCCATATGGGGCCATAGAGATTGAGGGAGATGAGAAGAGACCGTTTATAGTCAATGGACAACGACTCAAGCATTACAAAGAAGGAGAAACTGTGGCTTGTCTCGACACAATCATTCTCAACTCCATTTGACAACTAACAGGGGAGTTTCCTATTTACTGCATTTTCTCGTTCTTGTTTTCTATTTAACATTGAGGACAATGTTGAGTTTGAGTGTGGGGAAGGGAAAGTTTAGGGGATGTTTTCTGTAGAAAATATTTAAAAAAAAATTATGCATTTTCTGCATTTTTCTCTATTTTTCTGCAATTTTCTGCGATAAGTTCTGCACTTTTCTGCATTTTGTTTGCAACATTTTCAGCACTTTTCTGAGATTTTCAGCAGCATTTCATTCATTTTTCAGCAAAATAAAGTTTAAAAAAATGCCATCTAATGACTATGTTGATTGGGAGATAAGTTCTAGTGTCTTGGGGATGCATAATATCAATGAATGTGTTTGGCTATATGTATGCTTGCATAGAGATGGTAGTCAAGTTCTGTCACACCGTGAGCTTTTGAGCCTAGAGGTTGCCCACTGCAACTTATTTTCATTTTTTGAGTGTTTATTTTCCCTCTTTGATTGTGTTACTTCTAGAACTTGCTTCATACCATTGCAGAGCTACATGTTATGTGATGACACGAGAATGATTAAGGCATTAGGATTTAGCCTTATAGCCTTAAAAATGATCACTTCCTTATACATGTTATTTTTCCCCTAGTGAACCATTTTGAGCTGTAAAATGAATAAGGCATTTTTCTTCATTAGCCAATCCCAAAGAACCTTAGCTCATAAAAAGAAGCCTCTTAACCCGTCCTTGGGTCAGTGGATGTCATTATCTCATTTATATGTGCAAGACGATCAAAAGTGATGAAGTATGGGTGAGATTGGGGTTGAAAGGTGACTGTATAGATGGTTTGCTTTGGGTGAGGAATTGTTTGTGATCAAAGGGGGTGAATAACGGGAAAAAGTGGGTTGTAAACTCTTGTTAGCCCAGAACTTTTGTGCTCGTTTTGCTGTTAAAATGATTTATGATTTATGACTTATGAGCAATGAGGGCATGATAGTATAGAAAGTTGATGATTATGGGAATGTGAGGAAGGTTGAAATTTTTGAATAATTTGTTTATCTTTCCCTATGAATATACAAAAAATTGGGAAGAGTACCATTGAGGGTTGTGTGGAAATAAAGAGTTATTTCTTTAGTTTTATAAAAAAATTGAAAAAAAAAGAGAAGAAAACAAAAAAAAACAAAATAAAAAAATAGAAAAAAGATGAACATTTTGGGATTTTTGGTGAATTTATAAGTGAAAGTAAAGAGGGGGAATGGAGTAGTGATGACTTGTGTTTGGTGGGAAAGAGTTTTGTTGGTAGAATACAAGTTTCTTGCTCTTGATATGGTGGAATTATGGCTCTACTGATTCCTTGGACTTTATTTGTTATCCCTTATACCATTTCTTTCTTAACCCACATACCCTTGGCCCCATTACAACCAAGAAATAAAGACCTTTTGACTCGTGTTTTTCATATAATTTTGGTAGTGGACTTTTGGTGGACAAGCAAGCCTATGGCAAGTGCACTCTCAATAGAGGATGGTGTGTACCCTTCTTATATATTTACATAGTTACGTATATATGAGGGATTGAGTGAACAACCGTGAAGACTACTATTCTCTATTGTCTTGTGTGCATATGACTTTGAACTCTCATGAAGTATTATGTGTTCACCAATTCCCTTGAATTGAATGCCTAGTTGACATGGTTATAGTTGGTAGTTTTATTTCATTGCATAAGTTTGCTTGGGGACAAGCAAAACCTTGAGTGTGGGGAAGTTTGATAAGCTTAATTTCTAGGCATTTTTAGAGTAATTTTAGTAAGTGATTTGCATAAATAAATTATGTTTTAGTGTTGATCTTATTATAAATATTATATTTATTTATAAGTTACTAGTTTAGATTGGTTTTAATAAATATTAGGCTAATGTTGCAATTTTTATTAATGTAAATAAGAATTTCATTTCAACTATAGGATTACATTTATTTGGTGGTTTTATATATTTAATTTTAGACAAGTGTTTTAATAATTAGGTTTAATTAAGTTCTGTCATTAGGTTATAATTGCCATTACTTTAATTAGGTTATTTTATTTGATTTTGGTATTTGATGGACTTGCGCAGCACAACAAACAAAAGAGAACAAAAAAGGAAAATTAATTTGTTTTTCCCTTGGTTCACTGGAACGGACGAAAGAAAAAGGGGAAAAAAAGAAAAGGGGTTTTAATTGGTTCTTTTGCGTACGGCAGAACACAGACGGAGACAGAGGACCCGGACTGGAAAAAAAAGGGAACCTCGGGAGCAGCTACTATACGATCGTCGGGCGGGAATTCCAGCGAGGACGAGGAGGAATCCGAGACTCCATCGCATGAGTTCTCCGGGCATAGATCGCCACTCTCATCTCTTTAGGCTTGAATCACTTTCTCCCGTCTCTGTTTTACTTTTGTTAGTTGTTCGGTTAAATTTTCAGATTAATATGTTCTTTTGATATGCTAAATTTCTTGAGTAGTTTATGCAATTAATTATGATTATTGGCTAGAACTTTGAATTAGGGATTTGGACTAGCCTTAGATTAGATTAATTGATTATTCTTCATGTGCTGATTCTTCTAATTTCAATTGAATAATTGAGAGTGATTATATTTACCTTATGTATTTTAGTTGTGGATCATGTGATTGGCCATTGCATATTTCTATTATTAGGGTTTATAAGAAAAATTGACAGGTGAATTATGAACCTAGACCTCGTAAGATAAGCACAATTGACCTAAACTAGACATAGCTTTAGGTATTTGTGGTGAGTTTTGGTTGTTGCTTAATGGGTTCAATTAATGCTGGTGAACTATCGACGGATGATCACAGTTAATTGAATACAACCTAGTCTTTTATCAATTGGAAATTTCCTTTGCTTTTAATTCACAAATAATTATTTTAATACATGAATTTCTTTTATTTGCCTTTTTCCTATCTACAAGATTAGTTATTAAGAATAGCAGTTAATTGTGTTCTTCGTGGGATCGACCCTGGAATACTCCAGGAATTTATACAGCGATTGACTTTGTGCGCTTGCAGAAAATATCGATCAGTAGCAAAAGGAACACCATCTGCTTCTGCCACGAAAAAAGCTTCCACTTCCAAGCACCCGAGGCAGTGACCAGGAAGACAACACCGAAGGCTTCCAAGAAGGCTCCTACCAAAACTCAGGCTGATCCATCAAAGAAACCTTCCATGAAAGTCTCAAAGAAGAAGGCGCCCACACTTCCAATCATTTAAGTACCCATTGCTGAACCAACTGATGTTCCAGCCACCACTCTGGCTAACGACCCAACTAAGGAGATTGTTGCTGTAGTTCCAGTTCCTCAGCCAACTGAGGAAGTTCCCAGGTTGGACCCGATCCAAACCAATGATGGTGATGACTCTGATAATTTTCTTCGTACTATGTTGGGTCATCATTAAAAATTCTCTTACTTATAGGAGTTGTAAGGATCCAATTTAAATAAATCCCTTACAAGAATTAATCAAGAATTGGGCTTTTAGAATAAATAATTAATTCTGGAATAAGAAATATATATGTATATATATATATATATATCAATTGGAAAGATTAAGCCCAATTAAATTGAACAAATTGCCAGGTGGAAAATAATTACCGGTCTCAAAGCTTGGACGAAATTACAGGGTGTTACCCTCTACCCCCCTTAAAAGGAGCTTCGTCCCCGAAGCTCAAAGCTAACGGGAACTAGAAACGAAACGGTTCAAGGAAATAAAAGATCGATCAAAGGTTAAAGAAAAGATTGCTCAACCAAACCTATACTTAAGAGCATACTATACTTCTAACTCCTAAACTTCTAACTTACCAACCCAAGCGAGGGAAAACACAACCTAAAAAGTATTCTACCTGAAGCTTCAACTTGCCTACCTTGATCAAACAAAGCTGGAAACGCTTCCTCAACACATCCTCCATATCCTAGGTCGCTCCTTTGGCCACGCGGTTGGATTACACCACCTCCACGGACTTCCCTACTTTCCGGTGCGCTCATCTTGACTGGGTGCCCAAAATTTCTTATCGGCTTCTCTTCATAAGATAGGGCATCTTCAAAGGTTACCACTTCAAGCTGGATAACACGAAGTGCATCATGCACATATTTTCTTCAGCAGCAAAACGTGAACGCATCACGCATCTGGTCTAACTTGGTCGGCATATGTCTTCCATCGGTCATGGGCGTCTTTCATTCTTTCTTGAGTCAACTCAACTTTTCTGATGACACTTGCAGACGCTACGATCCTAGGGTTACCCGATTTGCCAAATCTTCCCAACCGAACGGGCTTCTACACTTCTTTGCTTTGACCTTCTGACAGCTTAGGCGAACTATCTTTTCTTGAAAAATCCAGCTTAGAACCATTCCATAAGGCAAATTCGTTTTCAGGATAGAAAATTAAAACTAGTACGGTAGTGCATATGGAGAAAATATTTATAGCATATACGTTTAGTGTCAAAAATTTGTGACCCAACAAGGAAGGAGAATGAAAGGCTTCAGGTTTAAGGTGGAAGGACGATCATCGAGTAAGAATAGAATCAAGAGTTATCAAGGTCACAACTTAGGAAATAAGGTTGTCGTCTTGCACAAAAATCATTTCAAGAAGCAAACAAGGACAACGTTTGAAAAGATAGAAGGAATTTTCCAACCAAAGAAATATCAAGTTCTTTAAAGCAAAGAGAAGAAAAGAAAAGAAAAGAAAAGAACTTGGTTTCGAGAAAGATAGGGACGAGGTTTGAGAACAACGAAAGAGCTTTCAAATGGTAGGATATTCAGTTTATTCCAAGATAAGAAAGAAATTAAGTCTCAAGAGGAAATAGGAATGAGGTCTTGAAAGACAAAAATGATTTCTCAACGATAGGGTATGCAATTTTCCAAAGAAAAGAAATAGATTCAATTTCGAAAAGAAATAAGAATGAGATTCAGAATAGTTAGAAGAGATGTCTCAATGAAAGAGTATGCAAGTTTCCAAAGAAAGAAAGGAAATTCAGTTTCCAGGGAAGATATCAATGATGTCTAGAATCGATAGAAGGGATTTCTCAACGGGAGGATAGTTGGATTTTCAAAGAACAAGGAGGAATTCGGCTTTAAGAAGGGTAAGGAATCTCTCAACTCTAAGCGATTTCTTCGGCTTGACGATTTGACCACGATACTTTAACCGATTGACGGTTCTTGACTTTGCTTCCCACACAACGCGAATCTAAAATTCGGATAAGCTCTACTTCATAAGATATGACTTGCACATCCTTATCACTCTAGGAGAGGCCGAAGGCGATGAATCGTGAATGACTGATGGGTGCAGAACGAGAGATTTCCGAGGAAGCTTTATGAAAAGGTAGGTTCAACTAAGGAGGTATCGCCTGATCTTGAAAGGAGATCCGTCTATTATTAATGGTGATCCGGGTTTGCTTCCTTGTACTCTGAAACATTGAGGTCCTAAAGCTAACGTAACGCGTGCACCTTCTTCAGCATTAAGAATTCTTGCTCTTTTGATCGTTCAAGATCTTTCGAGGAGTCTTTTGATTACTCGAGTGGTAAGCATTGATGTAGAACGGTTCAACCAAGTCTCGGTATTCATCTTGGGAGCCTTGCAGGTCAATGGTGCGAATCTGTATCAACTCGTCTTTTCACTCTTCATTGGTTCTTCTTGTTAGTTATCCGGGGTAGTGGAGTGCAGCTCTCAACTTTAATCTTTGCTTTTAGCGTGATCAATGGTACCTTCCCAATGCAGGGTATATAAGCTAAACTTCTCTCAGGATCAACCTCTTGGATTGTGCTAGTCTTTAGGTTCCCTTCGGTTGGTCTTGATCTTTTGACGATTCGGTCTTCCACTAGCTGGCTTAGCTACTCCTTATTTCTTTCTTGCCACCGAGGTTCCTTCCTTAAGCTCTTTCACAAGGAGTTACTTCCGAGGTGCACCGAATAGATTGCACGAGGTCCTTATTTCGCAATTCACTTCTTAGTTTCTTCGCACTTCATGAGATCGGACACTTGATAATGGCGTTTCTTCTTATCTTCAGGGGTCTTAAGCGTCCAAGTTTTCCTTTCTACTTGACTTAGTCTTCTTTGCCTTTAAGGTTGCAATTTCTAACTTGTTCCTTTGTAGCTGCTTCAGAGGTAGGTAAGACTATCTTAAGGTCCGCAAATCATGACCTCAAATTCTACCTCTCAGGCTTCATCATTATCACACTTAGCTTGCACGAGGTTCTCCATTACTGATCCCGAAGCTTCTACTTGGCGAGACATGACTCCTTGTTGGCATGTCAGCGTCCGCCCTTACCGTTCCCTCAAAGCCGAGGGTCTTCGAGTCTTTAGTCTTCGAGCTCCTTTCGTTTTCTTCGTCTTGCAACGAACTTCAACTACACAAGGTTTATTTTTCAAGTCTTGAGGCGAACGAAGGTCTCGCAGACGATACTACGCACATGAAGATGCTGATTCTGGGGAACGTAGACTGCTACCGATGACTTCAAACCGCGAGTAGATTAGTCTTCTTCAACGAGCTGCCAATCTTCTGATTGCTTAGACGCATGCGGTGTTATCCATCGTTTCACATCAACTAACTACTTATTCCTAGTCTAAAGCAGGCTCTCTAAGCAAAACTAAAACGAAGCGACTTATCTAAAAGCGATTAAGACTTACCGGGAAGACGCGCCGCAAGCTGCAAACAACAAGGTTAACAAGGCACAAATAATATAAACAAATAAGGCGTGTCCTCACCGCGATTCCTAGAATTCACACATCCTAGGATTCTCAAACACCTTAACTCCTACTGATCAAGTCCTAGAGTCTCAAAAGTTCAACCCTAGGATCTCTACTCAGACCTCAACACAGGCTCTGATACCAACTGTGACACCCCAACTTTTCTCAACCCGAGATAGCTAAACTTTAACACAAAAGCTGTCTATCTCAACTATCAAACAAAACATAGCGGAAGCGATTTATAACCTAAGGGGTATCATGCCACATCTAGGTAAGAAAACACGGCCTAGATGCACAGGCTAACCAAAAACTAAACCAACTGTATAAATATAAATCCTCAAAACATATCCAAAACATCCAAAATCTAACACAAGAGTATATAGAATCTCATCATTGGCACACACACCCAAACATAAAGTCTAAAACAACGTCAACTATGTCTAAGCCGCCACATAAAGATAAGCTCTAACGCGCTCTCGCTTAGACTTATTCCCATAAAGATAAGCTCTAACGCGCTCTCGCTTAGACTTATTCCATACCTGGAAAACATACAAGAAACCTCGCTTAGACTTATTCCATACCTGGAAAACATACAAGAAACCATTATTAGACTTATTCCATACCTGGAAAACATACAAGAAACCATTAGCAAAAGACTGCTAAGCAACCACCATTCACACCCACCGTTTGTAAATAGGTTTGCGCACGCATATAGAATATATACACCAACGAACTGTTCAACATTTAAAATCGGATACTCAACAACAATACGCTGAAAGAATACATTTAAAATCGGATACTCAACAACAATACGCTGAAAGAATATATAAACCAAGACTTCTCAAACAACAATACGCTGAAAGAATATATAAACCAAGACTTCTCAACAATACCAATATCCAACCGAATCACAACTCAACCGAATACTCATAAGGAACAACTAAACCGCAATATATGTCAAAGAATAACCGATAACCAACAAGATACAATACAACTCAAGAGTCACAAGGAATCAAACAGACCTCAACCCAAGGATAAGAACAAAACCTTAACTTCCAACCCAAGTACCAATTCTCACACCAATCACCAAACCCGAAGTTAGTTCACAATCAGTTCATAGGGGCAAGAGCACAATCACAGGGGTAAAAACCCAATCACAGGGGCAAAAGCCCAATCACAGGGACAATAGCCCAATCACATGGGTAAAAACCCAATCACAGGGGCAAAATCCCAAAGTTAGTCCCACATAGTCAAGTAATGTCCACAGTTAGTTCACCCACCATCAACCGAAAGATACTCAAGAATCCACCACTCCATATCCAACCTCAAACCCATCCCAAGAACAAACAAGTCACAGTGTTCATCTCAGAATATGAACACAACCAACTCCAGAGAATATAACCAAGAATTCAACCAACCAATAGACTCATATAACGAACCAAGAGACGTGAATAAACACTCCAAAACATGGTAAAATACTCAACAAGATATCCCAATAAAATCCAGAATCAAAGGTGGAACAAACAGACAACAGATCACAGAACAACTCATTGGAACCAAAATCCGAGAAGACCTGGCGGAACAGAGTCACGGAACTGCCCCCTCCGCCACCTTCCTCCGCAAGAAGCACACGGAGTACACTGGCGGAAGACCTTCCCCCGCCAACCTCTACCGCCACACTCTTGCGGAAGACTCTAGCGGGACACATTATACCGCTAGGGTGCACCGCAAAAGCAAACCCAACGCACTATTCCCAGACTCAGATCAGAATACGAATGTTCATTTCCAGAATACAAAAATAAGATCAGATTGTCCAGATTACATCTCCTAGAAGCCAAATAAACAAGGAATCCATTCCAATAAATATCCACAAACATCATATGCAAAGGATCAAGAACACAAGTTCCCAAATCCATCAAGATAACTTCACAGACAATCAAAAATAGGCTAAGCAGCAAAGAATTTCTCAGGATTCCCATACACCAAGTAATATTCATAGATTAAGAGGGTAAAATAGATTTTAGAGGACATGATGGTTACCTCTTTGGAGCACACTTCAACCAAGAAACCTCAAAACTCCCTACAAAGCTTCACCTCCACCTTGATCATCTTTTTCCCAAAAGATCCCCAAAAGAACAACATAAGAACTTGTATAAAGATTATGAAAATAACATGATGCAAGGTATATTCCTAAAGATAAACACTTACCCAAGCCCTATCAATCCTAAAAGAACAAACTTGATCTTGGATCTTGAAGAAGAAAGTGTAGGATTTACTTAGGGTTCTTTAGAAGTAGAAGGAATATGATGAAATATATTTGCAGGAGGATGAAAAGAGGAATAGGGTTGTAAGTACAAGACTTTTATACTAGTAGGGAAAGATCATCACATATATCTCGTATGTATCATATTAGGGTGAAGACATGAAATAATGGGCCCTTATAAAAATGGGTCACACATTATTTATTATACTACTAGCTAGTAAGGAATTAATCCTTCAAGCATAATATATATATATATATATATATATATATATATATATATATATATATATATATATATATATATATATATATATATATATATATATATATAT
>NC_044924.1:16312264-16317245 GCF_003576645.1 Ipomoea triloba | reverse complement strand
ATATATATATATATATATATATATATATATATATATATATATATATATATATATATATATATATATATATATATATATATATATATGGCCATCATTAAAAATGTTCTTACTTATAAGAATTGTAAGGATCCAATTTAAATATATCCCTTACAAGAATTAAATCAAGAATTGGGCTTTTAGAATAAATAATTAATTCCGGAATAAGAAATATATATGTATATATATATATCAATCGGAAAGATTAAGCCCAATTAAATTGAATAAATTGCCCGGTGGAAAATAATTACCGGTCTCAAGGCTTAGACGAAATTATGGTGTGTTACATAAACAGAGCTATGTCGAAGGAATGAACACAACAGAACTCATCTACTGATGGAATCGAGGAGTAGTAACAGGGCACAATATTCTCTAGGCCTTCAAAAACTAGTTCAACTTCAAAATTTCTGGAAAATATGTCGAACTGATCAAAGATAAAAAATATTCGTGATTCCAGAAAAGCTATCTACGACGAGCTTGACATGAGGGATCTGATTGAAAAGGAGAAACAAAAGAAATAAGCGTTGTAATTGTCATCTTTCTTTTTAGTCTTCATCTACTTCATTGTAATGATTTTCATATCTCAATAAAAAATGTGTTTTTAGGGTTGCGTTGAGTTTTTATTTCAAGTAATTTTACTCCTAGAAATATAAATTTTTAAGCTCAACTATTTGGCTGTTTGTAATGAAAATCCTTTCATGGATAAATTCAACCTTATGGTTAGAGTATTGGTTTTGACATCATCAAAAATGGAGAAATTGTTAGGAACCCTTTGTACTTAGATTTTAATGATACATAACTTAGGAGTTTAAACCCCTCGAATTCATCTATCAGGGCGAGTCCTTACATGAAACGAATCGATAGTCAAATCGTTATCTAGAAGAGTAATCAGCATGTAATCGTGGACATCAACTCATCATTCTTTATTTTACCCAAGTTGATAGTTCTCATTGATTATGTACTAAGGACGTATCATAAAGACCGAGGAATTGAAGACATGAAGATAAGAATACTAAGTGATAAGCACCAAGAATTATACTTAAAAACTGTCTAAAATGGATTAGAAGTGTAACGTTTTGCCATCCGATCATAACAATCTCGTGCATTTTAGCTCAGATGTGATTAAAATCTTCTAACATCAATCCTAGTAAAAGTTTTTAAGTATTTTACAGGTTGAAGAGGGATTTGAGGCTAAAACAGAGCAAAAGACAAACGAAGCCGCAAAGCAGCACCTTCCCACGCAGCCCAACACGCGTGTGGAGGGGCGTGGAATCTTTCCAGAAACCATCCACGCCCACCACCACGCGTGGTGGCATGCGTGGTTGGGCCAAGGGCTATTTCGGGAAATTTGTTCCCTTTTGTCACCTATATAAATCCCTTTTGCCCTAAACCTAGGGAGAGCTTCTTTAGAATATTTTAGATCTGAAAATTGTAGAGAGTTTTCTCCCCTCTTGGTGGAAAATTCCTTTTCTTCTAGGTTAGATTAGATTCAAGGGCAAGGATGAAGATTGGAATTTCAAGAACAAATTGTAAAAGAATCCCCTCTTGAGGGTGGTAACTATTCTCTCCAAATCTTAATCTAATATTTGTTTCTTTGAGATTTCCTTTCTTTTTCTTGTTTCTTTAGCATGTTAGAGTAGATTAGAAAGGGGATTGGTGGCCCCAAGGTTAAACTATGTGGATGTTTGATATAATTTCTATTTGAATTGTGAGTTTCTTGATTGTTGGATGATAAACGTGTGTGGATGATGTTCTTTAAGCTTTGTGCCTAGTGTGGCCACATTAGGTAGCAAACCCAAAGGAAGTGAGTGTGTGCGCGATAGCGGCTACTCACGAGTCTAACTCACCCACATCTCCGCCCTTAGTTCGAAAGGATGAGGTCCGAGAGGAGTGGTAGACAATGTGTTCGATGAAATGCCCCAACCGAATGAGGATGTGGGAGTCTAAAGTGTGACGCCACTTGGTAAAGTGCCACGAACTCCCTAGTCTGTTCCACATCTTTTGCTCGCAAGACCATACAAAGATAGACCACATAGGAAAGCCTAAAGCCCCAATCTCCGCCTTTCCATTTATTTTTATCACAACCATTATCCACCTTTCCCTCTTTTACAAATGAATCCTACCCCTAGCCATTCCCGTAACTCTTATCTTTCAACCTCTTAAATGCCAACATACTAATTCGTTCCCATTCGCCATCCTTGAGAGACACGACACTCGGGGAGTCTTGACTCTTCGTTTTACCATCTTCACATTCAACCTCACCACATACCCACAACATCACTAAGGCCAAGAGGTTATTAAAATGCCGAATCATGGAAGGGTCTACCTCTTGAAGTTTATCAAGGTCGAATGATAAAGAGCGATCACTCGAGGAGTTATTGGGAAAATGATAAAGTCAAGCATTCGAAGTTGAGCACCAAATGCACGAATCATTACACGATTCGATTGGACAAGGCAGAAACATTCTCTAAGTGACTTACAGTCTGAAGCCTTAAATTGTGGGATGATTTGTCTTGGACAAACCAAGTCCTAAGAACAGATCCCTAAATCAAGTTTCATAAAATGCCATGTTTTTTTGTGCAGAACTATAGGACAAATGTCTGCATGTATTAAGGTTTAAACGGCTAGAAAGTACTGGCACCCACATAGGCTCAATACCCTGCGGTTATTACACACTGATCAAAGGTGGTTTGAAATTTTGTCTTCCCTCCAACGGGAAAATTTTTCTCACCTATAAATAACACATTTCTATTCAAAAAGAGGTGTTGATCATTCTAAGAATTCACAAGTGTGGGGATAACTTCTTTATGCGGTTGTGCGATGATTAATGCTCTGTATATAATATTCTAAACTGATGCACCTTACGCTTTGAATTTACGCACCTTAAGCTGGATTAACATAAATATGAATTTGTAGAGAAGACCTTATATAGAATATTGGTTGTGTTTTGGAACTGCAAAAAAAGAAAAAAAAAACTGTCCTCAATTAAAGAAGCAAATTGTAAAAAATTGTGCACCTTAAGAAAGAAAACAACGTACCTTTTATATATACATACATATACATACATACATAATATATATATATATATATATATATATATATATATATATAATAAACATAATAAGTGTGAATGAAGGTTACACCCTTCATTTATGTCCATTTTTTCCGTTAAGTTTTTTTGTACATTATGCTATAAAAGTTGTACTTTACAATATGTTAGACAAACATACCCCTACCGTTATAACTTCCATTATCTTTTCCACTATTGTTATCATACACATGCATCCACTATATATTTTCTTTTTTTCTTCAATAATAATAATATATACACATTATATAAAATTTATAAAAATATTTTACATTATTATTATTATTATTTACAATAATTTAAATATCTAAAATCTAAATAAATTTAAAATTTTAATATAAAATATTAATATTGGGCACCTATTTTTTGCGCATCGCACATAAGAAAAACTAGTATATATATATATATATATATATTGGGAAAATGGCATCTTTAGTCCCTAAGTTATAGGGGTAGTGTAGACTCAGTCCCTAAGTTATGGCTGTATGCGAGTTTAGTCCCTCAGTTACTCACAAAGTGGCGAGTTTAGTCCCTGAACATTAAATTTGACGAAAAAATTAAAAAATATTCAAAATTTGAGGGGTAAAATAGGAAATTCACATTTTATTATTCTTCTTATATCAAAACCACTTTTACAACATTATTTTTTCACTTCTTAGCCTAATTATTTTCAATATTTTTCATTTTTAAAAGCATTTTAATAACTTTCAAATGACTTGTTAGGAACCTGACTCTCGTATAACACACTTAAAACTTAGCACAAATAAAGAAATGCATGATCATTGTATTTAGGTGTATGAAACACACTGTCCTAACAAGTTTTTATCTTTTTACTAAGCAACAAATGTAATAAAATTAAAACTTTTGAGATTTTTTTACACACTATCCTATCTCAAAAGTTTTAATTTTATTACATTTGTTGCTTAGTAAAAAGATAAAAACTTGTTAGGATAGTGTGTTTCATACACCTAAATACAATGATCATGCATTTCTTTATTTGTGCTAAGTTTTAAGTGTGTTATACGAGAGTGAGGTTCCTAACAAGTCATTTGAAAGTTATTAAAATGCTTTTAAAAATGAAAAATCTTGAAAATAATTAGGCTAAGAAGTGAAAAATAATGTTGTAAAAGTGGTTTTGATATAAGAAGAATAATAAAATGTGAATTTCCTATTTTACCCCTCAAATTTTGAATATTTTTAAATTTTTTCGTCAAATTTAATGTTCAGGGACTAAACTCGCCACTTTGTGAATAACTGAGGGACTAAACTCGCATACAGCCATAACTTAGGGACTGAGTCTACACTACCCCTATAACTCAGGGACTAAAGATGCCATTTTCCCATATTTATTTATTTATTTATATTTATATATGAGTAATGCTACCTACCTCTACCTCTCCTAAAATCTCCCTCTTGACATGACACTTTTTATTGATGATTTAGTCTTTGATAATAAGTTAGTGCAATGAGGTCTCAATTCATGACATCTAATTGTTATAAGCCATGTTAGGAATGATTTTAAGTAGGGGGCTTTTTAGAGGAACAAAGCATATGTATATGATCAAACGTGAACTTGGTTTCTCGTGATAAGTGTGGACTAATTTGATCAGTCCATCTAGGATGATTAATGACTAAAAATGACGGGGTCAATTTTATAAATATAAGTATAAGAAAATCAACTAAGGGAATCAATGCATGTATTTTTTTAATATAACAAAATTAATTAGACCAAGTCTATTCTTTTTGCAAACTAATATCAGTAACTCAATTGCACATGAGATAACACCAACCACAAAAAAAAAAAAAAAAAAAAAAAAAAAAAAAAAAAAAAAAAAAAAAAAAAAAAAAAAAAAAAAA
>NC_044924.1:16106599-16312187 GCF_003576645.1 Ipomoea triloba | reverse complement strand
AAAAAAAAAAAAAAAAAAAAAAAAAAAAAAAAAAAAAAAAAGCGAACAAGCAAGACGAAGACAATGACAAAATTATCCAAAAACGAATTAGAAAAACTTAGAATAATTCTCACATTGTTGCTATAAGGTTCGAACCTTAGTCCCTACTGAATCAGTATGCTAAGTTTGTGCGGACTATATTTATTTAACTTATTGTGTATTAATCAATATATAAACTTACTTTTTGAAAGTAAAGAGCGAAGATAAAGTGGTAACACATTTGAAATAAAAAAGAATTAGGTTAAATGAGCACGTCAGCCACATGAGTGGTGGAATTAGTTGGCCAATAAGAATTGTGAAGCTGGTGGACGCGTAGATAGAGTGGAGATCCGCCACGTGTACGGCAAGCCCGAATGATGATCAGTTAATAGCAAGCTGCAACTTTGAATGCGCCAGCTCAGCCATCCACCTTCACCGCTCCGCCGGTGCATATACGCCGTATACTACTCCCTATACTCCTACGCCTACATATACGTGACTTTTGTCAAGTGTATACACGTGTTTAGTGACGTGGATTTTTGCCTTGGCGCTCTCCCTCTACTTTCTTTCTCCATTCTCTGCTCTCTCTCTCTCTCTCTCTCTGCCCAGTTCAAAGCACACTTTCATTCTCCTCTCTTTTCTGGACTCCTTTTAGAGAGAAAGTAGAGAGAGAAAATGCCGAACTTTTCACATAACTAGCTTAAAATTTACATTTTCCGGAGCTTTTCTCTCCCCGAAGCTTACGGTACGTAGAATTTCCTAGAAATTATATATATTTTTTCCAACTTCAATTTCGTTTCCATGTTTCAAACTACTCATAATTGATTGATGTTTTATTTTCTAATTTGACTGCGTTCAACAGTAAGGTAGGAAGTTAAAACGATGAAATGTTTAAGGATTTGAATCAGCAAGGGTGTAACTTTGAGTTAATAGCACTATTTTTCAATAAATTTATGATATGGGATTCTAGATTCTTGTGTGATTTCTAGTTTTATGTTTCCGAGGCATCAGACGAGGATAACTTTGTCCTTTCCTTGTAGGTTATCTTTAGGTTGAGAGTACTGTTACTGTTATACTTTGTTTCTATTCACTTGATTTGAGTGGAAACTCTATTTGGACAATTATGCCCCAAGGTGCTGCTTGTTTTTACCCCGGACACGATTCAGTTTTGTCTCTACCCCTCTGGATTAATTCTGCATGTTTAGATTTCTCTAAACCAGAGAAAATATCTTAAATTGCATGTTTGTGCATTGATGCTTGCGTGGGTAGGTGTACAAATTGGGAAATGGAAACTTAAACAAAGAAAACATATGAGTATTGTCTGGTTAATGGACAACAGTTTTGTTAAGGATCTACTTCACACTGAAACATTTGCTGGCAATGGCTATTCCACTTAGCATTCTAAAGCACACTGAATGAAGCTTACTTGGATCTGATCATGAAATAGGATGTTATTGCAAGAATTTTATGTGTCACAGGATAAAGATATGACAAGGTAATGTTCCTGGAGTGTTTGTAGGAAAATGTTAATTGGATTTTCAAAACTTGTAAGATTCTATAACAAGTCTTGTTTTCCTAGACAATGAGTTTTGAATAAATGTCTCCCCATAACCAATAGTTTGAAGTCTTATACAAGGGAGGGGTGTCATAGTTTGCGTTTTTGTTTGTTTGTTTGTTTGTTGTGTTTTAGCAACATATTGCTGCGTTTGATTTTTATTTTTCCTATGTTTTTGTCATGGTATATCCCTGCCTCAATAGGCTTGAAAGTTATTAGGCCACCAGCACTTTCCATTGCATTGTATTGGCAAGCCTGTTGCAATGCCTAAACAAATCTTGCTAAAATGCACGCTCATATTGATTTATTGCTACATTTGTCAGCTTGAAGTCTAGCAGTTTGTTTTAGTAATTACTAGATAATGTTTTTAAAAAGTTCATTAGCATAATTTTGACTGGTGACAAGAAAACAAAGTTTTTGCTTTAGCATTGAATTGCTGGAGTATCCAGTTGGCCATAAGCCATGGGAAGCAGCGAGGAAGGGAAATCTTGTAAACCTGAGAAGTCATCTTCACCCACACCGGTAAGCTAAATTGTGAAAATCACATGTATAGTCTGAACTACTGTTGTTAATTTGACACTTTTCTTGTATGCATGATGCATCACAGCTAGATTGATTTGTCAATATCTGAATTAACTGATGTATATTTGAATGCCTAATATACTGAGTTGCATATTATTTTAAAATCCATTTCAATTGTTTACAGGAACTGGGCAATATTCATGTGTATCCTGATTGGGCAGCAATGCAGGTACACGATTAAACATATACAGTCATATACTTCAACCATTTTGTTGTTTAGTGTGATTGTTATTAGCAACTTAAGAAAGAATAATAATCAGGCCTATTATGGACCCCGAGTCACTGCACCTGCATATTTCAACTCAACTGTTGCACCTGGTCATGCTCCTCACCCATATATGTGGGGACCACCACAGGTACTAAACCAATTGGTAATTATTATTATTATTATTATTTTTTTTTTTTTTTTTTTTTTTTTTTTTTTTTTTTTTTTGTAGCATATTAATTTTCTTATGGAAAAAAAAATACATAGAGAAAAAAAACAATGATGGCTGTTAATCCAATTGGTAATTTGTTTCAGCCTATGATTCCACCTTATGGGGCACCATATGCCGCAGTATATGCCCATGGCGGAGTTTATGCACCTCCTGGAGTTCCTGTTGTAAGTGTGCATTTATTCACTGTTATTTTTAATATGGCATCTTATAATAAGCATCATCCTTGTTTGAAGATGCCTGTATCATGACAATTATGCATCCACGGACCATGTTGATTGTTCAACTGATTCTTTTCTGCATAATTTTAGGGTTCACATGCTCAAGGTCATGGAGTCACAGTATCTCCTGCAGTTTCTGAAGCAATGGTAAAATTACATTACTTACATATGCCTTTATGAATTCCCTTTTACTTTTTATTTTATTTCTGTTACCAGAAGTAAGCTTGCTTTAGTGATCACATCAAGGATTGATGGTTTACCATCAAGTACTGAAGTGCAGTACTTATTTGGCATTTGTAGGCTGTTGCTTCTTTAAGTGCTGATACATCTGGCAAGTCTTCAGGGAATACAGATCAAGGTTTGATACGCAAGCTGAAAGGCTTTGATGGGCTTGCAATGTCAACAAGAAATGGCAACACAGACAATGGTGAAGGTGGAGCTGACCAGGAACATTCCCAGAGGTTGGTTCATTTACTTCAGCATTGAAGTTTCAAGTAGAACTGTGATTTACACTGAACTTCAAATTCTGGCAATAAACTCTTCCTTTCTCTGGTAAAGCCTCTCAAACCACAATACTTTGAACTAACTGTTATCATGCATTGTAAACAGTGCGGACACTGAAGGATCCAGCGATGGAAGTAATGCAGCTGGGGTAAGTAACCTTATTCCCTGGTTCCCAATCCTTGAGCATGTGTGCTTGTTTATATGCGCATGAAGAAAGTGTCATATGATCATATTGCTTTCTCTTCATAATCTAGGCCGGCGAAAACAATAAGAAGAGAAGCCGGGAGACTACTCCTACTGACTGTAAGAGTTATCCCTTTCACTACCATTATAATTGACAAAAAAAAACCTATGAAATAAGCATACAAAATTTCCCAAACTGTTAATTTGTTACATTTGGATATTGTCACCTCTCATAATTGATTAGATTCTAACACTTTGCAGCATATGTAAACCTTTCCCTTGATACCTTTGTTCTTCAATTTTCTGACAGCTGATGAGAAGACACCGACCCGGAGCTATCCAAATCCTGCTTTGGAACTCAGTGGAGCTACTGGGAAGGTGATAGGTATGGCTGTTTCTCCTCAGACTGTAGCGGGAAAAGTGATGGGATCTGTGCTTTCCCCTAACATGGCAACTGGACTTGAAATAAAAAGTCCTGGTGCAAATATGAAGGCCAGTCCAACCAATGTTCCACAACTCGGTCCGCAAATGCCAAATGATGCCTGGTTACAGGTACACTCTCTTGTGCCAAGTGGACCTAGTGTGTGTGATGTACTTGATGTAACATATATGTTCAGTACTTGGTACCACATTCTATGTCCCTTGTAGAGATTGTGATTTTGCAATACTATCTTTGTATATAGAGTGAGCGTGAGTTAAAGCGTGAGAGAAGGAAACAGTCTAATAGGGAATCCGCTAGGAGATCAAGATTAAGGAAACAGGTAAGAGCTGAATACAACTCAGTTAATGCAGTAGTTGTGATCAGAGTTGCCTGTGAGCTTTCTCCTTATTCTTTGCTTTGATGTCGTTCTCTTAAGGCTGAGGCTGAAGAGTTGGCCATGCGGGTCCAATCACTGACTGCTGAGAATATGACCCTTAAATCTGAGATAAATAAACTAACTGAAAGTTCTGATAAGCTGAAGATCGAAAATGCTGCACTAATGGTACGTGCCCGTGTTTGTTTTGCTTCTTCTCTGATATCTTTATTAATCGAATTTTAGAAGATGAATGGGGGTTGTCCGTTGAAATTGCAGGAGAAACTGAAAAATGAAAAATTAGGAAAGATGGAAGAGCTAAGTTTAGGTAAGATTGCTGACAAGAGACCCCAACCAGTAACTACCGTCAACCTTCTCGCAAGAGTTGACAACTCCAGCTCTGTAAATAGGAATAACGATGAGGAAGAGGAAATGTATGAGAATAATACCTCTGGAACGAAACTCCAACTCACTGACAGGAGTCCTAGAACTGATGCTGTGGCAGCTGGATGAGATGATGAAGCAACCTATGATTTTTGTTGTCGCCCATTTCCAGTCAAAAGCTTCAATTGATGGTGTAATTTTGGCATAATTTATGAGCCCAGAATTACTTCTAACTGTAGAACAAGATCTAAACTAAAAGTCGTGGAATCTGATTTTTGTAATACTGTAATGTAGCACTTGGCAGACTGAGATGTGATTTTTCTCTGCTATTCAGAGTGCCATCCGGGCCATGATAGTAGCTGTATATTTACTAAATTCAACGTTCTATAAAGTACTCTCAACGACTATTAACTATATAATGGAATGGTTGTCGTTTCTTCACTCCTTGGAAACACACAACTGAATGCGAGTCTTTACTGTACTGTACATGTGTGATAATATTATGGCTTTTCTAACTTTTTTTTTTTTTTTTTTGAATATAATAGTAAATATATTAATCAAAGATAGGGAACAATTACAGCAAAACACAAAGAAATGGTTAACCATTTCTTACCGTCAAACATAGGAACAAGAATTTCCCTAGCTAGGCTACAGAAAACTTGATTCATAGACTGCATTACAAATTGGAAGCTTCCCATAAAGGAACTTGCTGCTCTGTTAGAGTCATATATAGTCTGGCTGGACATAGGCAAGGCTAGTTGAACAGTTTGCACACTCCCTGGGTGATCATCTCCAAATTTTGGCTCATTGACAATATTTTCTTCTGCAAATCATGGTTGAGAATGGGCTCTTTTCTATTGTCGTCTAGGTTGCCCAAGATGAGTTCCACAACCACCATGACCATTTTAATCAAATCACGCTTCATACTACCTCGTAAATATAAACGAGATGAATAAACTCGTGAAAGTAACGAGAGGAAGACACTCGTGAAAATAACGAGAGGGAAATACAATCTGCAAAACACAGCAACAAAGCAAACTAGCATAAAGCAAAATAGATTATTGTGTTAGATTTATGGCTTTTCTAACTTTGTACAGATTATTGTGTTAGATTTAGTTTAATTACAAGTTGTTGCCCTTTTTTGGATTATGAAGCTGTGTTTTTTCTCATATAAACTAACTACAAGGTCTTATGGAAGTGAAGAGATATGTATGCTTACAGCAACCTGATCTATCCAAGTTTTTTTTTTTTTTCTTTTTTTTAACAATTTAAGTGCCAAGTATAATAGATGAGTAGGGGAAAAAAAAAAAAAAAAAAGGAAAAGGTAGGGGAAAAGAGGGGAAAAAAAAAGGAAAAAAGAAAGAAATAGAAAAAAAAAAAAGGGTTGGTTTATGCTGTTGGTTGGTGCGTGTAATGTAGCACACATGCGCTTACATTATTAATAGTGTTGAGGTGGAGGAAAGAGGGAAGATGAGAGAGGAATTGAGGAGCTCCTGCAAATTTATGTTATTTGTAGGGTCCACTTATAAAAAAAACTAAAATCAAGGAATTAAGGAGCTCTTACAAATTTGTCTTTTGTAGGGTCTACTAAAAAAATAAAAATCAAACACAAAGTGCAATGCTGCCCGTTGCGCCCAACCGAGCGGGTACATACATTGACATTTTTTTTTGAAAAAAATATTTCTTTTACTTTTTTTTTCTCTCTCTTCTTTCTCCTAGATGACCTTACAAAAATTATTAATAACAAAAAAGACTTTATCGATTGAGATTGCCATAATATTTTTTTTTCTTTTCTCTCCTTCCTTATCTTTCCTCTAACAATGCTAAAAAGCTGAAAAAATTCACAAAAAACTCTATTGGAGTTCCTCTTTGGGCATCTCCAGTGAAGGAAAAATAAAGGGGAGAAAGAGAGAGAAAGGGGAAGAATAAGGCTCGAGGAGGGGGGATAGATAGTCTTCAGAGAGACTTCTAGCGGAGTTTTTAAATGGTGCAATAGTACTCAAAAAAAAATCTCCAGGCCGCGTGGCGCATGACGCTCGCGTGTCACAATTCACTCCCAAATTAAAGGTGGGGGACTTGTTCCCCATCTTCTGCTTTATATATAATATATAGGGAAGGGTTCAGGTGCGGGTATAGCTTCCCATGCGATTGTGCAGTTACACACCTTAGGCATTAAAATGACACACCTTAAGTACACAAACTATGCACCTTAAGCACACAAACAAAGCGTCTTTAAGAATACAAATTACACACCTACAATTTTTAAATGGTGCACCTTCAGTACACAAATCACGCACCTTAAGCACACAAACAAAATACCTTAAAACACAAACCACACACCTAAAGTTTTAAAATGGTGCACCTTAAGTTTCAAAACTGACACACCTTAAGCATACAAATCATGCACTTTAAGAAGGAAAACAACGCACCTTAAGAAGGAAAACCACGCACCTAAAGCTTTACGTTGACGCACCTTAAGTTTTAACACTGACGCACCTTAAGCACACAGACCACACACCTTAAGAAGGAAAACTACGCAGCGCACAACCGCACCTAAGAAGGCCAACCGAACAGGAAACCATATATATATATATATATATATATATATATATATATATATATATATATATATATATATATATATAATTTTTGCTTTTATTTTTATATTTCAATTTTAATTTATTTTTAATTGTTTTAATTGTTGTTTTATTTAAAATTTTGTATGTTACGGAATGTTAATTTGTTCCCTACACAGATTTTTAATACAAAGTTTAATTTATGAAATTATATTTTGATTAGTTAATGAAATTATATTTTATAATTTAAAGAATTCTTTATTTGGTTATTTAAATTTATTTTTAATTAAAATCGAAATTATAATTGTAAAGTTGAAATTATTAATTATAGAAAAGTGAGTAAAATAATATATAATGTATAGGAGTGAGAAAGAATAGGACATATAATTCCATAAAGAAAAGGGAAAACGATCAAATAGGTCCATAAACTTTACATTAACAGCACGTTTGGTTCACGGAATGAATTTGGGGGGAATAGGAATACTATTCCACAAGGAATGGAATAGGTAAGGAATAGAAAATGAATTGTATTCTATTGTTTGGTTCGCTGAAGGAATAGACTATAGAAATTGTATTCCAATGTTTGGTTGGTTAAAAGAATAGAAATGGAATAGGTTTTAAAGACATAAATACCCCTATATAATAATAATAATAATAATAATAATAATAATAATAATAATAATAATAATAATAATAATAATAATAATAATAATAATGATGATGATGATGATTATGATTTTTTAATAATAATAATAATAATGAATTTTTAATAATAATAATGATAATTATGATGATGATTATATATATATATATATATATATATAGTTAGTTAGTTAGTTAGTTAGTTAGTTAGTTAGAGAGATACATGTGAGGTTGAGAGATTAACCGCCTAGATTTTCTTGAGTTTGAATGTGTGGTTAACATCCTTCACTCCTCTATATAAATACAACTAAATATTCTTTGCTGCCCCACAACTACATATTATATTCTACCTCTAGGCCGGGATGATGTTGACCTTTTTTTTTTGTTTTTTTTGTTTTTTTTTTTAATTCTTTTGGAGATGCATTTGAGGCAGGAGAACGCACTATTTCGTGGTTCTCTCTTTTTAACACACACATATAATACATATTTATATTAAATATTTATTAATTTATTACACATGTATATTTATTTATATTTAAGTTGTCTTCAATTAATAAATATTTAATATAAATATGTATTATATATATATATATAATTTATTTATTTAAATATATATTTAATGATAGATAAAATTATAATTAATTATATATATACATTTATATACTACATTATATTTATTAAACATAAATATTAAATAAACTGCAAAGGGTATTTTGGTATTTGCAATATAAAAGCTATTCCCAAGAGCATGGGAATAGCTAATACCAAGGGCCCCCCTAGGAATGGCTATTCTCTTTGCAAAACGTAATAGCTCATTCCTAGGAATGCTATTTCAATGACAATATGTTTAAAACAAACGATGGAATAGGTCTATTCCAAGGACCCATTCCTGACCTATTCCATGAACCAAACATGCCACAAAAGTCAATCAAGCACCTAAACTTTTAAAAGGTCAATTAATCACTTTAACATGTCAAATTGAGGCAATGTCCCTTTTATTTGACCCAATTCGACATTGCATGTTTAATTGACCCTTTTAAACCCTTTACCGGTTACAGGGCTTTATGCCTCAATTTGACATGTTAAAGAGTTTAATTAACCCTTTTAAAAATTTAGGTGACTAATTGAATTTTGATGTAAACTTTAAGGGTTCATTGACCCTTTGACCTAAAGAAAAGGAAGAAAGGGGGAAAGAGTTGGAGACAAAATAAAATGGGAGATTATAAACTAATATGGAAGAGTTGGACCCATAAAATGGAGAGATAAGGGGAGAATCATGACGGTGGCAAATTATTGTGTGAACCATGGTTCACATAACTGTGTAGACCATAAATATAAGCTACATTTTTAATAGACTAAAAGTATATTATTTTTGTACTAAATGTATATCATTTGATAATATATATAAAATAATGTACTTTCAGTATTTAAATAATGTATTTTCAATGTACTTTATGTAAAAAAATAATATATTTTTAATATATTAAAAATATATTTTTTATTTATGGTCTATGTAATAATGATTGCATTACGGATCTATTACTAATATATGAGGACTAGCTAGTTTCGACTTTAGAGGGGAGAATTGGACACAAATAATTTGAATATAGAAAGCTAAAATAGAGGCAGCGACCTCAGTCCCGACAGGCTTCCGTAGAAATATGAAGTATTATTTGCACAGTTTGATTGAATCTCACATGCAACATTAATTATTATTTTTGTGATACTTAACAATTTGAAAAAAGTTTTCTCGACAAAATTGTTACCCGAGGGATTAGCAGAATGTATTATATATTATAACAACTTGCATTGCTGGTTAGGCTCTAGACGAACCACGAAGCCTATGGGCAAACGACAGTTACGAATGAATGAGCCGTGCCGTAGTTCTCAAGAAGACAGCAAAGCAATTTTTATTGAATATATAGTTGGTGAAGATGGAGAGTTTTCTACGTTTGAATCATACGTATGTTCATATGTTTATCCACAGAATTATTGTATTTCTTGCTTATATTGGTGTCTGTGTCATGTGAGGGTTGTTGTCTCATGTCTCCCTCCAAAACCACAGCTTCTCTACTCTCCATTTTAACTGTACAGTGTTTGTCAACAAAGATTTTTAAAATTGTTTGGTAAATAAATTTTTTTAAATATACATATAACTAATGAGAAGTTAACTTTTTTTTTTTTTAAATTTTATTATATACACTACTCAAAGTAGCATGCATGTAAAAAAATTATATGTTATGTTTAGTACATTTACCTAAAAACTTAAACAATTAGAGAAGTTGAGTATAAGATGTGAAAGCAATCTGTACAGATGCATACAAATGTAAAGGTATATATACTGTACAAGGAAGAGAATATAACATAAGAGTCCTAGTCTAAAGGAGCATAAATATAACTGAAATAGACTAAAACAATACACAGAATACTACTGCTTAACACGCCCCCGCAAGATGGAGGAACCATCAGTTACACCAATCTTAGCTTGGACCTAAACTGATGAAACAACATACGACCCAATGGCTTAGTTAACATATCAGCCACTCTCTCATTAGAAGAGACATGAGACACAGAGAGAGAACCATTAGCCACCATATCTCTAACGAAGAAGTAATCCAAGGCAATATGCTTCATCCGGGAGTGAAAAACTGAATTTTTACACACATATGTAGCCCCCAAATTATCATAATACAAGTTCGGTGGTTTAGATAAGTTAACACCAATTTCTCGAAGGAGACTCTGCACCCAAATTAGCTCAGCTGCTGCATGAGCCAAGGCACGATACTCTGCTTCTATTGAGGACCTTGACACCGTCTTCTGACGAGCAGACTTCTAGGATATAATATTTGTACCAAGATACACTACATAAGCAGTAGTGGACCGACCATTGTCATTCACACTACCCCAATCAGAATCTGAAAAAGCTGTTAACACCATAGGACAATCATATTTCAAGAATAAGCCATGATGACACGTGTTTTTTAGATAACGAAGCACTCGTTTTGCAGCTTGCCAGTGAACAACATTAGGTGCATGCATGTACTGAGACAATTTATTAACCACATAGGCCACATTTGATCTAGTAATCAATAGATATTGTAACAAACCAATTAGGCGCCGATAGTCTGTTGCATCTATCGCATGCCTAGAGTCATTGGCCTGAAGAATAATATCTGAAGACATAGGCGTGGATACCTCTGGTAGTTCAGTTTTGTGTGAGGTGAGTTGTCTAGGAATGTGGATGTATGTGAAATGATAAAACGAAGAGTCTGTGACTCCCCGAGTGTCGGTCTCGAAGGAGGGACGTGGAGGTGTGTCAAATGCTAATACTCTCGATTAATTGAGTCATGTGATGCATTGAGTATGGGTAGTGAATGCGGTGAATGGTGATTTAAAGGTGCAAGTGTTCATAAGGTAGTGCAATTTGAATGTAAGGAATAAGGAATAAGATATAAAAGATAAAAATAAGGGATTGGATCGTGTTCATCTATGTTGCATCCTAGTGTGTCTCAAGTAGTGGAAAAACGATTTAATACTGTTGGTTATTCAAGAGTTTGTCTTCTTAGTCCTTTTCCACCTCTGTGTACTAGGACATCTTAGACTTAGGAGTGCCTTTTAGCAACCAAAGTCCTAAGAGACATTTTATCAAACACCTTAGCTACACACTTTCCTACTATTCTTAATGTGAATTCCATAAGATCTATGATTGCCATAAAGCTTCAATCTCAACTCTAATAAAAACCATGAAAGTGTAAAGAGCTCAATCTCTCATTTAGATTGGCCAAATCCATACAAGATCTCATCAAAACAACAATCAATAGACAAGAATAGAAGTTTCCAACAATAAAGCAATTGAATCCACAATAAGATATAAAATCATCACGCTAGCAACATAGCTTCACACAATCCAAACCCTAGATCAAACTAGCCACACATAATCAAGATTTCAACATCAATAGCTAATTCAATCTAAGAACAAGATAATAAAAATAGATGAGATTGAAATAGAAATCACCTAGTAAATGAAATAGGTTCTTCATCCAAGCTTCAAGGCTTCATTTACAAGGTGAAATTGCAAGATTAAACTATCCTAAAAACTAAGAAATGAAGAAGAAAATGGAGAGTAAAACTTGGGAAATTCGGAACTTCTTCCCCCTCCTTTTTTCTCTGAAATTCTATCAAGTTGCCTTAAATAGTCTCCGAAATTTCGCCCTAAAAACATTTCCGTGCAGTGTCCCGTCCACACCACCTTCACGCGTGAAGGCATGCGTGGACAGCTACTGGAAAGCTGCCACGTGACTTTCACGCGTGAATGCACCTTTCCGGGTTCGGGGCTCTTGTCCTGCTTGGTTTGCTCGTTTCGCTCGTTCTTCGTTCCTAATAGCTCTCGGGACCTCTGAAATGTCTCAATTCATACCAAAGATAGCTTGGCGTGTGGTTAATGAATTTAAAGCACAAAATCTCACAAGATTATCACTTAAGGATGCTAGAAATGCTATAAAACACCCTTATTTATACTCAAATATTAGGTGTTTTGGGAGCTTATCAACCCGTGAGCTAAAACGGTAACAAACTTATCCAAAAAAGATGTACTGTTACCAGTTAAAATTATATCATTGACATACACTAGAAAATAAGCCACAGTACCATTTGACACATAAACAAACAAAGATGCGTCAGCCCTTGATCGCTTGAAGCCAAACACCAATAAGAAATTGCATAATTCTAAATACTAGGCACGAGGGGCCTGTTTAAGTCCATAAAACGCCTTTTGTAACTTGCAAATATAAGAAGGAAACTGAGCATCTCGATACCCTGGAGGTTGTTCCATATAGACAGCTTCATGAAGTGTACCATGCAAAAACACATTATTCACGTCTAATTGACGAATAGGCCACCGATGACTTAACGCAATGGTGAGAACTACACGGATTGTAACAGGCTTCATTATCGGACTAAAGGTTTTAAAGTAGTCACGCCCAGGTTCTTGCAAAAAACCTTTAGCCACTAATCGTGCCTTATAGCGTTCAACCGCACCATCTGATTTTCGTTTGACAAGAAAAACCCATTTACAGCCTATAGCTTGCTGACCAGTGTTTGGCACAAGAACCCAAGTTTCATTCTTCTGCAATGCAACATATTCATTGTCCATAGCTTCACGCCATAGGGGATCCTTCAAGGCCTGAGCAATAGTAGAATGTTCAAGAGAGCTGGGCAATGGATGAACAGTGGTGTGGTTTTTGTATTTGTCACTGTAATATTTGGGGTTAGGCTTACGGGTACGTTTTGGACGGGTTAAGTGCGGAGGTTGACCCGAAACAGAGGCTGGAATGGGATTAGAGCTAGACGCAGAATTGTCAGATGAATGACAAGTTGGTTCTAAGGATGAAGTAGAGTGATTGGAATTTAATATTGTTTGATGTGTGGGTTCCTGAAAAGAAGCATCATGATTAAAATTTAGTGATTTTGTATTTTCAGAAGAGGAAGCTGACCCGTTTTGTGGAAGAGATTGCGCTAATATATTATTGTTTGAAGAAGGCACATCATCTGATGGAGTTAAATTTTCAGAAGGAGAAACTGACAAATTTTGTTGAAGAGATGGAGCATTGTTGTTGGCAGAGGAAACATTATCTACTGAAGCAGGCCTATAAGAAATAGATTGTAGAGGTGGAAGTAAACTAGAATTGTTAGGAATGGAGGAATATGACGCGTTATTATCCACAACATCATATTTTTGCGTAGAACGGGTAGAAGTAACCGAAGGAAATATTGTTTCAACAAACCTGACATGCCGTGAAATATATACCCGATTTGATTCCGGATCCCAACATTTATAGGCAGACTGTGAAGTAGAATATCCTAGGGATACACACGGAATTGATTTGGGTTGTAACTTAGTTTTCATGTAGGGCCTCAACCAAGGAAAACAAAGACAACCGAAGCATTTCAACCGCTCATAGTTTGGATGCTTTTGGTATAGATACTCAAATGGAGATTTATTTCCAAGAATAGGTGTGGGAAGCCTATTTATGAGATAAACTACTGCTTGGACTGCATATGACCAGAAATATTTTGAAAGAGATGCTGCATGTAACAAAGACAATGTCGTTTCAACAACATTGCGATGACGTCGTTCGACAATGCCATTATGTTGCGGGGTATGTGGTGGTGATGTGAAGTGTGAAATTCCAAAGGAATTAAGCATCGGAAGCAGTTTTATATATTCACCCCTGTTGTTAGAAAAAATAGAATGAGTGTAGAATGAACTTTACGGCGCCATACCGGAAAGTTGATGGCAGTAAGCCGAATGGGAAAGTGAGTAGTGGCAGACAATTGGATGATAGGGGTGGTTTCTATGATGGCCATTGGATCAAAGGGAAAAAAAAGCATGAGAACTCGTAGGAGTATGAAGAGGCTCTTCATACCATATAAGATGTGAAAACAATCTGTATATATGCATACAAATGTACAGGTATATATACTGTACAAGGAAGAGAAAATAACACAAAAGTCCTAGTCTAAAGGAGCATAAATATAACTAAAATAAACTAAAACAATACACAAAATACTACTGCTTAACATTGAGAACCAATAATAGTAGCGTTCTAATAGAAATTTTAAAAATGTTAGTGTAATTGCTTGGTTTGATAGATTGCATACTTTAGGAATAAGGGCCAAATAGACCACTGAATTGCACACCAAACTGCAATTAGACCATCGAACACTAAAAAAAATACAATTGGATCCCTAAACTACACAAACTCATGCAATTCAATCCAAAATGACATGTTTACCTGGAAGTGTACTGACGTGGTGGTTACCAATTTTAAAAATATTTTTTTAAAATAATTTTGATTAAAATAATTAATTAACAAAAATTAATCATCTCCGGACGTACGTCTTCGTTCATGGCCGGAGATGAAGACTTTTGTGGTCTTCGTCTCCATTGTCAAGGAGACAAAGGAAGTGAAGACAAAAGTTGGGGATTGAACACGCAGAAAGGGGAGGGAATCTGGAGATTTTTGCATCTCTCTCTCTCTCGAAATTTTATCTCTACCTCCCAACCGAGAATTTCTCTCTCTCTCACCGCTTTTCACTCTTCACCATTTCCTCTTCCTTCTTCTTATTTGTTAAACCCATCTCCATCATCGATGGTAGCAACTGGCAGCTGGAATCTCCATGTTAGTGGGCGACGGCTTTGAATTGTGGATTCTATATCTAAGCCATTGAAAGTCTACTGTGACAACTCAACTGCTGTCTCCATGGCTAAGAATGACAAAAGTTGAAAGTCTACTGTGACAACTCAATTGCTGTCTGCATGGCTAAGAATGACAAAAGTGGGAGTCGAAGCAAGCATACCGACATTAAGTTCTTAGCCATTAGAGAGTGTGCTAAACGTAAAGTAGTTGTTGATGAGCACAGATGATGAGTGTAAAAAGGGTGTAATGTCGTTCCGCTGAGGATTGGTGTTATGGCACGAAATGATAAATAACAAATCCAACTTCAATCCAAGATTCCAAGCTTGAAATAAAATAATCTAATGTAAAACTAGTCTAAACTATGCTGGGGAAATATAAACTAAAAGCTAGGGTTCCGAACTCTGTAAGGGGACCTCCTTAACTTGTAGAGAATATGTAGAATATATAGGAGATAGATGGGCCTTGGCCCATTAGGAAACTTCTAATTCTTTTCCAATTCTTATTCTTATTTCCTATTCTTCTTGGTAATCTCCTTTTCTTCCAAAACTTGTCCAAACTGCTCCAAAATTCTTCATTTGCTGCTCCTTGTGGATAATTCAACTCTTGGGATAATATAACACACAAACAATTCTCAATTTCATTAGAATAAAGAAAATAAGCATTAAAATAACTAAAATAAGGGGTGAATTATTGTACAAAATAGTAGATATCAACTCTCCACACTAGAACTTTTGCTTGTCCTCAAGCAATTACCAAGGACAATCCACTTTCCAAGCAATGAAACTGATCACACTTCCTCCCTGCACAACCAAACATACCACCAACCATCTCATACAACCTAACCTGCTTCAAGAATCATCTCAGAATCACAAGTGGGTTCCCCTCTCAGGCCAATAACCGGGCACTAGAATTAAGGTAGATTAGGACCCTGTATGCACATGTACTTAGTTGAGATTATGCAGAAGTTGGCTTAAGATGAGATCCCATAGACTTGCCCTTCATACTCCCATAGATCAACTCTAAAACTGCATGCTAAGATCAAGTAGGTCTTTATTCGGCTTGTAATGGGGCTAAGGGTGAGTGGCTAACAAAGAAGGGGTATGGAAAAATGAACAAAGGAGAGAATTTCACACCTATTCACAACTTAATCTAGAAGAGATACTACAAGTATGGACAATGGAGCAAACTACAATTGAGAACATAAGAACACTCTAAAACAGTGGGGTTTGACACAAATTTTCTAGCAACATGAACCATTTGCACTTTTATTCATCTTTTTTTCTTTTCTTTTCTTTCAATCTTTCTGTTCTTTTCTACCATCAAACAACTTTCTTTTCTTCAAAACAAAACAACCAACTGATTACTTTCACCAAACCCCACACTAGGACAAAGATAACAAGAGTAGTTCTAACAAGAATAAGCTCCAAAAAGAAATCTCTTCTAAATTAAAGAACAAATGCTACATTCTCTCTACGGGTGGATGGAAATATATGGCTAAAGACTAAGGGTTAAATAACATGGGTAAACAAGATAAACAATAACAAAGACGGGTGAAGTGCTTAGCACTTATTAAACAAAAACAAGGCTCAAAAGGGGACAACTAGGGAAAACAATTATAATAAAGGGTAGGTTTAAAGGCTTGGGCTAACAACAATGGCCTAAATCACTTCAAAGCATGCAAATTATAGACTTCACTATGAGAGCACTGAGACAAGCTATGACAAGACAAATATCACCGGAATCCCATATAAGCCTTCACTAGCAATGCATAACACACAGGGGAAACATTTAGGTTAGAGTTTAACCCAACTATTGGCAAGAGACTGAATTAAACACAAGCTCAACTTTGAATCATCCCTGACAAGCTAGGCTTGTAACACCCCGGACCTACCTTCCCGTACATCCGAGACATTACCGCCACACCTAGAGGGAGAGTTCTATCATTCCTCGATAAACCTCACTCTAGGTGCACAGGCTAAAGGAACTCTTCTCATCACAACAATCACTCAACAAATACTTAACGCTTTCATACATATCAACTGGTGAAGCTTCATTAAGCAAAGTACATAATCTTGCAAAAATACATACATAAGATTGCCCCTCGGGCCAAAAAAAAACAACAAGGTTCAACCTAGACGCAACTGGTCATGCCTAGCCATCACTAAGGCTACAAAAATATATGTACACCAAAAAAAATTCCCCAAAGACTCCCAAAGATCCAACGTCTAGTCAAGCATGCGGTACACGGGGCCAGTGAACTCTCCCCAGACCAGGTGCCACTCCCCCTCATACCAGGTAATGTGGTCCAAAAACCGAGAAGTGGTTATGACCATCGACCACTCCTCCCAAACACCCCAAGGGCTAGGGTCCCAAGGGTAGGGGTAGTGCACAATGAACTCCAGGGGGTCGCTACCATCTAACGGCTCTATGGGGTAAAAGCCGTAAGCAGCCTGGACCTCGTCCATAACCGGGCAAGAGACAAAAGGGGCCGACGGAGCCATAGGAGTATCTGGGTTCGTGGGAGCCTCGGGAGCATAACCAGGTGCGTATGGGTCTTCTCCCTCCATCATCTGTATGTAATCGTCATAATCCATGCCCTGAGAAACATACTCCGGTGAACTTTCGGAGTTCACCGGGCTGCAGGAACTGACACTAGACTGCATCTGATAAGAACACAGTGAAGTGTAGTTAGCACGACGGCTAAGTAAGAATATCCATGGGTTATTCAAAACTAAATAAAGGTTTTGTAAAAATTGTTGCATAGAAACCCTATACCTTACTCATCTGCAAGATTCTACCTGCAACAGTTATAAATAGCAACTTGCATACATTATGAGCACAATTCAATAACGTCTCATAACATTTTCCCTCTTGACAAAGTCATTTGATATTCATTTACATACTCAACAATATATTGCTAAGCAATTAAACATACTAGTAAGTAGTATAAAACATAAATCACATATCTTGCTTGTAATCACTTTAGTAGAAAAACCTTTCCCTCGTAATGAGATTCCCATCACCTTTCACTTTTCAAAGAGAGAGATCACCCACAACCTTTGGGTACTTAAACACTTATTACATCTCTCTTTCCCGTAGCCACGGTGTAACTACATTCATATTTCAAAATTTCCACTTAGTCCTAGATAGAAAGTGTGAGGCCTTTGGAGTCCTTTCTCCACTTTTGACCACTTGGATCGTTGAACTCGGGTTCAGTGGTCATCGCCCGGTCTAATACTGATCCCCTGGACTTATAGGAGCGTTGGAATGATTCCTAGCTAGCCTCACTAGGTTCATAAGAACGACACCTACCCGAACATAGAGTGACTATACTTAAGTATACACACCCCCGTAGGAGTACCTTTTCCTTCCGGGTGATATAGTACTCGGCGAATAGACTTCGCCCACAGTATGATTGATCATACACATAATTACCATGCGGAATAGGCACTTTAAGCTCATCTTTATTCCGTGGTTAACAAGATCCTTCACCACTTTTACTAGAACTAAGGTTTGAAAACATTTTTCTATTCCTTTCCTTTTCTTGCTTTGAAAATAGTTTGGACATACTTGGGTCAATCCCAATACTTGGAAATTAATTCTCCTTTTAACCCAATTCAAAAATTCTCCTTTTCTTTTTCAAAACATTTGGATGATCCACTAACATCCCTTCACAAAAGTAATTCAAGTGTAACTACTCTACACTTTCAACTCCACATTTATCACATAAGTCTCATATTTGACACATACATCTCAATGCATATAACATATACATTTCCCAACTTCAACCTATGCGTAACACATAACATATATTTATTCTTTACAAGCACATACTACCACTTCCTTATACTATGTATAAGTTCACACATATGTAACACAATCTTCATAGCACTTATACCTAACTACATAGCATTACTCTTCTTACTAACAACATATATAATTATGGTTTATACATACCATATACTTCACACAAAAGGTGACATTTTATTAATACATACATACCCATATATGTACTTATATATATATACGGCTTTCATATATATATATATATATACATAATACACATGTATAAATTATATATATATATATATATATATACTATACTACACGTATGTACATACCATATATAGTTACCTAATAGTTATAAATGTATATATATATTACACTTACATACATGCTTATTATATGTACATATATATATAGCTTAATTACACACACACACACCACACGTGAATATATATATATACCCATACAGTTTCATATATATATATAAGCATAAAACACATATATATATATACTATACTACATTATACACACATACATTACATCCATTTTATAATATACCTAGTGTACTTAAATTAAATATTTTGGGCACATTGACAACCACCTAGCACTCATCATATTCCAACCAAGCTATCAATTATCTAGTTTCAAACAACCTCAACCAATTAAAGGGATTCCTTACCTCAACCGGGTTTCAAATTTTGTAGGAGATCCTTGTAGATGATTTTCCCCAATTCACCTTAAAACCCTAGAATTCCATCAACAACATAACACATGATTTTAAGAAATCTTAACTTAGATTCATGTTCTAGGATGAAAAATAAAGCTATCTACCGAATAAAATTGGAGTTTTACCGAATAACTTGAGAGTTGTGAAGAAATTGCTAGCTATGGAGTCTTGAAGCTTGATGAAGATGATGAAAATCCCACTCTCTCTCTCTCTCTCTCTCTCTTTTTCGGCAATCACAAGGAAAAAGGGAAAAATTTGCCTTATAAACCCACTCCACTCTTAGTTGACTAGTCTCACCCTTATGTGATAAGATCTAAAATAAAATGGAATAAAATAATCTAAAATATCTTAGCTTAGACTGATTGGGATTAAATCAGATGAATTCTCGGTAGAAACTAATTCAATTCAAATAATTCTCGAACCCAAAAATTTATTCCAGTCTAGAACTCAAAATTGGGCTAGGTTCGGTACACCGCGAAATATCGCGATGTACGATCACAAATAAATTTTAGCTGCTATGGGCTAATCTAATTAAATAGGAAATTCAAGAATAATAGTATGATGTCTAAAAATCCATTTCCTAGGACAAACGGGTCCGAATACTAGTTCCTAAAATTTTTACGGTTCGTGACCGGGACGTACGATCGCAGCTTATTACTAACTGTCCTTACTTATAATAATTCTTTTGAGGCATCGGGAGATCATCTCATGAATGTTATAGCCTAAAGAAATATTTTTCGAACCTTAATTTTACTGGAATAGGTGAGGGGTTACAAGGCTGCACAAGTACCACCAAACAAACCACAAACCAGCAGAGAGGAAAGTGGTCACAGCCACAAAGCAAAGAAAATAGACTATCCACAGTGTTGCACATTGAGTCCTTCAAGCAAAGTTCACCAAAAATTTTATTTTCAAACCAGAAATAGCACCCCCCCCCCCCCNCGTAGGAGTACCTTTTCCTTCCGGGTGATATAGTACTCGGCGAATAGACTTCGCCCACAGTATGATTGATCATACACATAATTACCATGCGGAATAGGCACTTTAAGCTCATCTTTATTCCGTGGTTAACAAGATCCTTCACCACTTTTACTAGAACTAAGGTTTGAAAACATTTTTCTATTCCTTTCCTTTTCTTGCTTTGAAAATAGTTTGGACATACTTGGGTCAATCCCAATACTTGGAAATTAATTCTCCTTTTAACCCAATTCAAAAATTCTCCTTTTCTTTTTCAAAACATTTGGATGATCCACTAACATCCCTTCACAAAAGTAATTCAAGTGTAACTACTCTACACTTTCAACTCCACATTTATCACATAAGTCTCATATTTGACACATACATCTCAATGCATATAACATATACATTTCCCAACTTCAACCTATGCGTAACACATAACATATATTTATTCTTTACAAGCACATACTACCACTTCCTTATACTATGTATAAGTTCACACATATGTAACACAATCTTCATAGCACTTATACCTAACTACATAGCATTACTCTTCTTACTAACAACATATATAATTATGGTTTATACATACCATATACTTCACACAAAAGGTGACATTTTATTAATACATACATACCCATATATGTACTTATATATATATACGGCTTTCATATATATATATATATATACATAATACACATGTATAAATTATATATATATATATATATATATACTATACTACACGTATGTACATACCATATATAGTTACCTAATAGTTATAAATGTATATATATATTACACTTACATACATGCTTATTATATGTACATATATATATAGCTTAATTACACACACACACACCACACGTGAATATATATATATACCCATACAGTTTCATATATATATATAAGCATAAAACACATATATATATATACTATACTACATTATACACACATACATTACATCCATTTTATAATATACCTAGTGTACTTAAATTAAATATTTTGGGCACATTGACAACCACCTAGCACTCATCATATTCCAACCAAGCTATCAATTATCTAGTTTCAAACAACCTCAACCAATTAAAGGGATTCCTTACCTCAACCGGGTTTCAAATTTTGTAGGAGATCCTTGTAGATGATTTTCCCCAATTCACCTTAAAACCCTAGAATTCCATCAACAACATAACACATGATTTTAAGAAATCTTAACTTAGATTCATGTTCTAGGATGAAAAATAAAGCTATCTACCGAATAAAATTGGAGTTTTACCGAATAACTTGAGAGTTGTGAAGAAATTGCTAGCTATGGAGTCTTGAAGCTTGATGAAGATGATGAAAATCCCACTCTCTCTCTCTCTCTCTCTCTCTTTTTCGGCAATCACAAGGAAAAAGGGAAAAATTTGCCTTATAAACCCACTCCACTCTTAGTTGACTAGTCTCACCCTTATGTGATAAGATCTAAAATAAAATGGAATAAAATAATCTAAAATATCTTAGCTTAGACTGATTGGGATTAAATCAGATGAATTCTCGGTAGAAACTAATTCAATTCAAATAATTCTCGAACCCAAAAATTTATTCCAGTCTAGAACTCAAAATTGGGCTAGGTTCGGTACACCGCGAAATATCGCGATGTACGATCACAAATAAATTTTAGCTGCTATGGGCTAATCTAATTAAATAGGAAATTCAAGAATAATAGTATGATGTCTAAAAATCCATTTCCTAGGACAAACGGGTCCGAATACTAGTTCCTAAAATTTTTACGGTTCGTGACCGGGACGTACGATCGCAGCTTATTACTAACTGTCCTTACTTATAATAATTCTTTTGAGGCATCGGGAGATCATCTCATGAATGTTATAGCCTAAAGAAATATTTTTCGAACCTTAATTTTACTGGAATAGGTGAGGGGTTACAAGGCTGCACAAGTACCACCAAACAAACCACAAACCAGCAGAGAGGAAAGTGGTCACAGCCACAAAGCAAAGAAAATAGACTATCCACAGTGTTGCACATTGAGTCCTTCAAGCAAAGTTCACCAAAAATTTTATTTTCAAACCAGAAATAGCCCCCCCCCCCCCCACACTAAAACGTGGACATCGTCCTCGATGGACAAACAATTAAGCACAATAGAGGGGATACAAAGAATAAAATCAATAATGAAGCAAAAATTCAAAACTAATACAGAGAGAAATTAAAAGAGTTAAGAAATTGAACCTTGAAGTCTTGATGCAATGAAGAAAAATGGAAGAAAAAATTTTAGAACCTGAGGAAGACAACAATAGTGCACACAAGTGGGGAAAAAATGGCAAATTTTTTTTTTTTTTTTAACTGTTGGGGTCAAGGGTTGTATCATGGTCGTGATGTTGGCCGTGACCCAGAGCTCTCTATAAGCAAAAACGTACTGGAAGTTGCGGAAAAGGTCACGGGCGGGGTCATGGCCGTGATGTTGGCCGTGACCCTGAGCTCTCTATATGCAAAAAGTCCGTTTTTCGCACCAAATGCCTATTTTCACCTGTGGATCAATCCAAAACATCCCCAAAGCACTCCAACACCTAAACACATCATAAACACTCAATTTCCAAACATTCCTCACTCTCTTAGAAGTAAAATAAATCAATTCTCACTCAAATATTCACTTGCCAAACCTCTTGAAAACCAAATAAAGACTAAAATCTAAAATCTAACTAAAGCAAATAAATTAAATGCAATAAAATAAAATGCAAGAAAGTAAAGGATAACATGGGGTGCCTCCCATGAAGCGCTAAGTTTACTGTCGTCAGCTCGACTCAACCTCTCAAGATCAACCATCATTGAATTGAACAAAGAACATCCCATCCTTCCTAGCAAATTTTTCTTCAAGATAGTGCCTCAAATGGTAGTCATCAATGAATTCCTTTCTACACAAGTCCACCACCATAAAACTCAAAGAAAGTTCCTCCATGAACTTAAAATTCAAGCACACACTTTCACCAAATCCATTCTTATTTTCCCCTTGATTTTCCTTCCTGGAGCAAGTAGGGAAAACCTTGGGTCTTCTTTATGCACTAAGATGAAGTAAGAATCCTTGGACATGAAAATTGGCCAATGGGGGCCTCCACATTCAAAAACATTGACACCTCCCGGTTCCCAAGTTAGTCTAAAGTTCTCACCCAAGGGAGTGTCATCAAATGAAAGACATACCTCGTTTGTGCCATCAATTTCATCAACTATATCATTCTTGAACACTTCTTCACTTGGACCTTCTTTAAGTTGCTCTTTGTCACCATTCCCTTGTAACTCCACACTTTCTTTCCAATTCAAAGACTCCATTTCAATTTCATCATTCACTTTCTCATCTTCATCAGCTTCATCCTCCATCTCCTTTGCATCACCACCTTCACTTGGCGTGAATAACTCATGTATAACATCTTCATAAGGGATTGAACCTTGAATGGGTTCTTGAGTTGTCAAGCCTTTTCCTTGAGCCTTAAGATCTTCCAATTGAGCTTGTAACATGTTTATTTGAATGTTCCTTTGAATGATTATGTTATACATCATGGACCTCATCATCTCATCAATAGGTTGGTTTGCTTGTGGAGTTTGTTGATAGAATGGCTCTTGAGGTTCTTGATGTACAGGTACTTGAACTTGGCCTGGATATCGAAAGTTAGCATCAAAGATGTAGCATCTTTCGGCTTCATGTGATCCTCCACATATGGCACACCAAAGAGGTTGTGGCATGAACAGTGATGGTGCACTTCCTTGAAAAACTTCTTGATTCATATTAGCACCAAACTCTTGAGGGAAAGGTTGATATTCCTGAGGATGTGGTGGGTAAGGATTTTGGTAGTATGGATTGAAATCTTGTGAAGGTTGTGGGTATGGATGTTGGTAGTTTGGAGTGTATTGAGAGTATGAGTTTTGGGGGTGGAATGGTGGTGGATGAAAATTTTGGGATTGAACATCATAGTAATGGTTAGGAGGTGGGGCTTGAATTGTACAATGATTTTCATATCCATCATATTGGTTGCCCTCATAAGATTGACAATCGTAGTATCCTCCTTGATCCAACATGTGAATCCCTTTCAATCAAATCAAAATATATAGACTTGCAGGCACATTAGCAACAATTTTTTTTTTTTTGGTGATAAAAACTTGATCTCCTAAAATTCACTAACTCTAATGCTAGTAAGAAATTAATCACACAATCAAAACCAAATAAACCAATCCCTGGCAACGGCGCCAAAATGTGATGAGCACAGATGATGAGTGTAAAAAGGGTGTAATGTCGTTCCGCTGAGGATTGGTGTTATGGCACGAAATGATAAATAACAAATCCAACTTCAATCCAAGATTCCAAGCTTGAAATAAAATAATCTAATGTAAAACTAGTCTAAACTATGCTGGGGAAATATAAACTAAAAGCTAGGGTTCAGAACTCTGTAAGGGGACCTCCTTAACTTGTAGAGAATATGTAGAATATATAGGAGATAGATGGGCCTTGGCCCATTAGGAAACTTCTAATTCTTTTCCAATTCTTATTCTTGTTTCATATTCTTCTTGGTAATTTCCTTTTCTTCCAAAACTTGTCCAAACTGCTCCAAAATTCTTCCTTTGCTGCTCCTTGTGGATAATTCAACTCTTGGGATAATATAACACACAAACAATTCTCAATTTCATTAGAATAAAGAAAATAAGCATTAAAACAACTAAAATAAGGGGTGAATTATTGTACAAAATAGTAGATATCAGTTGTTATTGAACACATTAACATAGAGTTTATGTTAGTAGATCTTTTGACTAAAGACATGCCTCCATTTAAATGCATTGATCTTGTTGAAAAGCAGGACTTTCGCCCATTTTATAATTTTGTATGTATATTGTAATACCCCGTATTTAATTCAAGCCTTAAAACCCGGTAATTAATTCTACCGTGTAATTAATTTAATTTAATTGGGCTCCGACCTTTTTATAGATATATATTTTCCCATCCGGAATTATTTATTTATTCCAAGGCCCAATTTCCTTGAATTAATTTTGTAAGGGATGTTCTTTAATTGGACCCTTTCTATTCCTTACAAGTATATTAATTATGTAATGACCCGATCATTGGAAGGACCATATTTATATCCATTAAATTAATATTGGGTATGGATGACACATTTCTTATAAATAAGCCCATGTCTTGTTTTAATACCCTAATATGATACATACATGATATATGTGATGATTTTCCCTACTCATATAAAAGTCTTGTACTTACAACCCCATCTCTCTTTCCTTTTCCTGCAAAATACATTTCATCCTACTCCTTTCACCTCTAAAGAACCCTAAGCATATCCTACACTTCATCCTTCAAGATTTGAAGTCAAGATTGCTCTTTTAGGATCTATAGCACTTGGGTAAGTGTTTCTCCTTAGGAAGACATCTTTTATCATCTTGTTTTCATAGTCTTTTATAAGTTCTCATTATATTCCTTTGGGGATCTTTCTTGGGAAAAAGATGATCAAGAAGGAGGTGGTGCCTTGTGAGGTGTATTGAGGATTGCTTTGTTGAGAAGAGCTCCAAGAGGTAACCATCCATGTCTCACTAAACCTATTTTCACTCATGATCTATATATATGATTTGGTGTTGGAATCCTATGAATTTCTTGGGGTTATAGCCTTGTTTGATGGTTTGTGAACCTTTATTTGTGGATTGTTAGACTTGTGTTCATCATCCTTTGTATCTAGATGTGTATGAGTAATTCTTGTTATGGATTCCATGATTTATTGGCTTCTAAGATGTGTAATCTGTGTATTTTGAGCATGATTTGTATTCTGGAATGATTCATCGTGTATTTTGTTCCGATTCTGGAATATGTGCGTTGGGGGTGCACTTATGGTGCATATTGGCGGTATAATGTGTCTCGCCAATGTGTTCCGCAAGTGTAAGGGCGGAATGGTGTGGCATGGTGTGGCAGAGAGGTGTGTATCGTGAACCTCTTCCGTGTGTTCTTGCGGTGCAGTTTAACGGACCAGGGCGTTCCGTTGCTATATTCCGCTAGGTTTTTTAGTATTCTGATCCAGTGTCTGTTTTGATGTCTTTTGAACTCTGTTTGATTCCTTCTGATTCTAGAATGTGTACTGAGCATCTTGTTGAGTATTCCACCATGATTCTTGAGTATTTATTCATGATCTTTGGACATTTATCTCGATCTCTTGAGTTAGTATCATTGGTTTATTCCTTGATTATTATTCTGAGTATGTACTGTGTTCATATTGTGAGATGAACACTATTGGTGGGTGAATCTGAGTTGGTATGTGGGGATCTTGAGTCCTTATGAGCATTTCTTATCTTGTTGAATCGTTGGTAACCTTGGGTATTTAGTTGGTGGAATTATGGTCTATTTTGTGGTTGGTATTGGGAGGGTATTGTTTGCCTCCGTAATTGGGCCTGTGTGCCTCTGTGATTGGGAATTGGGTACCTCTGTGATAACGGGCTTGTGTGCCTCTGTGATAATGGGCATCATTTACCTCTGTGGTTTGGGCTCGTATGCCTCTGTAGATGGGCTATTTGCCTCCGTGTTGTGATATGGATATGGTGGTTGGTCTTATGGTTATTATTGTGGTTTGGAGGTTGTGGTTTGGTGCTTATCTTTGGTATAATAGTTTGATTGGTTTCCTTATGGTCATTTGGTTGAGGTTGTACCTCATTTGGTATCTGTTATTCCTTGATATGTCGGTTTGGTTGGTTCCTTTGTGATTATTCTGTGGAAGTTGTGATTCAGTTGGTATCTTGGTTATAGACTTGTTGTCTTGGATATTCGTATTGGATGTTGGTTTCATTGGAAGAGTCTTGGTTTGTGACTTATTCAGCTTATCGTTGTTGAGTCTCTGATAAGCGCCAAGGATAGCACTTATAAGGGGTCTTTATTAGATTAAAAGCGCATCGTTTTGACATCCAATTACAACAATTGCATGCATTTCAGCTCAAATGCGATCAATTTCTTCTAACAACATTTCCAGAAAGAGTTTTGAAGTATTTCACAGGTTGGAGAGGGATTTGAAGCTAAAATAGAGCAAAATACAAACAAGCCGAAATGCAGTAGCGCCCCACGCAGCCTCACACGCGTGTGGCTGGGCGTGGAATTATTCCAGAGAGCCACCATGCCACTCACACGCGTGTGAGCAAGCGTGGTCGGGCCAAGGGCTATTTTGGGAAATTTGTTCCTTTTCTTTGTCACCTATATAAATCCCTTTTGCCCTAAACCTAAAGGGAGAAAGGAGGAGGAAGATAGATCAGAAAATTGATAGAATATGATAGTTAGATCTAGAGGGTTTTCTCTCCTCTTGGGGGAAAATTCCTTCCATTCATAGTTAGAATAGATCAAGGGCAAGAAGGAAGATTGGGATTCAAGATCAAGGTTGTAAGATCCCCTTTTTCAAGGGGTGGTAACCATTCTCTTCAATTTCTAATTCAATACTTGTTTCTTTGAATTTCCTTTTCCTTTTCTTGTTTCTTAGTATGCTAGAGTAGATTAGATAGGGGATTGGTGGCCCCATGGTAGATCTATGTGGATGTTTAATATTATTGCTTTGATTTGTGAATTGCTTGTTTGTTGGATGTTGAACTTGTGTGGATGATGTTCTTTAAGCTTTGTGCCTTTTGTGGCCACATTAGGTAGCAAACCCAAAGGAAGTGAGTGTGTGCGCGATAGCGGCCACCCATGAGTCTCACTCACCCACATCTCCGCTCTTAGTCCGAAAGGACAAGATACGAGAGAAGTGGTAGACAAAGTGTTCGATGAAATGCCCCAACCGAATGAGGATGTGGGAGTCCAAAGTGTGACGCCACTTGGTAGTGTGCCATGAACTCCCTAGTCTATTCCGCAACTTGCATTCACAAAACCAACCAAAGATAAACCACATAGAAAAGCCTAAAGCCCCAATCTCCACTTTACTTTTCTTTACTTTACACAACCTTTTATCAACGTTACCCTCTTACCAATGAATCCAACTCCTAGCCATTCCTGAACTCTTTTCCTTAAACCTCTTAAATGCCAACACACCCATTCGATTCCCATTCGTCATCCTTGAGAGACACGACACTCGGGGAGTCTTGACTCTTCGTTTTACCACTACACCTTAACATACCCACTCACCCCATACAAACATTATTTGTTGTTGGCTAAGCTATTGTGCAGGAAATTCTCCTTAAGCGAACCTCTTGAAGCTTGCCAATAAGTGCTAAAATGAATCCCCATGGTTACCCACATCATGGAGGACAATCCTATGCAAGTCCTCAACCCCAACCATATCCCTATTACCCCCATTCCACCTATGCTTACCCTCCACCTCCATACCCTTATCCATTACCACATCACCAATTACCACCACTTATGAAACACCAATTACCACATCACCAATTACCACCTCCATATCCCTATCTAATTCATACACCCAATCATCACCTACAACTTTATGAAACACCACATCCACCTTTTCAAGAAAATTACCCTTCACAATCACCCAATTTCCAAGAAATTGACTCATTAAGCTCCAAAGAAATATCCCAAAACATAGAGAGTAAGCTTGTGCAAATAATGAAGCAACTCGACCCAAGCTATACTCACGAGTCAAATTCCCACCTAAACACCTACTACCCACATCCATCACAAATTCACCAAGAAAACAACACTACCCATTCCTTTGAAGCACTACCCTTTTTCCCATATAATACCCATATAGATCCTTGTGATTATATCCCACCGGCTACCGATGAAATTGAAATTCTAAAAGCAAAAATTGACGAATTCACTAGGATGGCCAAGGAGGATACGGCTAAACTAAAAGCCGAAATCAAGAGCGAACTAAAGGACTATCTCGCTACCCTCCGGAAAGAAGGACTTCCATTAGAAGAAGTTGAAACGAAGATGCTATCTATGATGGAGGAGCTCGTGAAAATGAATGAGTCCAGAGCTAACTCCACTATCATAGATGACATCCCCACTTTGGAATCCCATCCAAGGATTATACAAGAGGACGAAAACGCGCAAAATGCTAGGGAAGAGGAGAATGTTGAAGAGAAAATGGATTATTATGCCCCGGTGCTTGAAGAAGTTCCAATTTTCGAATTGGAAAATCAAAAGGAGGTAGAGATGGAAAGTGAAGATGATGACATTGAGCTAGTATGGGAAGATGAAGAGCCAAAATATGGTAAAATTTCTAATCTTTCTTGTGCTAATTTTCTTGACAACCCTTGTGCTCTTATTGCAAACACCCTTGACACTTGTGTGGATGACTCCCTTTGCATTAATATTTCCATTACATGTGATTATGATTGCTTTAAATTTCGGGAGGATGATTCCATGAAAAATTTTGATATATTGATTAATGATTGTAAGGATTCTCTTTTGTTTAAATATGATTATGATTGCTTTAACTTTTTAGAAGATGAATCCTTTGTCTTGGGTGAGAGTGAGTTGGTGAGTGAAAGGGATGATACTTCATTCTATTCGTGTGAGAGTGTGAGTGATTTTTCTAACCCAATAGAGTGGAGTGATGAAGAAAAGGAGTGTGAGGAAGAGATGGTGGGAAATGATAGGTCTTTCACGTTTGATCTTATGAAAAGAGTTGAGTGGAGAGAGTTGACCACACTCGAGATTGAGGAAGGGAGTGAGGAGATATGGTTTGGAACAAACGAGAAAATCTTTAGGGGGGAAAGAGAGGAAAAAGGAAAGGAAGCAGATACCATCCTAAAAGAGTTGAGGAGAGTGTTTAATGTTAACATTCATCCANAACACACCCATTCGATTCCCATTCGTCATCCTTGAGAGACACGACACTCGGGGAGTCTTGACTCTTCGTTTTACCACTACACCTTAACATACCCACTCACCCCATACAAACATTATTTGTTGTTGGCTAAGCTATTGTGCAGGAAATTCTCCTTAAGCGAACCTCTTGAAGCTTGCCAATAAGTGCTAAAATGAATCCCCATGGTTACCCACATCATGGAGGACAATCCTATGCAAGTCCTCAACCCCAACCATATCCCTATTACCCCCATTCCACCTATGCTTACCCTCCACCTCCATACCCTTATCCATTACCACATCACCAATTACCACCACTTATGAAACACCAATTACCACATCACCAATTACCACCTCCATATCCCTATCTAATTCATACACCCAATCATCACCTACAACTTTATGAAACACCACATCCACCTTTTCAAGAAAATTACCCTTCACAATCACCCAATTTCCAAGAAATTGACTCATTAAGCTCCAAAGAAATATCCCAAAACATAGAGAGTAAGCTTGTGCAAATAATGAAGCAACTCGACCCAAGCTATACTCACGAGTCAAATTCCCACCTAAACACCTACTACCCACATCCATCACAAATTCACCAAGAAAACAACACTACCCATTCCTTTGAAGCACTACCCTTTTTCCCATATAATACCCATATAGATCCTTGTGATTATATCCCACCGGCTACCGATGAAATTGAAATTCTAAAAGCAAAAATTGACGAATTCACTAGGATGGCCAAGGAGGATACGGCTAAACTAAAAGCCGAAATCAAGAGCGAACTAAAGGACTATCTCGCTACCCTCCGGAAAGAAGGACTTCCATTAGAAGAAGTTGAAACGAAGATGCTATCTATGATGGAGGAGCTCGTGAAAATGAATGAGTCCAGAGCTAACTCCACTATCATAGATGACATCCCCACTTTGGAATCCCATCCAAGGATTATACAAGAGGACGAAAACGCGCAAAATGCTAGGGAAGAGGAGAATGTTGAAGAGAAAATGGATTATTATGCCCCGGTGCTTGAAGAAGTTCCAATTTTCGAATTGGAAAATCAAAAGGAGGTAGAGATGGAAAGTGAAGATGATGACATTGAGCTAGTATGGGAAGATGAAGAGCCAAAATATGGTAAAATTTCTAATCTTTCTTGTGCTAATTTTCTTGACAACCCTTGTGCTCTTATTGCAAACACCCTTGACACTTGTGTGGATGACTCCCTTTGCATTAATATTTCCATTACATGTGATTATGATTGCTTTAAATTTCGGGAGGATGATTCCATGAAAAATTTTGATATATTGATTAATGATTGTAAGGATTCTCTTTTGTTTAAATATGATTATGATTGCTTTAACTTTTTAGAAGATGAATCCTTTGTCTTGGGTGAGAGTGAGTTGGTGAGTGAAAGGGATGATACTTCATTCTATTCGTGTGAGAGTGTGAGTGATTTTTCTAACCCAATAGAGTGGAGTGATGAAGAAAAGGAGTGTGAGGAAGAGATGGTGGGAAATGATAGGTCTTTCACGTTTGATCTTATGAAAAGAGTTGAGTGGAGAGAGTTGACCACACTCGAGATTGAGGAAGGGAGTGAGGAGATATGGTTTGGAACAAACGAGAAAATCTTTAGGGGGGAAAGAGAGGAAAAAGGAAAGGAAGCAGATACCATCCTAAAAGAGTTGAGGAGAGTGTTTAATGTTAACATTACCATCCTAAAAGAGTTGAGGAGAGTGTTTAATGTTAACATTCATCCAACCTTGCATGTTGTTCTTGTGTTTAATGTTAACATTCATCCAACCTTGCATGTTGTTCTTCCTTTATTCTTGAACATTCATCCAACCTTGCATGTTGTTCTTCCTTTATTCTTGTGGATTCATCCAACCTTGCATGTTGTTCTTCCTTTATTCTTGTGGGTTCATCCAACCTTGCATGTTGTTCTTCCTTTATTCTTGTGGGTATTCAAGGATGTTTCCCACCTTGGGACATTCCTTGAAGCTAAGGTTCACGGGACTCTTGGTCGGGTCCCAAAGTCTGTGTGCCTTGAAGGATAGGCCACACCATGTCTGGCCAGGAGACGTAAAACCATGGCGCACTTGGGAGGCAGTCCTAATGTTATCCTACTTTTTCTTTAAAATTCTCTTGGTTTATGTAGTATGTTTTACTTAGTTTTATTTCAATAATGTTTCTATAATCTTGGTTGAGCTAACAAGTACATATTAAACACCCGAGAGTTATAAGTTACCCGCAATCAATTGACAAACATCATCACTAGCAAAGGAGAAAGGGGGAAACCGAGGTAAGCTTTCCACAGCACGCCTCCATGCCACCACCACGCGTGTGGCTAGGCGTGGAAAACTTCCAGAGAGCCACCACGCCGCTCACACGCGTGTGAGCAGGCGTGGGAATGAACCAGAGAGCTCCCACGCCTACCACCACGCGTGGTAGCGTGCGTGGACGGGCACCAGACCTTTCGCGGATTTTCGCGCGAAGTGGTTTAAAACCCTTTCCTTGCTTCATTTCTTCCCCACTACGAGCAAGAACTCTTCCAAGCTGAAAATATACACTTTCTAAGCATTTCCTTCCAAATCTCTCAACTTTTCTCAAAGATTCTAAGTCATTTCTAAGGTATGAACATACTCTTCTTTGCTATTTACTTGTTTAATGAAGAAGTTGTTCTATTTTTAAAGAACATCTCCATGGGTTTTTCTTGTATGACATTTTTCTTGAGATATATTGTTATGAGATGACTTGATAGACTTGTATTGAGCCTACATTGCTTCTATAGACTAGAAATTTCATGTTTTAACATCTCTTTGTGACTAGATCTTGAAATTGCTTGATTTGGGTATTCTCTTGTCATGATGAGATCCTTGTTGATATAGTGAGCATGGTGGGTAAAGTTTGCAACTTTCCAACTCTATAGGCACTACATTGCTATATTCTACTAGTTAGTTGGTCCAATTTTAACTTTCATGTTGCTTCCATTTTTCAACCTTGGGCTAGTCTAAAGGTAGAAGATGAAGTTGACCATATGTTGACCTTTTGACTATGAAATGAGTATGGAATGGTATGAGCTAGTTCTTGCATGTATAGGATAGAATTGTTGATGGATATCAAAATGATGGTTGCATGCATTGAATTCTTATGATTTTTCCTTAGATATGTGCAATATTGTTCATAATCAATATTTAAGATTGGCAAGTGTTTTTCCTTGTGTTGCTTTGGTTACCTATGTTATAGGAAAGATGTCTTCGCCATATGACCTTGCACAACAGATTGCTCAAAGGCTCCAAAGAGGGAAAGCCCCGGCAGATGGAAACAGTGCTAGGGACACTAACACTCGTTACTTTGAAGTATCCACCGGAAATCAAATTCTACTAATGACTGCTACAATGCTAGGTCGGTACAGGCAGTTGTTAAACTACCCTATTGTGCAATGGAGATATGTAGACTTGAGAGTGTTGGAGGATTATGAGTGCAAATATGGACTGGAGAGGTTGATTGCAGAGCCATATTGGAACAATCTTCTAAGCTGGAGACAGGATACTTTTATCTCTCTAGTACATGAGTTTATCGCAAGTTTGAATGTTGACGGAATAGCTGGAGATCTCTATAGCCCTACCATTAAGTTTAGACTCTTCAACCAGGACTATAATATATCGGCCAACCGTTTGGGTGTTCTCCTTGGATTTTATGATGAGGATGATCAGTCAAAGCACTGGTACCGAAGACTAAGGCATGACTTTGGAGACAGAGATTTACCCAGAACATATTGGTCGAAGATTGCAAGACAAGGAGTCGAATGGGAAGGGTNTCACGGGACTCTTGGTCGGGTCCCAAAGTCTGTGTGCCTTGAAGGATAGGCCACACCATGTCTGGCCAGGAGACGTAAAACCATGGCGCACTTGGGAGGCAGTCCTAATGTTATCCTACTTTTTCTTTAAAATTCTCTTGGTTTATGTAGTATGTTTTACTTAGTTTTATTTCAATAATGTTTCTATAATCTTGGTTGAGCTAACAAGTACATATTAAACACCCGAGAGTTATAAGTTACCCGCAATCAATTGACAAACATCATCACTAGCAAAGGAGAAAGGGGGAAACCGAGGTAAGCTTTCCACAGCACGCCTCCATGCCACCACCACGCGTGTGGCTAGGCGTGGAAAACTTCCAGAGAGCCACCACGCCGCTCACACGCGTGTGAGCAGGCGTGGGAATGAACCAGAGAGCTCCCACGCCTACCACCACGCGTGGTAGCGTGCGTGGACGGGCACCAGACCTTTCGCGGATTTTCGCGCGAAGTGGTTTAAAACCCTTTCCTTGCTTCATTTCTTCCCCACTACGAGCAAGAACTCTTCCAAGCTGAAAATATACACTTTCTAAGCATTTCCTTCCAAATCTCTCAACTTTTCTCAAAGATTCTAAGTCATTTCTAAGGTATGAACATACTCTTCTTTGCTATTTACTTGTTTAATGAAGAAGTTGTTCTATTTTTAAAGAACATCTCCATGGGTTTTTCTTGTATGACATTTTTCTTGAGATATATTGTTATGAGATGACTTGATAGACTTGTATTGAGCCTACATTGCTTCTATAGACTAGAAATTTCATGTTTTAACATCTCTTTGTGACTAGATCTTGAAATTGCTTGATTTGGGTATTCTCTTGTCATGATGAGATCCTTGTTGATATAGTGAGCATGGTGGGTAAAGTTTGCAACTTTCCAACTCTATAGGCACTACATTGCTATATTCTACTAGTTAGTTGGTCCAATTTTAACTTTCATGTTGCTTCCATTTTTCAACCTTGGGCTAGTCTAAAGGTAGAAGATGAAGTTGACCATATGTTGACCTTTTGACTATGAAATGAGTATGGAATGGTATGAGCTAGTTCTTGCATGTATAGGATAGAATTGTTGATGGATATCAAAATGATGGTTGCATGCATTGAATTCTTATGATTTTTCCTTAGATATGTGCAATATTGTTCATAATCAATATTTAAGATTGGCAAGTGTTTTTCCTTGTGTTGCTTTGGTTACCTATGTTATAGGAAAGATGTCTTCGCCATATGACCTTGCACAACAGATTGCTCAAAGGCTCCAAAGAGGGAAAGCCCCGGCAGATGGAAACAGTGCTAGGGACACTAACACTCGTTACTTTGAAGTATCCACCGGAAATCAAATTCTACTAATGACTGCTACAATGCTAGGTCGGTACAGGCAGTTGTTAAACTACCCTATTGTGCAATGGAGATATGTAGACTTGAGAGTGTTGGAGGATTATGAGTGCAAATATGGACTGGAGAGGTTGATTGCAGAGCCATATTGGAACAATCTTCTAAGCTGGAGACAGGATACTTTTATCTCTCTAGTACATGAGTTTATCGCAAGTTTGAATGTTGACGGAATAGCTGGAGATCTCTATAGCCCTACCATTAAGTTTAGACTCTTCAACCAGGACTATAATATATCGGCCAACCGTTTGGGTGTTCTCCTTGGATTTTATGATGAGGATGATCAGTCAAAGCACTGGTACCGAAGACTAAGGCATGACTTTGGAGACAGAGATTTACCCAGAACATATTGGTCGAAGATTGCAAGACAAGGAGTCGAATGGAGAACATATTGGTCGAAGATTGCAAGACAAGGAGTCGAATGGGAAGGGTCAAGGTCGAAGATTGCAAGACAAGGAGTCGAATGGGAAGGGTCAAGAGTGAGAGTCGCAAGACAAGGAGTCGAATGGGAAGGGTCAAGAGTGAGAGTCTCTCAGATTATAGTCGAATGGGAAGGGTCAAGAGTGAGAGTCTCTCAGATTATAAGGGAGGATTTAAAGGTTTTATGGAAGGTAATCGCTCATTCATGGGAAGGAAGGCTTGAGACATATGACCAAGTCTCAAAGGCGGAGCTGTTCATGCTTTGGAGTATGGACACCGGGAACTCGGTGAACATGAGCGCGATTTGTAGAAACTTGCTTATTGCACAACAGCAAGAGTCAGCCAGGGCAATCTTCATAGGCCCCTTGGTGACAAGGCTATGCGTCTCCCTAGGCAATCAAATGAAAATGAATTGGTTCGAACATCGGCTTCCAGGAGCGCATATAGTTCCTTTATCTCCCGAGGACGTCGCAAAACTTCACTTGAGACAACTAGTGCGAACGAGGTTAGATGAGGAGATGGCGGATGATCACGCTAACACGCCCATGACGTCCCCAGGATTGACTCCTTCTCCGATGTCATTCAATTCCCCGTCTCTCCCGCAAATGTATTCGCCGTTGGATTCTTCAATGTATTCTCTACCACAAAGAGAGCCCGGACCGTCTGTACCTCCACCACAACCTGAAGAGCAAGACCCCAACTCCTCTAGATTCAACATTCCGAGTTGGTTCACCCCAGTCACTGATTGGAGATCCCTCCAAAATTTCCAATACCAATTGCACTTGGAGCAAATGCAAAAGCTGGATGAGATTTCGAGAGAGATCAAGGAAATCAAGAGAGCATGAAGGAAAGAAGAAACTGAAGAAGAGAAAAGACAAATCTTGATGATAATGACTTGTGATCTGTTAACTCTGAACAATTGATTGTGGACAATCTCTTTACTTTTGTTTATATTTTTAGCTATATTTCTGTTTATGTTTTATCTTGCACGTTTCGTCTAGCCAAAGACATTAAACGTGGCGCTTATGGGAGGCAACCCACAAATAAGAAGAAGGTACCACTCCACCAACAACCATGAAAGACCAATCTTGAAAGGTATAATTTCAATTCCTAATTTATTTCTTTACCTTTACTCTAACCGTGTTTAAAGGGCGAACTCAGATTGCAAAAACTTTGATAAGGATACAAATTGTAAGTATTTCTTTTATCCTGATTCAATGCCCTGTTTTGGTTTACTTTATTTTTCTAGAATCGCAAATGAAGAGCTGCATAAAACTGTTGTGTTGGATGTAGTCTGTTTGTTAGAACTGTTTTAGCCCAGTTCGCACTTTTAAGTGTGGAAAAATGGCGTGTGTAGAACCCTTAAACATATATCCTTTTTCCTCCGTTCCTTATGGAAACATCGAGGACGATGTTTATTTTTAAGTGTGGAAAGGGTGTATGCTTCTTGAAACAGTTGATTGATTAAGTGATAAGGTATAGGAACCTAGAGGGTGTGTTATTGCCAATACTATCTAGGAGGGCTCCTAACCTTGTGCCAAGAATTGAATGTCTTAAATATGCTTTGGAAGCTTCACTTTGCACCAATTTGCACATTTTGACCCAATTTGAAAATTTTGATGAGTGCTTGCATGATTTCACCTTGTATTTTGTTTGGACCTCAGTCAAGGATCTCTCGAAGTGGGAGTGTGAATCCTTTGAGTTTTAGAAAGATAAGAATAGCGAAGCCTGGAAACTGAATTAATCTCAGCAGGACATGGGGCAAAAGGAGAGCCTAAGTGAGCTATGAGTGAAAACAATCCCTAATCCCTAGAAAAAGGCATGAGGGGTTGATATGGTGAAACGTGAATAAAGGCAAAAGGCCATTCCTAGAGATAAAAGTGAGGTGAGCCATCTTGTCTGGATAAGGGGTAACCATTGCACTGTCTTCGAAAAAGCATGGATCTCCATGTGAAGTNGAATGGGAAGGGTCAAGAGTGAGAGTCTCTCAGATTATAAGGGAGGATTTAAAGGTTTTATGGAAGGTAATCGCTCATTCATGGGAAGGAAGGCTTGAGACATATGACCAAGTCTCAAAGGCGGAGCTGTTCATGCTTTGGAGTATGGACACCGGGAACTCGGTGAACATGAGCGCGATTTGTAGAAACTTGCTTATTGCACAACAGCAAGAGTCAGCCAGGGCAATCTTCATAGGCCCCTTGGTGACAAGGCTATGCGTCTCCCTAGGCAATCAAATGAAAATGAATTGGTTCGAACATCGGCTTCCAGGAGCGCATATAGTTCCTTTATCTCCCGAGGACGTCGCAAAACTTCACTTGAGACAACTAGTGCGAACGAGGTTAGATGAGGAGATGGCGGATGATCACGCTAACACGCCCATGACGTCCCCAGGATTGACTCCTTCTCCGATGTCATTCAATTCCCCGTCTCTCCCGCAAATGTATTCGCCGTTGGATTCTTCAATGTATTCTCTACCACAAAGAGAGCCCGGACCGTCTGTACCTCCACCACAACCTGAAGAGCAAGACCCCAACTCCTCTAGATTCAACATTCCGAGTTGGTTCACCCCAGTCACTGATTGGAGATCCCTCCAAAATTTCCAATACCAATTGCACTTGGAGCAAATGCAAAAGCTGGATGAGATTTCGAGAGAGATCAAGGAAATCAAGAGAGCATGAAGGAAAGAAGAAACTGAAGAAGAGAAAAGACAAATCTTGATGATAATGACTTGTGATCTGTTAACTCTGAACAATTGATTGTGGACAATCTCTTTACTTTTGTTTATATTTTTAGCTATATTTCTGTTTATGTTTTATCTTGCACGTTTCGTCTAGCCAAAGACATTAAACGTGGCGCTTATGGGAGGCAACCCACAAATAAGAAGAAGGTACCACTCCACCAACAACCATGAAAGACCAATCTTGAAAGGTATAATTTCAATTCCTAATTTATTTCTTTACCTTTACTCTAACCGTGTTTAAAGGGCGAACTCAGATTGCAAAAACTTTGATAAGGATACAAATTGTAAGTATTTCTTTTATCCTGATTCAATGCCCTGTTTTGGTTTACTTTATTTTTCTAGAATCGCAAATGAAGAGCTGCATAAAACTGTTGTGTTGGATGTAGTCTGTTTGTTAGAACTGTTTTAGCCCAGTTCGCACTTTTAAGTGTGGAAAAATGGCGTGTGTAGAACCCTTAAACATATATCCTTTTTCCTCCGTTCCTTATGGAAACATCGAGGACGATGTTTATTTTTAAGTGTGGAAAGGGTGTATGCTTCTTGAAACAGTTGATTGATTAAGTGATAAGGTATAGGAACCTAGAGGGTGTGTTATTGCCAATACTATCTAGGAGGGCTCCTAACCTTGTGCCAAGAATTGAATGTCTTAAATATGCTTTGGAAGCTTCACTTTGCACCAATTTGCACATTTTGACCCAATTTGAAAATTTTGATGAGTGCTTGCATGATTTCACCTTGTATTTTGTTTGGACCTCAGTCAAGGATCTCTCGAAGTGGGAGTGTGAATCCTTTGAGTTTTAGAAAGATAAGAATAGCGAAGCCTGGAAACTGAATTAATCTCAGCAGGACATGGGGCAAAAGGAGAGCCTAAGTGAGCTATGAGTGAAAACAATCCCTAATCCCTAGAAAAAGGCATGAGGGGTTGATATGGTGAAACGTGAATAAAGGCAAAAGGCCATTCCTAGAGATAAAAGTGAGGTGAGCCATCTTGTCTGGATAAGGGGTAACCATTGCACTGTCTTCGAAAAAGCATGGATCTCCATGTGAAGTTAGAGATAAAAGTGAGGTGAGCCATCTTGTCTGGATAAGGGGTAACCATTGCACTGTCTTCGAAAAAGCATGGATCTCCATGTGATCGGGTAGCCTGATGACGTTATCCTAGGAAGCGAGAAAATAGAGTGATCGCCCAAGCCATGGCGATGAGCGGTCCATGTCCCCGCCCTCACTTATATAATGTAAAGAGGCTTTGGCGTTAGGGTGGAAATTGGCTAAGGGGTGAGCATCGTTCCCACTAGTCGGATCGGCTGGAGGCCCCTAGAAAATACAAGGTGAAAACTCTTTTGTCACTTGCATGCTTAAGGGTGTGAATAAAAACTTCTTATATAGTATCCATCGAGACCTTGACTTCCTTAGCATATTTCTTACATTTGGTTGGCACGAGTTTAGTAGTCTTGGTAGATAGTGTAGGGGATTTCACATGCTCAACTCCGAACACCTACACATCACTTGATCGATTAACCGTGAGAGAAAGAACCATCCTTGGTCTTATATGATTAGTGTTTAGGAAAGTATGCTTGCTTGAGGACAAGCAAGGTTTAAGTGTGGAAACTTTGATAAGCGCCAAGGATAGCACTTATAAGGGGTCTTTATTAGATTAAAAGCGCATCGTTTTGACATCCAATTACAACAATTGCATGCATTTCAGCTCAAATGCGATCAATTTCTTCTAACAACATTTCCAGAAAGAGTTTTGAAGTATTTCACAGGTTGGAGAGGGATTTGAAGCTAAAATAGAGCAAAAGACAAACAAGCCGAAATGCAGTAGCGCCCCACGCAGCCTCACACGCGTGTGGCTGGGCGTGGAATTATTCCAGAGAGCCACCACGCCACTCACACACGTGTGAGCAAGCGTGGTCGGGCCAAGGGCTATTTTGGGAAATTTGTTCCTTTTCTTTGTCACCTATATAAATCCCTTTTGCCCTAAACCTAAAGGGAGTAAGGAGGAGGAAGATAGATCAGAAAATTGATAGAATAGGATAGTTAGATCTAGAGGGTTTTCTCCCCTCTTGGGGGAAAATTCCTTCCATTCATAGTTAGAATAGATCAAGGGCAAGAAGGAAGATTGGGATTCAAGATCAAGGTTATAAGATCCCCTTTTTCAAGGGGTGGTAACCATTCTCTTCAATTTCTAATTCAATACTTGTTTCTTTGAATTTCCTTTTCCTTTTCTTGTTTCTTAGTATGCTAGAGTAGATTAGATAGGGGATTGGTGGCCCCATGGTAGATCTATGTGGATGTTTAATATTATTGCTTTGATTTGTGAATTGCTTGCTTGTTGGATGTTGAACTTGTGTGGATGATGTTCTTTAAGCTTTGTGCCTTTTGTGGCCACATTAGGTAGCAAACCCAAAGGAAGTGAGTGTGTGCGCTATAGCGGCCACCCACGAGTCTCACTCACCCACATCTCCGCTCTTAGTCCGAAAGGACAAGATCCGAGAGAAGTGGTAGACAAAGTTTTCGATGAAATGCCCCAACCGAATGAGGATGTGGGAGTCCAAAGTGTGACGCCACTTGGTAGTGTGCCATGAACTCCCTAGTCTATTCCGCAACTTGCATTCACAAAACCAACCAAAGATAAACCACATAGAAAAGCCTAAAGCCCCAATCTCCACTTTACTTTTCTTTACTTTACACAACCTTTTATCAACGTTACCCTCTTACCAATGAATCCAACTCCTAGCCATTCCTGAACTCTTTTCCTTAAACCTCTTAAATGCCAACACACCCATTCGATTCCCATTCGTCATCCTTGAGAGACACGACACTCGGGGAGTCTTGACTCTTCGTTTTACCACTACACCTTAACATACCCACTCACCCCATACAAACATTCATTGTTAGTCTCTGATTTAAATAAAGAAAAGTTCGTTGGTGCGTATATTCTATACGTGTGTGTAAACCTATTTACAAACTCTATTATATTACGTATCTTCTCACGAGTGTGAGTGGTTGGTTGCTTAGTATTCTTTTGCTAATGTTTTCTTAAACTGTTTTCCAAGTATGCCATAGTCTGAGCCGAGAGCGCGATAGAGCTAGTCTCCCTTTGCGATGCTTAGACTAGTTTTTGTATTAGACTTGTTGGGCCGTGAGCCTCAGAGATGGATTATGTTTTGACATTTACCTTTGTTTTACCCTTTTTGATTGAAGTTATGGATTTTTAGCCTGTGCACCTAGGATGGATTGTACCTAGGTGGATGGATTGTACCTAGGTGTGGCATGACACCCTTGAGGTTTTATATATGCTTCAGCTATGCTATGTTTAGTTTCTGAGATCTATAGCTGTTATCTTTAAGTTATACATGTCTCAGAGAAAAGAAAGTTGGGTGTCACAGTTGGTATCAGAGCCTGTGTTGAGGTTTAAGTAGGAATCCTAGGGTTGAACACTTGAGACTCTAGGACTTGAACAGTAGAAGTTAAGGAAACGTGACTCCTAGGACTGTGTGAGAACTAGGACTCGCGATGAGGACTCGTTTTAATCGTTTATATCTTGTTTATATCTGCTTTGCTGCTTTGCTTGTTTGCTTATCTGTTGTGGGCGTGTTCTCACTTCTGATTGCGCAAATTGGGAAGGCCGACCGCAGCGCGACGTATTTTTTTTCGTAGCTTACCTTCCCTTCGTAGCAGTCATGGTGCCACCCAGAAGACGTGAGGATGTTCCTGATGTTCCGTTCGGTGAGCAGCTAATGCAGAACCTCCATCAGCTGACGTAGATCTCTCAGTTCCTCGTGAACGCGATGGTTCAGAACCATCAGCGTGGGTAACCGGACTTAGTCCGGAGGGTGGCAGGGCAGGACCCGATGGTGCTCGAGGAGTGGATCCGTTCCTTCAACAAGATCCAGGAGGTGGTGGAGTGCCCAGAGGGGCGGCGCGTCGAGATGGCCAGCTTCTACTTGCAGCTAGAAGCCGATCTTTGGTGGGTTCATGAGGGCCCGACGATCCGACAGGAACCCGACTTCGGCTGGGAGACCTTCAAGGATAGGATGCGCGCTCGTTTCTATCTCACGCAGGGCTCCCGGTCTGTGCAAGAGTACCATAAGTGTTTCCTGAAGTTGGCTCGTTTCGCCCTAGCGTTAGCCCCAACGGAAGAAAGTAAGATCGAGAGGTTTGTAGCTGGGTTGAACTTGGACACTCGTATGGCGTTGGTTGTGTTCAAATTTTAGATGTTGAGCGAGGCCTACAGCAGTGCAGCAGATCACTATCGAGTGCTGACCATCCGGCGGGGAGCGCAGGACCGACCTAAGAGGCCCGGGGAGGGTAGTGTGTTCGACTCCAAGAGGCATAGGCCTGGAGGCTCAGGCTCGGGAGGAAGTTTTCAGAGGAGTGGTGCCAACAGTGGAGGCACATCCCGCCCTGGCTTGGGGCAAGGACCTAGGAGTGACGGAGTCCAAGAGCGGCACTTTTATTGTAGGAGGTGTGGGAAAGACCATCTAGGGAGGAATTATGAAGGGTACTTGGTTGAGTGTTTCAGTTGCGGTCAGCGAGGTCATAGAGCTTTCGAGTGCGTGTCCGGGAAAGGAGGATCGTCCCACTCCGGACCAGGTGCGACCCCAAGGGTACAGACTTCGACCCGACCCCCGAAGGAAACCGAGGGCAAGAGCGGGAGCAAGCCGGGAGGTGGTCGTGGACCACAGTCTGGGCCACAACAAAGGAAGATCTTCGCGATGGGCCGAACTCAGGCTGAAGCTAATGGGCTGAATGAAGGTAACGCTCGAGCTTAATCTCTAGTTGCATTGCATATAGACATGTCGTACGGGAGGGGTAGTTTTGATCTCTTTTAGTTGTTGAACCTTTAAGTGAGCTATACGATTCGCGTACGAGTTTCAGTTAGTTTTAAGTGGTAAAACCCGGGAATTCGTTAAACCAAGGTAAAAAAAAAAAAAGGGAAGAGAAATCAAGCGCGCGTAAGAGGAGGCTCAAACCCACGATGAAGTAAGAGTAGTAAGGGACTAGACCATCCAACCACGCTGATTTGTTAGTCCCAGATTGCAAGAGTCTGCTTTTGTTATAAACTAAGGCGGATTTGGCAGTGCGGAAGAAAGACGCGGAGCTGAGCGCACCACAGAGCGGGTCCGCGTAGCCTTACGGAAGAGCGAGACGGCACAGGATGTTCCGTGGGGGTGTTCCGCACGAGCCAAATAGCAGAGTGGCAGTGGGGGTTGCTCCGTAGGAACGTTCCACTAGTAAGAAGGGTAGTACCGTATTTTCCCCTTTCCACCCAGTTTAAAAAACCCTACATTTCCTTTGATCTATCGGGCTTCTTTTCTTCCGTCTTCTTCTTCCTCTCCTATAGTAGTACCGCAACTAGAGCTCCGTGAAGTCGATCCGTAGGAGCAGTAGGCGCAGCACACCGGCGGCAGTGTGGTTCCCGTGCACGTCTCCTCTGTTTTTGGTGCACTACGCGAACAGCCAGGAAACTCCGAATCAACAGTGAAGGGAAGTCCAAACAATATGGGAGAATGCCAAGAAAACGTCTGGTATTCAGTCCTCGATGGTAAAGCTCTCAACCCTCTACATTTTTCGCCCGAGCTTGTGGAGCTGTTAAATTTTCAAGGCTTGTTGGAGCAATTCTTGCTCATTGAGAATGTAGTCTACCCCAATCTAGTTAATGAGTTTTATCAAAATATGCGGGTTAAAAAGGTTAACCAGGTACCCGTGCTCACAACAATTGTGAAGGGTGTGAAGATTTCCCTTGACCCTCCTAAGCTTGCTAAATTACTCAAGTTGCCGTTAGGAGGTGTATGTCAGTATGATAGGCATTATTGGATTGAGACCCCGGAGGTAGGATTCCCTGACTATCTGCAGTATATGTTGGGGCGTGAGGAGGGCATCACTTTGGATGCCAGGCCCATTAAATATGACCTGCCCAGTTTGATGATTTCACATATGGAGTTTTGCAAAACAGCCAAGCGTCGCAATCGACCGTATGGGATGGTTTTGAGTTGGATTTTTCAGCAGAAGAGGGTGTTCGTGACTGGGGAGTTAGCTAAGCAGCCAGTTCACGGTGTTTTCAATGATCCGAATCTGCAGCACTTTGGTTTCCACCGGGCAGGCGGAAATGAGTACGGTGTGACCAGCAGCGTGACGACTAATGATCAAAAAGTGGTCACGGGAGTCACGGTGGAGGTCACACCGTGACTTCCACAGTGACCACCGTGACCACTTTGCTGATTTTAGTTGTCACTCTGCTGGTCACGGCGTGACCAGCAGAGTGACTACTAAAATCCGCAAGGTTGTGGCTTGGTCACGATGGTGGTCACACCTTGACCAACATCGTGACCAGGCAAATTGGTGGCGGTTTTTTTTGCGCAATTTCATTAGTATAAATAGGGTTAGGCTTTATTTTGAACTTATCTTTCAAATTTCTCAAGTCCTCTTTTAGTTTTTCTCTCCCGAAACACTTTAGAACATCTTTTAGTTGCAAATCCATTACTTTTTAGGGAGATTTAGAGAAGAATTACTCTTTGTAATTGCAAATTCCATTACAATTTCATATTCAAATATTATATATTCATTCAAGTAAGTATTTCAAATTCTTCTTCTTGCAATTATCATTTTTTTTTTGTATTTAAATTCATTGCATAGTTTTCCAATTGCTTTTAATTATCAATTCCGTTATGAGTAGTTAAATCCTTTAGGGATTTGAATTGAATTGCCTTGTATGAATGCTTACATGAATTAAATTGATTAATCTAGGTTTTGCATTGATTTTAGTATGAATGTGATTGTGATTTTAGGAAATTATTTGACTCTTGTTTGATTATGACCAAATTATGCAAGAAATGTATGGAATTGGTGTTTCACCTATGAGAATAGGGATTCACCATAGCCAACCCTTTCACATTTTTAACTTGCCCTTGAGAAAGGGAAGTTGGAAGGGATTATGCACACAATGTGTTTGATTAAATGCCTCACCTAGTCTAATTGCTATGAGAATGAGATTAGAACTTTGGTGATAGCCAATGTCCACGAGAGTGGCATTGGCATTGACTTAATTCCCGCACTTCATTGTTTAGCATTGTTTAGCCTAGAACCTTAGAACATTATAGAAGCGTTTGTGCATTGCTATTTGATTTAAATCCTCCTGTTTATCATTGTTTATTTCTTAAATCAATTACTTGTTTTGTCTTGATCTCATGCAATCAAATACATCATTTTGGTTAGCTTTCAAACACTCGATGAACTCGTGTTTAATCCCTTGCTACTCCAATCCTTCCTAGCCACTCCCAGAGGACGACACTCACTAATTAAACCACTAAAATTACAACTTTCACATGGGTTCTACACAAGGCGGCCAGTCGACAGGTATTAGAACTACAAACTAGCGATTTTAAATTTTATTTTACAAATGATGTCTTTATGTATAAAGGAAAGGTGTTTGTGTGTTGTTATGTTGGTGTTGTTGTTGTTCAATGCTTTATGTGTTCTTTTGCTATGTTTATGTTGCCATTTTCTATGCTTTATGTGTTGTATTCCAAAAGGTGTGCTACGTTTGTAGTGGTGGACCATGTGTTGCCCTTTTCTATGTTCTTTAATGGAGTCCATTTTCTGATTTAAAAAGCACATAGCAGTGTCCTATTCTGATTTAAAAAAGACATAAGCAGTAAATGGAGTCCAGTAACTGTGTATGAATTGCCTTTATAATGGGGTCCACAAAATTATGTTGGGTTGTGTGTTTTGTTTTGTTTGTATAGGGACCACTTTGTATGGGTTAGGAAACCTTTTAGAAACTGCCTAGTATGGCATTGTTGGCCATTGACTTGTATTGTTTGGTGTTGAATTGTATTTTAGAAACTGCCTAGTATGTTCACTTGTATAAACTGCCTTGTTGGCCATTGACTTGCATTGTCTACTGTTAAATTGCCTACTTTTGAGAATGTTTTCCCAGCAGCTACTCGCATGTTTTGTGTGAGACATTTGCATGACAACATGAAACTAGCTGGATTCACTAGAAAGACAATCAAAGATGGGTTATGGGAAGCTGCTAGGGCCACAACAGTGAACACATTCAGAGCAGCAATGCAAAAATTCAAGACAATTGATGCCAAGGCATATGAGTGGCTATTAGACAAACATCCTTCAGAGTGGTCCAGGTCACATTTTACTACAGCTGCACACTGTGATATTTTAGTTAACAATTTCTGTGAGTGTTATAATTCTGTTATTTTAGATGCTAGAGGGTAGCCCCTAATTAGTTGTCTTGAAAGTTTGAGGAAGAAAATCATGCATAGGCTATATCAAAGTAGGAAAGCAGCACTGAAATGGGCTGGTCTTATATGTCCAAGGATAATTAAAAAAAAATAGTTGTGATTGAACAATTAACTAGGGGTTATATTGTGATCCAAAGTGATGATAACTTGTTTGAAGCACGTGGGGTAATCCATACTTTGTTTGAGCAACATGAAGTAGACTTGGGTAGAATTAGTTGCACTTGTTGGGCTTGGGGCTTGACTGGTATTCCCTGTAGACATGCATGCAATAAGTGCAATTTGGATGAAACATGGTAGGGGTCCAGTCCATGACTATGTTCACCATTCTTACTTCACAAAAGCATACCTGAAATCCTATGGAGGTAGCATTAAGCCCATGGCAGGACCTAGTGAGTGGCCTGAAACAGATAGAGAGGCTCCTCTACCACCACTATATACACTGCCAAACCAGGAAGACCTAAAAAGTCAAAAAGAAGGGAGTTGATGAGGGTGATTCCAAAGCTGGGAAAAAGAAAGGTGTTAATGAGTTTTCCAAAGATGGTATCCATTTGAAAAGGAGCCATGTCAAAATGCATTGCACAAAATGTAAGAAAGAAGGCCACAATAAAAGGAAATGCCCTGATGATCCTGCTGTAAGGAGAAATTGGTAAGGCTGTTACTTTAATTCATTATTTTTGCATTGATGATCCTGCCATTATGTGTTTGTTTCATTTTGTTATAGGCCAATCTAAAGAAAAGAGTGAGGGTAAAACCTAAGAAACTTCATGATGTTACACTGCCATTAGTCCAAGAAAATACACTACCAGCAGTCCAAGATGGTACACTGCCAGTAGTCCATTGATATTGACGATGTGGTCTCTCAATTTCTTCCAACAGAAACACAAGTTGAGGAAAAACAACTTACAAGTCAGCCACCATTAGTTGGAGAGGAAGATGATAGTCAAGAATAAGTCCACAAGGCATTGGAGAGTAAGAAAGCCAAGGGAAGGCCCACTGGTCGAAAATATATGACCTGTCGCTTAGTTCAATCAAAATTCAAGAATACACAAGATGATCCCATTGACATTCAGTAATGGTTGTGAAGATTATGGTTATGGCTTTTTTTTTTTGTAAGCTGTTTTGGGTAGTGCTAGACACTTAGGGTTATGGTCTTTTTTTTTGCCCAAATTGTGTTGAAGTTGTAGTTCTTTTTTACCCAAATTGTGCTAGACACTTAGTGGTTGTGAAGTAATTAAGTTGTGTTTTTTTTTTTTTGTAAAAAAAAAAAAAACTAATCTATGTTGTTAGCGCAATCAGTGTATATGACAATGTTCTTTTGTAACAAACTAAGCTATTTTGAAATGGTCAATTGGCTCTTTTGGTCACAAAATGCCCACTGCTTATGTTCAATTCATTTGCAAAAAATTTTGATCAAAGCAATTAACATTAACACAATTAACATCAAAGCAATTAACATTAATAGAATTCATAAGCAGAATGAACTTATATATTGACTGATCCAAATAGAGTTACAACATCAATTGCCTGGAAGCATTCTTAGAACTCCTACTGATTCACTACTACTGTACCTCAACACTTGAACTACGAATATAATTGTAAATACAATTACAACTGTAAGTTTGTAACACCTCTTTTTCTTAGCAGCAACTTCTAACATGGCCTTCAAATTCTCGAACTTTTCTTTGTCTTTATTTATCCTCTTCAACAGTCTGAGTATTATACTAATAGCCCCTGGACACATTGGAATGTCTGCCCAGTCAAAGAAACCACAGCCGTTACCACCCTAAAACCAAAAAATAAATAAATTAAATCACCATGTACTCGAACAATGATGCAAAAAACAAATCAAAAAAATTAAATGCATAGAAAAATACAAAAGGTCCACTCATGGATGAAGAAGAACAACGCCAAAGCCTCCTCCCTGGATTGCGATATGTCCAAGAAGTTCGAATAATCAATTGATTACCACATTAACACTCATGAATGTGGATAGAGTCACCAAAATTATATCTCCTCCTTGAACTGCTTGAAGAAACTGGCATTGATGATGCAATTAATTAAAGAACACAACAAATTTGTTGAAGAAAGATGTTGTTAGGGCTTGGGTTGAACTAAACTGAAACCTAGCGTGAGAGAGAGAGAGAGAAGACAGGGAGCAAGTTAGACACCTTGAATTGCCATTTGCCTTTATAAAATTGAAGGGTAAATGGGAAATGTCCAAAATATCCTCGCACTTGACGCCTTATACGGTCGGGAGTAGTAGAAGGATGGTAGCAGGTAACTTTTAGCAATTCGGAGGATCACGGATGGTAATTACGAAAGTTATGGACTATTAATGGCGAAACCACTAAACTCAAGGGACCACAAATGGTATTTACTCTATATGTGTATATATATATATATATATGTATATATATATATATGTATATATATATATATGTATATATATATATATATATATATGTATGTATGTATGTATATGTATGCATGTATGTATATGTATGCATGTATATGTATGTATGTATGTATGTATGTATGTGTGTGTGTATGTGTGTGTATGTGTGTGTATGTACGTATGTATAGAGTCTGTTTCAGGTGAAACCACTACTTAAGTGTGAACCTGTGAACTCCTATGCACTGTTGAGATGTGAGATTGGACGGTCGAGATCTGAGGAGTGGTGCAATGGTGCATTTGGTGTAGTTGTGCAGTGGTCCAGTGGTGCAGTGGTGTAGTGATATGGTGCAATGGTGCAGTGATGTATATTACCAGGTCAAAGTCATTATAATCCACAAGATTGAGCAAGATCAACGGCGCACAATGGTACACAAGTTCACATGTTAATAGAGGTTCTCATTTGAACCTAATAAGTGCTAAAGATGTATGTTTTTATGCGTCATTAAGGGGTTGTGTTGTGCTTAATTGGAGTTCTTTTGGTTGATTGATGATGGAAATGCTTATAAATGTGCTAATGTGTTGCAAAGCCCTACAAATGTGTACACTTTAGTGTCTTTGAAGGTTTGAAGCATAAAGGATGGCATATAGGCTTGAAACGGAGCGTCTGGGATAAAGTGCAATGAAGATATGCGTCCACGAAGTGTCCACGATCGTGGACGGGTCGTGGATTCGGAATAGAAAGTTCCACGACCCAATCCATGCTCGTGGAGCGAGAATTAACCCGGAAGGATCGGGCGTACGAGCGTACGCCGCCTAGGAAAGTTGCGGTTATAAAAGGCTTTGGCGGGATTAGATCCTACAACTTAAATTATATTTTATCTTTCATTTCCAGAGCTTTAGTTTAGATATTTCTCTCTCTATATTAGGTTTAGATTTAACTAGCTACATTCCTATGCTTCAATTCCAAGTGTAAGAAGAAATCTAGATTGGAGGAGAATTGACAACTCTCCTTGATTGTGGAGATCATCCTTCCAATTTGTGTATTTGAAGATTGTAATTGTGGATTCAAGTTAGGTATTCATCTCCTACTTCATCTCCATTAGATCTTCTATATTTGCTAGATTTGATTTCCTACAATTGTTCTTTAATTACATGATAAATTGTAGCTTGAATCCCTAGGAATTGAATTTGATGATCTAGAGATTATGCCTGCTTGACCTTTCAATGTTGAAGAGATGAGATTCTTGCAATTGTGTCTTGAATGCTTTTGTTGTGAATGATGATATGAGTTGATCCTTTCCTCATTGCTGGTGGATGAGTGAGGAGCTTGAGAGAGTAGAAGTAACTATGTTTTGGTGCTCTCATGTAGTCTTGTTTTCATTTGCATTTCCTTGCTTTAAGTTCCGAAAGGCCTAAGTAGGGAATGAGGTGAGGACAATGTGTTTGATAAAATGCTTCTTAGAACCATGGTCACGAAACGGTGCTTCATACCAAGAAAAACCTAGTAGATCGATAGGTGAATGACACTTGTAAAGCCTCATAAGAGTTAGCTATGATTTGCATTATATCAAGTCCACCATAGCCTAATGCATTCCTAAGCTCAAGTGATTGAATCCAACTCCCCGCTATACTTACTTTCATGTTTTCTTTACTTGCATTGTCAATTGCTTTCATTACTTTCATGATTTCTTTACATATGCTCTCTTACCTTCACATGCTTACACAAGTTCTCCTTTGCACCTAGTTATCTCTTGTTGAAACTCTCCCTTTGAAAGCGTTGCACTTAATTAGCTCCAATTTTTCATCCTTTGAGAACGACATCCGGGAAAATCTTCATTCTCTCCCCATACTTTCCATCCACCACTAACTATACATTGTTAGAACCTAATTCTCTCTCTCTCTCTCTCTCATATATATATAAATATATATATATATATATATATAGATATATATACATATATATATATATACACCCACGCGAATGCTTAAAAATTTCCCTGAAGGTAAACATGACAAAGTACTGTTGTTTCCACTGCCAACTCGGGCACGATATAGACTAACATCATGTTTAGGAGGCAAATTGAATAGTTCATCCAGTGAGGATACTTGGGCCAATTTGTGAAGCGTCTGAGGCAAGCACAAACTCTATGCAACTACAACGTGTGGAAGAAGGGAAACGGTTTCGGGTCATCACCACGTGGAACTCGAAAGAGAGACATCGAGTAGCTCACCGAGGAGGAGGAGAAAGAGTTGGACGAGCCCTGCCATCATAAAAAGAAAGCGATCCACATCATATTTGAGGACCCAAGGGCGTTGACACCCTAGGCGAAAGGAAGAGATGGGTGAGAAACCTCTATGTGGGGAGCTCATTTGGTCCCTGCACGACCAGAATCCCTAGAGGGAACCCATCACCTTTACCGACGATGATCTTCCCAATGGTTATTTGCTCATAGAGGATCTGTTTGTGATCTTGGTGGAGATAAATGATGACATTTGTGCACTGGGTAGTCTTGGATACATGTGGCTCGATCAATGCCATATACTACGGCATCTTCACCCAGCTGGGCCTGTGTGGAAAGTAGTTTAACCAAGTAAATGTCTAATTGTCTAGCTTCACTAGAGATTCCATCGAGACAGAAGGGGCCATCACATTGCCTATAGAGTTTGGAGCTCTACTACACACCAAGACGATAGACGTAGAGTTCGTGGTCATTAAGATCAACTACACCCACAACATCATCCTAGCTTGAATAGCTCTAGAGGACCTCTGATGCATAATTTTGATAGAGAATTAGTGAATGAAGTTTCTAACCTCGATTGGGGTCGGCATCGCCCGAGAGAACCAGAAGATAAGCCGGAGTTGTTACTTGAAGTCATGACGGCTTATTAGAAAGAGGGACCTCCAACTACACAATCACTAAAAAGGCATTACGAGATGAAGAGACCTGACCCTATGCGAAGCCTATAGCCGAGACTAAGGAGGTCACTCTTAGTCACCCCGAATGGGGTAGTAAAGATTGACACCGGACTCCCGCCCGAGCTCTTGACCTAGATAATCGAAGTCATCTAAAACTTCAACATGGTATTCGTTTGGGGCCCTAAAGACTTTGTTGGGCATTGATCGAGAGGTTATCACTCATTGAATCGTAGTCAACCCCACAACCAAACCGGTTTAGCAAAAAAATAGGTACTTATTGGCATAATCAAGGAAATTCATCTAGAAGAAAGTCAACACCTTGCTCAAAATTGGTCACATCCGGGAAATCCTGTACCTAGAATGGCTTGTTGACTTAGTCCTCACCCCAAGTTGCCAACTTGGAGGATGTGCGTGAACTACATCAACCTCAACAAGGTTTGCCCTATGAGCCACCACGTTTTTAGAGATTTGTTATGCCTCTTTTCTTATATAAATTGTCATTGTTTTATCATTACAAATCATTATAATTTTATTACAAAACATCCTTTGTAATATTCTTACATCAATCCACGAATATTACTACAATATTTTTTCTTTACTATTTTACCCTTATTTCATTGCGAACTTATTAATTCGTAGATATCCTGAATTAATTTGTTTCATCAATATTATTTATTACAGTTTTATTTTCTTAATTTGGTCCTCTAGCATTAAAAATATTTGGTATATAGTCTTTGATTAATATTAAAAATATTTTTAATATTTAAAAAGCAAATGCATTGAATTTTGAATTGAAAAAAAAAAAAAGTAAAAAATAGAAGTAAGGCCGGACATTTGAAAATGTGAAGGAGTGGGATTGTGGGAATGCGATGATCACATGAAAGTGGCCCCACTTTATCATGTCGTATGGCAGTTCTCATGCCCATCTTCCATTCAAATCAAAGCCACCATGATTTTAAAAGTCATTTTCAAATCTTGACCGCTTTGTACACCAAAGTTGTACTGCACGTATCTCTAATGACGCCTATCATCTCCTGTTGTTTCGAGAAAATTAGGGAAAAGATTCCCTTCCTTTTTTTTTTTTTTTTTTTTTTTTTATATTTCATTAAATTTTGCTAACGTCTCATGTTTCTGGGGCACTCTTGTCTTCTAAACCACGTTGATTTATTCTCTTCTTAATCATTTTCAAATTCCGAGTCCTAGTTTCTAGGTAATTCATGCACAATTCGCTTCTTCTTGCTAAACACTTGACCTCTACTCGATGCATTGCATAAAGCTGGTTTCTTCGATTGTTTGGTTTCTTCAAGACGGGTTTGCCTTAAAGTGGTATGCTTCACCTGAAAATTTTTGTTTAAGACTATTTTATGGCGTTGGCGGTTGGGTTTTGCTCAAGATTTGACTTGTACGGGGTATTCTCAAGAAAGACTTTTCCTAGGTCGTGCATTTATCCAATCTGTTTTTGTTAAAATGTATCTTTCTGATTTTTGAATTTTGGCACTCGGGTTTTTGTTCTTTAGTTTTTCAAAAATTTGGGGTTTTACGTTTTTACCAAACGCTCCGTATTTGGTAGAGTGAATTTGAAGTTTTCTTACTCCACATCTGCGTGTTTGTCGGGTTGTGATGCAGAGAGAGTATTTAATTGCCTATATTCAAGTGTAATAATAGTATTTAGCGCTAGGCTTCCGTGAATTTGGGTATGGTGCTGATGCGTTTCTGTGCAATTGCCAGTTGTGACAATTCTGATGCTTTTAGGTAGGTTGAAAGCTGGCATTGCTGTGAGCTATTAATGCAAATCTACCTTAAAGCGTCTACGAGTTTTTCACCAAACGGATTTTGAGATTTTGGCAACTATCAACTGCGTTACTGGCTTTCATCACAATAAGGACTCTGAAGTTTGTGAGAGGCAAGAAAAAGAGATCTGTTCTTACGAAATGGGGCACTATGCAGCGGTTTGGGATCCTAGAGCTGCGATTGAAGTGACAAAAGATTCGAATGGGATTGATCAGATTGTGCTTCGTAGCCCTCATGGGGCCTCTGCCAGGGTAAGCTTCTCTCATTCATCTCTTTCTCTAAACCCATGAGGTTAGGGTCTTACTGAATCTGTCTTGCATCTCCGAACAATTCTGGAAAATAGTTGCTTGCAGCTGTTTTTTTTTAAATTTTTTGGATGACTGAGGGAAACCCCACCATTCTTTTGAGTGTTAGCAAATCCCGTCTCCGGACCCTATCAGGACCACAAGGAGGACGTAAATTAGTCTAACGTACCCATTATTGACCAGCTGAAACCAAGAGGGAGAACAAGATTGGAACTCGTGACCTTATATAGTTAGAAGAGTCAATCTCTTGCCATCTTGTCTTATTCACAGCTGTTATTTTGAGACACCCAATGGATGTTCTCCTTTTTTGATTGACCGTTTTCTCAAGTTCAGGTGAGCTTGAATGGAGGACAGATTACTTCATGGCGGAATGATCGAGGCGAAGAACTCCTATTCACCAGTAGCAAGGTGATGATGCTCCCTAGTTCTTGATAGCCATTAACCTTATCAGGCTCTTAGTATCCCAATAAAATATTCTATAAGTTTTTCACTCTTTATAGAAAGTACTTTTATTTTATTTATAGTGCTATAGATCAATTTGCAGTGCAATCATTTTTCCTTTCAAGTATATATGCCACAGTGCCGTACGAGCTTTGTTCACTTATTCAATAGACAGTATTTGAAAAAAGAGACCAAGGTTTGAAACTTGACAAACCGGGATTATGCCTAAAGTAGGCAGATCCCTTGTGCACGCACATATTTAGCCCTATCTACTGAGTCACTCAGTTACCGTGATAAGGGTTGGGGTGTGGGGGCCTTTGGGGGGAAGTATATATGCCACAACTGCTCACACGGGTAGCTCATTGATTCCTGGATGGTGGGCAAGTATATATGCCACAATTCATTGAATGCTTGAGTCTGCTAATAGCTTTGAGAGTAGAAATTGCACAAATATAATGATTAATCAGCTGTCCTATATGTATGTCATTCAAAATTTTGAATAGTTAAAAATGCTATCTGTGACAGGCAACCATCAAGTCTCCAAAAGCTGTAAGGGGAGGAATTTCTATCTGTTTTCCTCAGGTAATTCTCCTTTTTGGATGATTTTGGTAGAATGATGGCGGAAATATCTGGGGTGTAATGTGATTATACTGACAATACTGCAGTTTGGAAATGGTGGTTCACTTGAGCATCATGGATTTGCGAGAAACAAACTTTGGACCATTGAGAAAGACCCTCCATCTCTGCCTACCTTTGATGCTAATGGCAAATCTTTCATTGACTTGTTGCTACGACCATCAGAAGAGGATTTGAAGTTCTGGCCTCATAGGTATACCTTTGAATGTATATTTATTATTATTATTATTATCTCTTCTAGCAGCATTTGTAGTTGACTCCAGCTCTGATGGACTGACAGTTCAGTCTGTCATTGAGGACAAAGGCTTGAGGCTATTCTTGGAATTTCAATTACAGTTGGCCAGCTAGGATATATGTAGAAGTCTATCAGGAGAAAATGGAAACAACACTTCCATTCCCTTAAAAGAAAAGAAAAGAAAGAATCAGGTCAAAATAGCTGCTGACTGAAATTTTCTTCTACTTTTCAGTTTTGAGTTCCGCCTCAGGGTTTCTCTGGCATCAGATGGAAATCTAACGGTGATATCTCGTGTTAGAAACATCAATGGCAAACCATTCAGTTTCTCATTTGCTTGTCATACGTACTTGTCCATCTCTGACATAAGGTGTGGCTTTTTTTTTTTTTTCTCCCTCATTTGCATATGCTTTCTTCCTTTTTATCAAATGTTGCCTGGATAGATGGGATTGACTACTTAAATCAAGCAATATACAATGTATGCATCTTTGTACCTTCTATACAAGTAAACATTTCTACATCTGCACAGTGAAACACACAAAATTCATTTTGTTAAGTATTCTATGTCATGCTTTATATTTGGTCATGTCTGTTCTCATCTTATTTCCTTCTGGATTTTGTAATAAAATTCATTTGTAGCGAAGTAAGGATAGAAGGATTAGAAACATTGGACTATCTAGACAATCTGTGTCAGAGAGAGCGCTTCACAGAACAAGGAGATGCAATAACATTTGAAAGCGAGGTAAATTTCATTGTACATTATGAGACATTTAAGATTTGATGTGATTATGTGACACTGCAAATTTGCATTTAAACTCATTTACCTATCTGAATTCTAACGCGATCCTCTTTTGCATATCAATTTTTACTTTTTACATTATTCTGCAGCAACTATTATCCTTGCCAGTCATGAATATGTCAAGTTTTAGTTTCCACTTCTTTTCTTCATAATTGGGCAGTGACTTCATATTATCTGTCTTTCAGTTGGCTAGCATTCATATCTTTGTTTTATTTGTGGTAGTAATTGCTAGAGTCCCCAAAAGAATACTTTTGTGGTTCACCCTATATATTCAGATCAAGGCTGTGGCATAAGAAATATTCCACTTCTTGCAGCTCGATCGCGTTTATGTTAGCACTCCAAATTCTATTGCTGTGCTTGATCATGAAAGGAAGCGAACGTACCTAATAAAGAAGGATGGACTGCCAGATGTTGGTAATGATACTTAAATTGCAACATTCACTACCACATTTAAATAGCCCGAGGGTGTGGGTAACCCTCGCCTTGTAACCCTAGTTGGTAAAGGGCCAGAAGGAGGTAAACCAGCCTACACCTCCCAGTCTAGGTTACCCATAGTTGATCGGTTCAAACCAAGAAGACTGGGATTGAACTCGTGATCTTGTGGTTACAAGTTTGTATCCTTAGTCATCTTGGCTAGGGTTACCCCCGAGCAGTCATTTATTGATCATGTGTGTGTTGTCCTGTTCCCAGTGGTGTGGAATCCATGGGAGAAGAAATCGAAGGCCATGGCGGATTTTGGAGACGAAGAGTACAAACAGATGCTGTGTGTCGACGGTGCAGCAATAGAGAAACCCATCACGTTGAAGCCGGGAGAGGAGTGGACGAGCCGCGTAGAGGTTATGGTTGTAGCCTCAACCTTTTGTGGTGATGATCTGTGATGCCCTCATGCCCCAAAGAACCAAAGTTTGCAGCAGAGCATAAAGCTTTATCTTTGCTCTGCTGGAGGTATCCATCTTTAGGTTTTGTGTATCATATTAGAGCAATGGCAATACAAACAGGCGTATTACATGTCTCTATGGGATATCTATATATATAATTAGAATGTGGACTAGCAAAGCCTAAGGTTTTTAATGTTAACGGCTTCGTTTCACATGTTTATTTTAGTTGTAAACATTTGTTTCATGTTTTATTAAGGGCTTTTATTATGTTATGGAGTCTTTAATTTACTGGGTCATTGAATCATTTACATTGTCTCTTGTAATTTATTAGAGTGTACTATTTTTGGAATATGGAATATTATGAATAAGAAATTGATGGGTTTCTCTCCCTGCAAACAGTTGCAGAAGCCATACTATTATGGCCTGTTTGGTTGGATGTAGTTTGGAGGGAATTGCAATTCAGTGAATTTTTAAACTACAGTGTTTGGTTGGAGCCAAATGATGAATTGCAATTCATTAGGTACCCCATGAATTGTAATTCGGTGGAGATAAGGGGCAATTTGTTGGTGTAAAGACAATTTTGTCCCTCTTCTCATACCCTTTGTCTTATTTTTTTTTAAAATTGAAGTAATAATAATAATAATAATAACAATAATAATAATAATAATTATTATTATTATTATTTTGAAAGAATTATTATTATTATTATTATTATTATTATACTTATTATTATTATTATTACTACTACTATTACTACTACTACTATTACTACAACATCTACCACAACATAAAGACATTTTAGTCATTTTGTCACTTCTTACATTTCAATTCCATGTACTCCTATTTCTACATACCAAACACTGTAATTTCAATTTCTACTTTATTAATTGAATTGCAATTCCACCGAATTACAATTTTTTTCGACCCTAATTCCCTCCTCTCAACCAAACGCCCTGTTAGTTCCATGAATGTGTTCGTCACTAACACGTTCGTCAATAATAATATGTTAGGTTCATGGAATGGATTGGTAATGAATTATATTTTAGAAAATATTTGTATTTTATTGTGCTTGGCTGAAAGTTAAATAGTACGGAGTAGTTATTTTTTGTTTGGTTAAGTCTGAAATTTGTATTTCTTTTGTCTCTTGTATTTTATTTAGTGTATTATTTTTGAAATATGGAATATTATGAATAAGCCTCGCTAAATATGAATAGACAACTAAAAATTTAAAATGGGACGGAGATAGTAGTTATTTTTTATTTGGTTAAAAGTTTGAAAATTGTATTTCTTTTGTCTCTTGTAATTTATTTACAGCGTACTATTTTTGGAATATGGTATATTATGAATAAGAAATTGATGGGTTTCTCTCCCTGTAAACAATTGCACAAGCCATACTCTTAGTTCCACGAATGTGTTCATCACTAATAATATGTTGTTCATGGAATAGATTGGTAATGAATTATTTTTTAGAAAATATTTGTATTTTGTTGTGCTTGGCTGAAAGTTAAATAGTACGGAGTAGTTATTTTTGTTTGGTTGAAAGTCTAAAAATCGTATTTCTTTTTATTTGATTATTTTTTTTTAAAAAAAAGCATGAACATAAAAATTATGACAAAGTTATTTCTTAAAATGCATTATTTTAATTATGATAATAATAATTATTTATATTTAAAGAAAAGTAAAAATTAAAAAATATACTTTTTGTCCCATTTTATCTGTTTTCCTGTTTAAATCAACTCTCTCTTTTTTGCTTATTTCTATTAACATTTTTTTATAATTTATAAATTTTGATTTTTGTGTGTTTAATTGTACTTTTAAATGTAATTTCTAAATACACATTCTAAATTTAGTGTTATGAAAAATTAAATTGTTAATAATTTCAGTCAAGTCTCGTTAAGTGAACCTGGCACAAAATGATATCAAAGAATAATAATTATAAATATTAATATTAATCATAAAAAAAAATGTAAATACGTCATGTTTAACTTATAACCTACTCCGTAAAATTAAATTCATAAATTGACAAAATTAATAATTATGAGCTAAATAAATGAAAAAGAAAAAAAAAAGATAGTATTTTAGGTTGTGGGTTGGACTGAATCAAAGTCTTATATTTGTTTGTTTCGAATTATACCGTGCACCACGGTGCACACAGCAATGTGCACCACGTACGTAAACGACGTCGTTTTGAGAATTGTAAACTAAACGTCCCTTTTTTTGGAAATCATGTTTCCCATTTCGCCCGGTCTGTGTAATTATGTTAATATTCTGTGTATTCTAGGTAATCGTTCTATGTATTCCAAGTAATCATTATGTGTATTCTAAGCAACCGTTCTGTGTATTCATGTTAGTAACACATGTTGTGATGTGTTTGTGCATTCGAATGTTTAGGATGATGAGTTCTGTGTATTTTGTGTCAAATTCTGTGTATTCATGTTATTAACACAGGTTGTGATGTGTTTGTGCATTCGAATGTTAGGAGGATGAGTTCTGTGTATTTTGTGTCAATATTCTGTGTATTATGGGCAAACATTCTGTGTATTCCAGGCAAACGTTCTGTGTATTCTAGATAATGATTATGTGTATTATAGATAATGAATTCCTTGGAGTCATTCGCGTCCGCGTCCGCGTCCACTAACATTGAAACGACGTCGTTTTGGACCAGGGTGCACATTGCTATGTGCACCGTGGTGCACGATATAACGATTGCGTCCCAACCCAACTCAAATTTAATTAGACATTGATATATGTAATAATTATAAACTAAATAAATTAGTTTTCAAAAAAAAAACTAAATAAATTGCAGAATAAAAATTATTCTATAGGTTTTTTAAAGGTTATGGGCCCAGTCACTATTTTATTGTTTAGTTTGGTCTAGACCAATACATATTTTGATGGAAAACTTGTAATTTATGCCTTCCATGATATGCCAATTATCATTGTCATCCCTGAATTATTAGTAGTATAAATATTGCCCCTCAATTTTTAAAAACGGTATATATATTGCCCCTCCGTCGTTACCGGAGGGGCAATATATGCACCATTTTTAGTTAATTTAATTGATAAATAGTAAACATGATAGTATAACTTTTTAAATGTTTTGGACTATGGGATGGGCCATGATTTTTATCATTTGGCCAAACTCAATAAGACAAATATTTTAAATGAACTTGCGGAATTCAATTTAAATAATAACCACACAAATGGGCTAGGCAACACACCCCTATTTGACACCACTAAAAAAGCGAAAGAGAGTGAGAAAGAAATGAGCTTAAAATAAGAATTCAGAAAATGTTTCCTAAGTAAAAATCTCGAAAGACATTTTTTCACCAAAAGGAGTTATTTATTCTTTGATCAGAATGCATATTTTTTGTTGACTTCATTTTCTATTGATAACCAAACATTGAAAATTTAAAAAATAATTTATAGAAGTCATTTTTGGATTTCGAAAAGGACTCTAAAATGATGATCATGTTAAAATTATATAAAGAAAAATAATAATATTTATATGTAGTAAATTACTCCATAATAAGTACGGTTTAAGTTCAAGAAATTAATTTTGTGGCTCATAAAGTTATATTTATTTATAATTTGAAATATTTAACTCCAAATTAAAGTGTGTAAGGAAACCCGGAGTAAAGAACTAAAGATTTAGGAATTAAACTAGCTAGCTCATCTAAATATTCAAGATTGATCCAAGGGGTGTATTCAATCAAAACTTTTATGAAAAAGTATTAAATAGGCCATTCAACTTTTACACGTTGTGCAATTGAATCATAAAAAAAATGTAATTGGACCATTAAAAACTCAAAAATTGTGTAAATAATATTTTTTACAGGTTACTTTTAATTTTTTTTAAAATATGATGTCATAATGTCAAATTATATATAAAAAATCATTTTAATTATTATTTTAAAAAGTAAAAGAAAAAAATTATTTAAAATTTCAGAAGCAGGTCCACCTTCGTCTACGATATTGTACGAGCATAAGCAAGACAATTTTATGAGGAATTAATGTTCAAATAAACATTATACCAATCACAAAATCAAAGAGAGGGAATAGATCCTAAAGCAGAAAACAAACACCCACAAACAAGTTCAATAGGTATAACCAAAGTTAATGATGATCAGTTCCAAGCTATGTAAGTTACAAACTCAGCATACACTAGGGAAGATAGCGAAAGCAAGGCTAAACCAAATGGTGAATGCTATAGCTGATAAAGAAATTCTGACTGTTAATTAAAACCTTTATGTGTTTATAACTTGAATGCGGAAACACAAATAATAATGAATCGCATGTAAATCAAATTAATCAACTAAACAATGTTCATGATTATGGATCTTTAATTAAAACAAGAATAAAGATAAGACTTACTTGATTTCATTGGAGACGTAATCTCTAACCTGAATAATCAAGAATGCTTCACCTCTCTGATCTGTATGCCTTAATCACCTCCTGATGATACGGAGACTAGAAAACTCAGAGACTAGAAACCTATGATTGGAAAACCATATGATCCCTAGAGTTTTCCTGGGTATTTATAGATGTGATGCGAACCCCTTTAAAGAGGAATGGGAAACTTCTTTTAAGGAACATAAATCCCTCTAGGAATGTGAAACCTCCTTTTAGGAGAACCCATATCCTTTTTCCATTATACATCTTTTAACCCTTATATACTTAAATTTTAACAGAATGAGAGGGAGGGAATTTCACCCAGTAATTCCGCCTTTATACATCACTAATCATCAACGTGAGTCCTTATGGAATTACAACCTTTATTATATAAATCAATGTTAGGAAATAATTATTTCTAACAGTCTCCCACTTGATTCATATAAGCATGAAACCTTTATTATATGAATCAACGTTAGGAATAAATTATTTCTAACATTCTCCAACTTGATTCATATAAGCATGACTTTACATTTTCAATCCTTAATTTGAGCTCACTTAATATGAAAATGTAAAAGTCGGAACCTCATCGAACTTTACTAACTGAATCATAGCGGTTACAGGCCTGACATAGCGTCCTGCTCCCTTCCATGTATCACAGTTAATAAGAATTCGAACCATAATAATAAGGTCAAAATCCGAAATAACCTTATTCCTTATGTCTTAACTAAATAAGACCAATGTTATCACTTCTGAATTATGCATAAATAAGTGATCAACATCAACAATAACAAAATCAAAACCTGAATAGATATCTAAGAGTATCAACCACCCAATGTGCTAATCAAACATAAATCCATACATGTATGGAAGGATTAACCGTTATACAAGGACTTTACCAGTATGCCCAATTTTACCAACATGGCCAATGAAGGTTTTGGGCGCCAATGCCTTAGTCAACAGATCCGCGATCACAAGATCGGTGCCAAAATGCACTATTGATACTCTGATCTTTTGATTTTGTACCTTCTCCTTAACAGACAGAAATTTCAAATCCATGTACTTGGCACCTTTAGTATATCTGTCGTTATTTGAGAAGAACACAGTTGCCGCATTATCACAATGAATCCTCAATGATTTGGCTATAGTGTCAACAATGCCCAAACCAGGAATGAAATTGCGCAACCATGATGATTTGAATCTGTAGCCTCAAAGCTTGCTACAAATTCTACCTCTATAGTGGAAGGAGTAATGACAGTCTCCTTCTCACTTTTCCAAAATATTGCTTCACCAGCAAGTAGGAAAATATGTTAGAATATGGAGTTTCTGTTATCCAAACATCCGTCATAGTCTGAGTCTGAATAAACCTACAACCTTAAGGTTATTCTACCTTCTATATGTGAGCATGTGGTCCTTCGTGCCTTGTAAGTATTGCAGGACCTTCTTTGCAGTTTACCAGTTTATATCTTTCTAAACTTTATTAATGTAAGCCTTCTGGGATAAACCTAAAATCCCTTGTGATCTATAATGAAACATTTCTATTCCAATCACAAATGAAGTCTCACCCTTATCCTTCATTTTAAAGTTCTTAGAAAGATATTCCTTAATGTCACTTCCTATTGAGTTTGCACTTGATCATCAACTTGAGTTTCAACCTCATCTTCATTTACAATAACTTCCTTATGTGGAATTGGAGCATCTAGTTGTTGTTGTTCCAAAGTATTTCCATAAGGCTGCACTTGCAGCAATAGGAACTACAGCAGGGAAAGGATCACTTGATGAACATAGATCCATCAATGACTCCTTAATCTCAACATTATGAGCTCCCACACTCCCACGAACTTTGCCATTTTTAATGAAGCAAGCATTACCAGACTCAACAATCCTCGTACTATGATTAGGACAATAAAACATGTATCCTTTAAATCTTTATGGATATCCAATGAAATTACCACTAATGGTTATGGAATCCAATTTATTTCATGCGAATTATATATCCTTACTTTAGTTTGACAGCCCCAAATGTGAAGCTACCTCAAACTAGGTTTCCTTCCTAACCACAGTTCATAAGGTGTTTTAGAAACAACCTTACTAAGAAACCTGTTGAGTAAGTATGCTGTTGTCTTTAATGCATACATTCACAATGAAACAGACAATATACAGTTTATTAATAACCATACTCCTAACCATTTTCATAAAAGTACGATTTTGCCTATCAAAAGAGCCACAGATATCTGTATATATCAAGTAATCCCAAGCTTCTTGTGGCTGAGTGTTTTGATACATGTCTGACTTGCTATCCCTTTATGCAATTGACTCATGCATCATTCCAGTCAATAAAATCCAATTGAGACAAAATTCCATCCTTAATAAGTCTCAATGTCCTTTATTTGGATTTATGACCAAGCCTTTTATGCCACAAGTAAGTTAAAGATTCATTCAGTGCTCTTCCTTTAACACAAACCTCACTCATAACATTAAACAAGGAAATTATCAAAGTGTGCATTAAGATTGAAACAATATAGAGTATTCAACAAAACACCAGAACCACAAAAAGGTCTTTTGATGATACAAAGATGACATTGATGTTTTTAGTAGGGTTGAGGTGTCAAAAGATATTTGTATGATAAAACGGAAAGTCTGTGACTCCCCGAGTGTCGGTCTCGAAGGAGGGACGTGGAGGTGTGTCAAGTGTTCGGGAGTTTACTAGATGGAGTCATGCATAGGATTTGAGTGTGGTGAAGGGTGGTATTGCAAGTGAGAGTGTAGTTCATTGGTTGGTTTGAGTGCAAGAGAGTAGTAAGTAAAAGTGATTTTGGGAATATGTAAAAGGGGTAGGGATTGGATAGTGTTCATGAATATTGCATAGTGGAGTGTCTAAGGTCATGGATTAGGATTGCTAGGATATTGTCTATTCAAGAGTGTGTTGTCTTAGTCCTTTTCCACCTTGTGTACTAAGGCTTCTTTGACTTAGGAGTGCCTTCAAGCATCCAAAGTTCTAAGAGGAATTTTATCAAACACTTGAGCTACACACTATCCTACTATTCTTAAGAAGTCCATAGGAACTTTGATTGTGTAAAGCTTCAAATCCGAACTCTAATCAAAGACATGAAAGAGTCAAGAGCTCAATCTCTCATCTAGATTGGCCAAATCCAACGAGATCATGTCAAAACAACAATCAAAAGACAAGAATAGATAATCCATCAACACAAACTCATAGATCCAAGATATAGAAATAAGATCATCACAAAAGCAATATTCAATTACACAATCCAAATCCCTAGACTAAATTAGCTACTCATGATATGAAATGAAAGTAAAAGCTAATTTAATCCAAGAATAAGATTACTAAAATTATAGAAATGAAATAGAGATCACCTAGATAGAAGAAGGTCTTCAATCCAAGCTTGTTGTTTTGCTACAATGGTAATTGATCTAACCTAGAAAGCTAAGAAAAATGGAGAAAACTCTCCAAAGAGAAAGGGAAAACTAAAATTCTGGAATCCTTCTCTGGAAATTCATCAAAGGGGTTTAAATAGTCTCCGAAATGACAACCCTAGCTGAAATTCGCGCATCACGCCTCCACGCCTCTCACACGCGTGTGAGCGTGCGTGGGGAGCTTCTGGAAAGTTTCCACGCTTGCTCACACGCGTGTGGCCTCCCAGTTTGGTCCTCCGGTGCTCCGTTCTTGCCAGGTTTGCTTTTTAAGCTCATCTTTTGGTCCTATTTGCTCCCGGGGCTCCTGATTTACTTCTTTTAAGCTAAAAATGACTTTTATACATCAGTTAGTGATTTTCAAGCATTTATGCACATAATTTACCAAGTAAGGATGCTATAGACGCGATAAAACACCCTAAAATGTGCCTGATTAAAGGGTATCTCGGAGACTTATCAAATTTTCCACACTTTGTTTCTTGCTTGTCCTCAAGCAAGACATCTCACTCTCTAAGCATATAAGTCTCTGAGATACTCCCTCATGCAAAACAAAGCTTTTGGCAAATCAAAATGATGGGTGTCTAAGACTTGTTCGAAACGGAAGAAATCATTTGTGTTATCTATAAAGGATTTTGGTCAGATGTCAGCAACTCAAGAAATATTTCTGGGAAATAAAAAACCTTTCGTAGATAATCAAATAAAACAAAGGATCACACTTCTCACACCATACGCAAGCATGCATCTCCAAAGTTTTGGTTCGCCTTCTATTTAAATAGGGCCTCTAGCCGATCTTACTAGTGGGAACGATGTGCACTAGCTAATCAATTTTCCATCCTTATACGCCAAAGCCCAACGTAAATGTAAATGAGGGTAGGGGCATGGACCACTCACCGCTTTTGGCTTAGTGCGGTCCCTCTTTCTTCTCACTTCCTAGGATAACGTCATCGAGCCACCCGACTTCACATGGAGATCCATGCTTTTCCGAAGGTCAGTGCAATGGGTATTCAAATCCTAGCGAAGCGGCTCACCTCAGCTCTATTTTCTCAATTCTTGGGATCTTTTTATGTGAACAACCGACTCCAGATAAAGCTTTTTGCTTACCGAAGACTATGGTTTGGACACAACCCAACGAATTGGCTTCCCTCAATTTTAAACTCTTTGGTAATTGGCCTTTTGCCTTTTCGACTTCTCCTCGTGTCAACCTCTCATGCCTTTTTCTTTTTAATGTTCAAGGGTTTTGTTTTCTCATTGAGTTCACCATTAGGCTCACCTTTTGCCCCATGCCCTACCAAGGTTAGTTCAATTCCGGGCCTTGCTAGTTTTATCTTTCTCAAATTAGAGAGTGCACACTCCCACTTCGAGAGATCCTTGACTAAGGTCCTACGTAAATAAGAGGTGAACATCATGCAAGCAGGCAAGAATATAAACTTATTTGGCTCTAAACACTCTCATGGGTGCGGAAAGTAACTTCCTCAAAGATATTTTGAGAGTAAAAATTTTTGGGCATCCAGTCAAAATTCTCCCTAGATAACACAAATAATAACTCTCTTTTCAAAACTGCAAATGCACCCGCTTATCATTCCCAAGAGCTTCAACTTCTAAACTAAGCATGTAAGCATGTAAAGCACGAAGTGCGTCCTTTCCACACTTTAAAGTAAACATCGTCCTCGATGTTCCATACGCACAAGGTAAAGGAACGAAACAGGGATTCTAAGGATATACAAATAAAAATCCTTTTCCACACTTTGGAAATTGCTCTGGGATATAGGGTATGCATCATCCTATTAATCATCGTAAGCTCTAATGTATTCATACACAAAGCTATAAAGAAAATATTTCCACACTATAAAAATCAAAATGGGGCTTAAAATTAGAAAAGGGATAAGAGGATAAACCAAGTATGCATCCCTCTTTCCACACTTTAGCTTCCAGCATAGGCCTGCTCCCGTTATAGATGCTCTATAAGAAACGGAGACATAACATACAAAAAGGGTTTTCGGAGTACTATTCAATTATTATAAGCTGATAGAAATATAAAAACAGAAACATAGATAATAAAGCACGTAAATAAGAAGAATTATTCAAATATAAATGCGAATAAGTAAAGCAATTGAAATGTAAACAACATAAAGCAATAAAATAAAGTAAAGCATAGAAAAGAAATAAATGTCGGAACCCCGCGCATAGGGCACCTAATGTTCAAATGGGACCATCAATCAAAGTAACCAGTGTCACAGGACTCAGAATCAAGTGTCAATAAGTCAGGATTGAGAATAGTTGAGGAAGGTATCACTCATCACCGAAGGGATGGAATTGCCTGTCAAATCGAGCTTCAAGAGCGGCAATTCTTCTATCATTATTCTCCACCGCTTGTCTCATGCGGTTGAGATCCTCGGTGTGAACATCTTGTCTCGCTGAGATGGATGTGAAGTGGCCTTCCTGCCAAGTGTGCTGCTCACGCCAGTAATTCATTTGTTCCTCATGGAGCTGTCTCTGTGTCGAGGTCCAATCCATCGGGATAGAGCCTTGCTCCTGTGCAGCATTCTCCTCCTCATTCTCTTCCTCGTCCTCATTGTCATTATCATAAGCCTCTAGATCAGGTGCATCATCACCTCCAAGCCTTAGTTCTGCAGCAAAGAACTCACCCACGGTAAAAGAGACTGTCCAACCATCAGATCTCTCTCCCATCAACTGGTTCAGTAGGCCCAACCCCATGCACAGTTTAGTAACGAAAGGTCCAATGAACACGGTCTGAACCTTTGGCTTTTGTTGGGTTTGGAGCCATTTCCTTGCCTGAACGCCCATGTTGATACTGACATCATTCTCCATGCACCACATGTAGAATAAGTCCTGCTTGTACACCTTGTTTCTATTCGTGGTTCGGCCAGAGAGATTTATAGCAAAGGCTAATCTGATAGCCTTTAGAGCATTCCAAGTGATGAGCTTTGCTTTCAAGTTCGAAGAGTTGTATGGGGCATTGTCTGTGATGTTTCTCCAATATCTTCTAGCAACTTCATCTGAATCAAAATCTTCTTTGAAATCTCTAAAATATGGCATGGACACGCTTGTTGCATCATGAAAACCGAGTGTAACACCCAAAGTGTTAACAGACATACTGTAGCGGTTGCCGAAAAGAGTGAATGAAATAGACTCCCTTGCATCGTTGACTTCCTTCCTGATGTTCAAGGTCGCCAAGAATTCATAGGTGACAGGTGCATAGGTGGGTCCTCTCCACTAGAACAGATAGCGGAGCTGTTGGTGCCTCAAAAGCCCATTTACCTCTTCCAAACAACCGAATTCTCTTAAAACATTATCCTCAAAGTGACGGCCAACAGAAAGCTGCTTTCCTTTATAGTTGTCTACTGTCGCGAGTTGAATGGGTGTCAAGTGTCGTAGTGACCTTGACCCTGGCTCTTATATAGCCTGTTGAGCTGTAGTGTGCTGCCGTGTCCTTGATCGACTCGATTCTCCTACATCATGCTTTGATTTCTTTGCAATTTCTTTCGAGCATCCCATCCTACAAATTATAGAATTATCATTCATGGTAATTGGCTTTGAATAAGTCACCATTATATTTGTGTAAAATTCCTTGTCAAGATTATGGATTTCAAACATATAGGGCTAAGAATTTTTGAAAATTTCGTCATAGTTTCCCCTATATTTTGGACAAATCAAGCATAAGAATATCAACAAAATCATTCCATTATCACACACATGCATAAATTCGTCATAAAATATATCAATTTGATAGTCAAATAAGAAGTCAACTACAAAAGTCAAGAATTTCAAAATGTCAACTTCATCTTCTTCCCCAAATTCAAAATTAGGGTTTTGAAATTGAAAATTCAATTTGGGCAATGTAGCATGTGAAAAATCAAATTGATGATATATAATAGTTCTACAACAAGTTTACTCATCAATTCAAGCATCAATTTCATAATTTCAACAAGAAATCTAACAAACCCATTTGTTCATCAATGGTGTTCACACTTGAAGTTCAAGAATATACAACAATCCATCAATGTAACTATCAATAATGAAAGAAAACATCAAAGGATAGTTCTATGAAGCATTATAACCAATTTAATCATTCAAAATCATTCAAAATCATGCAAGGCATTGTAGAATAAATTTCACATTCAAACTCTTCCAAACTCATGAATATTCAAGGATAAAGAGTCAAAAAGATGAAAGATTACCTTGATGTTGATGTTTTAATCTTCTTTGAATGGTAAAAAGTGAAAAGTATGTTCAAACCTTGAGTTTGGTTCTTCCTTGCGTGGAGAAGAGAAGAGAAAAATTGATTTTGGGAGCAAAATAGGGTGGGATGGCCGAACAAGGGTTTTAAACCCGTAGGGGCCTCCACGCCGGTCACACGAGTGTGACCGTGCGTAGGAGCTCTCTGCCTCGCTCCCACGCATGGCAACACGCGTGTGAGCATGCGTGGGAGGCTACTGCCTCGTTCCCACGCACGACTACACACGTGTGAGCCTCGTGTAGGTCCACTGCATCGTTTTTTCTTGATTTTTGGCCTTGCCTTCCATACCTATATCCAATTTAAGCCCTTCCAAAGCAATTCCTAGTCTCGAATCCTACAAATTAGTCCGCAAAACACGGTTCCATATGATTGTAGCAATTTATTAAAACAAAAACATTAAAAACGAAAGCATGGCAATAATGTAAAGCATATTATTAAAACCTTGGGTTGCCTCCCAAGTAGCGCCACGGTTTACGTCATTGGCTAGACGCATCATACCTTGGTTGAAATTCAACCATATTCTTTGGTAGTGGGTAGAAAGCATTTTGTTACCCACGTGTTTTTCCAAGTAAGCTTATCGTTCCGCCGCTTCGGTTTTGGTTTCACCTTCGATTTGACCTTTGCCATTTCATTGTCATCAGCTCCTTCCTTTGCCTTTTCCTTGTCGTCATTCGTGGCTTGTCTCTCGAATCTCAGGGTAATTTCACCTGAACTAACATCTATTCGTGCACGACAAGTAGCCAGAAATGGTCTTCCAAGAATAAAGGATTCATGGGGATAATCATCTCCCATCTTACAGACAATAAAATCGACAGGCACAAGAAATTTTCCTACTCTTACTAGGACATCTTCCGCTAAGCCTTCAGGATACCGTGTGATTCCGTCAGCCAAACGTAGAGTCAGCCTCGTCGGTTTCAGGCATGGTAAGTTCAACTTTTCAAAAAGATTTAAAGACATGACATTGATAGAAGCACCAAGATCAGCAAGAGCGTTTCTAGGTTCCATGTTCTGTATAGAACAAGGGATTAACAAAGCTCCAGGGTCACCCTTCTTTCTGGGGTTTCCCTCAGTCAGACAAGCCGAAGATTCTTGGCTTAAACATGTAAAATTATCACAAATGTCATTCTCAAACAACTCACGGCATTCTTTGCTATTGAAGAATTTTCGAATAAAAGCTTTAAATTTACCTTCGCGAGCTGTTTCCTTTTCTTTTGAGCTTTTGATGTTGTCTCGTGGTAGCTCCTTTTCTTTCGGGCCTTCTTCCGAAGTGGTTTTCTCCTTGTGTTCTTTCATTGATATGGTGCACGAGCTGTTCGCATTCTTCAATTCAAGATTTGGACTACAAGAGGTAGTCTTGTTTCTTTGGTCGTCTACCTTACATTGACATATTCCACAGATAGCATCCATTGGATCACATTTCTCATGTGTTTCTTCTTTGGCATCAATGGCGTTGACTCTCTCTTTTGGGTTGTTTTCAGTGTTGCTTGGGAGTTGTCCGTAGTGGCGATCTGACATCATCTTAAACATCTGAGAGATTTGGTTCTCAATTGTCTTTAGTGTAGCTTTAGACTCTTGGCGAAGACTAGAAATTTCTTGCCTAATCTCTTGAGTAATCTCTTGTTTCAGATTTGCGCGATCATTTTTGAGTTCCATGATCGTCCTTGTAAGTCTTTCATCTACCTCACGGATTTCATCCCTCCTTTGTTGAGTAAAATCAAGTTGAGAGTCGTATTGTGGCCTGAACTGGGTCATTTGATTTCCATTTCCTTGGTTTTGATTGTACATTAGTCTGTTCTTGTCATTTTGTCCATACGCAGGCTTCTGTCCATAGCTATATTGTCTTTGCGCTTGATATCCGTCATTATGGCTATTGTTCCAACCCTCTCCCTGTTTCCAATTGTTGTTTGATCTTTGGTTTTGTCCATAAGCATTGAAGTTGGAGTTCCTTTGATAATCTACCGCTTCGACTTGTTCAGATGCAGACGTAGAAGTGCAAACATTGGTGTCATGAGGTCCTCCACAGATATTACAATAAAGTGCCAATGCCATGCAAGGCTTGGGCTTTCCTTCCATTTTTTCTACCATAGCCTGTAGCTTTTTGATCTCGTGATTCATTGCTTCGATTTTGGCCTCACTTGCCACTCGATTATCAACTTCATAAATTCTTCCATGATCTCCTCTTCGTTCATACCAACAGGATGTGTTTTTAGATATTCTCTCGATTAGTTCCTCAGCCTCTTGCAAAGCTAAGGAAACAAAGGCACCGCTGGAGGATGAGTCAAGCGACATTTTTCCTTCATCCGTCAACCCTCCATAGAATGAGCTAATCATGTCCCATGGGTGCATCAACCCTCCAGCGGATTGATTGTGGATTGATTGAAACTGGGGGTGGATTTGGTACTGTTGTGCCTCTTCCTTGTGGGTTTCTTGTAGCGCTTGATGAAGCCATTAGTGATCCTTGGGTATTTTTCCTTCTAGTTGCTTTATTAATTTCAGGAATATAAGGTAGTAAACCTTGATTTCCTTTTGCTCTCGTGTGCATTCACCTAGTAAAATTATCAATGAAACGAAAATTTCCACAATTGACTAGAAGTAGTCAATTGGGTTAATAGCAAAAAAAAGTAATAATAAAACAAAATTAAGTGGAATGGATTAACATTTCTCAAATCTAGCATTCATGCAATCAAAGTAAACAAAAACATATGACAACCTATTGCCCTCCCCGGCAACGGCGCCATTCTGACATTGATGTTTTTCGTAGGGTTGAGGTGTCAAAAGATATTTGTATGATAAAACGGAAAGTCTGTGACTCCCCGAGTGTCGGTCTCGAAGGAGGGACATGGAGGTGTGTCAAGTGTTCGGGAGTTTACTAGATGGAGTCATGCATAGGATTTGAGTGTGGTGAAGGGTGGTATTGCAAGTGAGAGTGTAGTTCATTGGTTGGTTTGAGTGCAAGAGAGTAGTAAGTAAAAGTGATTTTGGGAATATGTAAAAGGGGTAGGGATTGGATAGTGTTCATGAATATTGCATAGTGGAGTGTCTAAGGTCATGGATTAGGATTGCTAGGATATTGTCTATTCAAGAGTGTGTTGTCTTAGTCCTTTCCCACCTTGTGTACTAAGGCTTCTTTGACTTAGGAGTGCCTTCAAGCATCCAAAGTTCTAAGAGGAATTTTATCAAACACTTGAGCTACACACTATCCTACTATTCTTAAGAAGTCCATAGGAACTTTGATTGTGTAAAGCTTCAAATCCTAACTTTAATCAAAGACATGAAAGAGTCAAGAGCTCAATCTCTCATCTAGATTGGCCAAATCCAACGAGATCTCATCAAAACAACAATCAAAAGACAAGAATAGATAATCCATCAACACAAACTCATAGATCCAAGATATAGAAATAAGATCATCACAAAAGCAATATTCAATCACACAATCCAAATCCCTAGACTAAATTAGCTACTCATGATATGAAATGAAAGTAAAAGCTAATTTAATCCAAGAATAAGATTAATAAAATTATAGAAATGAAATAGAGATCACCTAGATAGAAGAAGGTCTTCAATCCAAGCTTGTTGTTTTGCTACAATGGTAATTGATCTAACCTAGAAAGCTAAGAAAAATGGAGAAAACTCTCCAAAGAGAAAGGGAAAACTAAAATTCTGGAATCCTCCTCTGGAAATTCATCAAAGGGGTTTAAATAGTCTACGAAATGACAACCCTAGCTGAAATTCGCGCATCACGCCTCCACGCCTCTCACACGTGTGTGAGCGTGCGTGGGGAGCTTCTGGAAAGTTTCCACGCTTGCTCACACGCGTGTGGCCTCCCAGTTTGGTCCTCGGGTGCTCCGTTCTTGCCAGGTTTGCTTTTTAAGCTCATCTTTTGGTCCTATTTGCTCCCGGGGCTCCTGATTTACTTCTTTTAAGCTAAAAATGACTTTTATGCATCAGTTAGTGATTTTCAAGCATTTATGCACATAATTTACCAAGTAAGGATGATATAGACGCGATAAAACACCCTAAAATGTGCCTGATTAAAGGGTATCTCGGAGACTTATCAAAAGAAAACATTTGTTTCCAATCTTAAGGTTGAAACCCAATATGTCCAACCTAGATGTTGAAGCAAGATTTCTAGAACATTCTGGAACATACAGACAATTCTCAAGATTAAGGCAAAAGCCTGTATCCAGCCTAATTCTGTAAGTTCCAATACCTTTAATTCTAGCTTTCATCTAGTTCACATGAAAAGAAACTTTTTATTTTCCCTTTGAGGTTGAAACATCAGAAAACCTTGCATAATGTTATAAACATGTGTTGTAGCACAAGTGTCTAATCACCAAGTATAAGAAGAAACCTCAATAAAATTGAATTCAAAGCATACTGAAACTGAATGTATACTTCTCATTTCCATCCAAGCTATCCTCTTCAGGCATTCAGCCTTATTGTGCCAAGGTTTGTTATAGAACAAGTTTATCAATCTTTAGTGTCATTCAATGATGAAGAGATAGTTCTAAATTTAATAATTTTCTCTACTTTTTAATAATTACCTCCCTCACAACCTATTAGTCAATAATAATAATAATAATAATAATAATAAATTTTACCAAGTTTTGATTCCGATGATAATTCTAATGCTATGATTAAACCAATTAAGTATCCAAAATATTTTGGTTGCCATAAATCATTGATTATTGATTCTAATTATTACTAATATTTATTATTAATTGCACAATACTATAGGTTTAGTTGGAGTCTTCCAATGTACAATTATTAGTTAAAAATGGTGATTACTATACTTGAATAAATGAAATAATAGTACCAAATTTTGTAACCTCGATTTAAAATCTATGTTGTTAAGATTATACTAATAATAATAATATAATACTCTAATAATAATAATCCAAAACTCTTAATATAATTTCCCTAATATATTTATATAATAATAATAATAATAATAATAATAATAATAATAATCCAAAACTTTTAATATGAGCTCCTAATTAATTTTTTCTATTAAATTCGTTTATAATGGTAATTATAAATATATGATTATGTAAAATTAGGAGGATTGATATCACCTCATCAATTTCCTATCATATTTAAATTAATTGATACTTTTCCTAATATATCGTAACTTAAAGGCTTTCAACCTTTGTTATAATCCTGATCAATATATTAATCTATTATTTTATGGTAATTTCCTATCATATTTTAATTAATTGATACTTTTCCTAATATATAGCATACCTTGAAGGCTTACAACCTTTGTTATAATACTGATCAATATATTAATATGTTATTTTATGGTGATTTATATAGGTAATTATCATATACTATTTACCATCTAAATGGCCCATGATAATTGCTAATCGTATTTAACATCTTAATTTATTATGATAATTGAATATATAGATTCTCTCCTTACGAAAATTTTATATTTCTTTTACTTCAAATAATATCAATCGCCCATTCACTTCCCTTGATCACTTTTGAATAAAATTTTAAAAATTATGGCAATTAAGGAATTAATACTTTTTGTAATATACATTTATCTAATCAGATAAGGAAATTGATAATACATATGTTAAGCGCAAATTATATCGTGGACCGCGCATCAAAACGACGTCGTTTTGATTAATGAAACAGACAGATGAAACCACCTCCGTTCCGCGCCATTCACTTTCAGTTCATATGCACTGCAGTTACATTTCAACACAACTGCAGTTACATTTCGATATAACTACAGTTTCATTCGATAATATAAAAACACAAATGTGAATCTGTTATTCAGTATCAGTTCATATACACTGCAGTTACATTTCAACACAACTACTACAGTTACATTTCGATATAACTACAATTTCATTGGATAATATAAAAACAAATGTGAAACTGTTATTCAGTATCAGTTCATATACACTGCAGTTACATTTCAACACAACTACTACAGTTACATTTCGATATAACTACAATTTTATTGGATAATATAAAAACAAATGTAAGGCACTATCTTTTGAGATGACCTATAGTATCAGTGACCACGGTCCACAGTATAACGACTGTATGTTAAGTCCATAATTAAAGGAGATTACAAAAAATTATGATAATTATTCCAATTCACATATTATTATGCTAATTCACAGATTATTATGCAAATTATTTCAAACTGATTATTACACATAAAATTATCCTAATGGTTACTTTTGAATAAAATCTTAACAATTATGTTAATTAATAAATTAATTCACGCATTATTTTTTATGAAACGTTTTTTATACTTGCTGTAATATAGATTTATCTAATCAATCAAGGAAATTAAACATGCACATACTATGAACATAATTTTAAAAAAAATTAAACATACACATATTACATCTATAATTAAACAAAATTAAACATACACATGTTATCTATCTATATATAAAAACAATATCCTCCTCCCAAACTTTCCCGCCCAAAGTTAGTGGTATTTTGGTAAAATCACATATTTTATTTATTTATTATTTTATTAATTTATTAATCTATTAATTATTCATATTTTATTAATTTATTAATCTATTAATTATTCATATATATTTATTCACCTATACTATTATTATGGTAAAATGATAAATAGGTAATATAATATGATTGGTGTGATATAATTGGTGATTGAATAATTGGTGATATAATTGGTGTGATGTAATTGGTGATATATATTTGTAATATATGTAATAGTATAAATAGACCATTTTGCTTGGCATTGTCAATAGCCATCGAATTCTGTACTCTCTTATTTACACCGAATAGCAATGGCTTCACTTCACTCTGAGATTGTTGGTCGTCAACTTCACCTTAGGCTCATATGGAATATGCTCCGTGTCGTTCATCTTCCAGAGACAAGAGATTCTGAAAAAATAAACTCCATAGAGTGTGTGGTCCATGATTTTGAGGTATTTTCTTTTACTATATATTAATATTTATGCATATTTGTAATTTTTTTCACAACATTTTATTTTAACTCTACAAATTCAGGGAACCTTTATACGCATGCATATTCCTGAAAAGTTTGTTCAAAGGTGATTCAAGAAATTTAAAGAAGGTGGAGTATATCGAATTTGTAGATTTCAAGTGGTTTATAATACATATAGAAACAAAACTACAACACACATGTATATGCTCAATTTTTCTGAAAAAAACCACTGTCGGAGTATTGAAGGATGTAGATTTATCTAGATATATTTATGACAGGGAAGATTACAATTTTTTTGAAGAGGAATGTGATTCAAAAAATGAGGAATCTGTTAACACCTCTCAAGTTTGAAATAGTTATCCTAAAATTGAAATAGTTATTATTCTATAAAATAAAATGCTATTAGAATTAGTTATTTCTTATATTAGTCATTGTTCCTATGTAATACGCATTTGACACTTACAATGGCACATTCAATGGTCGAGTTCATTACAATTTAACAGTAATTGTTTTCTTGAAATTTCTTGGATCGTCAGGGTCTTCAAACGGATAAGCACCAACCAGCATCGCATCTGCAACCTTTTCAATAAAAAAAACATACAGATCAGACCATGAATTCAATTCAGGGCAATTAACTACTTCGTATTTGTTTAACCATATACAGATTATCAACTAATTAACCAATTATTCAAACTTAGAAATGTGGTTTTTAATTTATTATAAACAACCTAATTCGAATGATAATATCCTACTAACGTGGTCAAACTTATTCCATTTTATTCATATACGATATTATTGGAATTGAAAATTAAATCAAGAACGGGATATCATTGAAATTGAAAATTATAGAACAATATCTATTAATTACATTAAGTATAATGCACATATATGTATTCATCTATAATAAAATACAAATTTATTGTATTTTAATTTCTAACCATTTATAACCAAAATTCATTTGGTAATAATAGAAAAATAAAAAAGAATTCTTGATAAGGAAGCCTAATAAAATACAATTTTTTTGTATTTTAATTATTAACCATTTATAACCAAAATTCAAATGGTAATAAAAAAAAAATAAATAAAATTCAAATATCTTGCCATTTGTTTGTAAATATAATGTTAATGCTGATATCACGTCAACTTAATTAGGGTGATGGGATTGAAATTATGTTACGGTCTTTACGGAGTAATTTTACATGTATTAATTAATTAAAATATTAATTAAAATTAAAATTAATTATTTATTTATTATTAATCTATATCAATAATAAAATACAAAATTTATTATAAACAACCTAATAATAATAATAATATCTATTAATTACATTAAGTATAATGCACATATATGTATTAATCTATAATAAAATACAAATTTTTTGTATTTTAATTTCTGAACATTTATAACCAAAATTCAAATGATAATATCCTACTAACGTGGTCAAACTTATTCCATTTTATTCATATGCAATATTATTAATATGCGATATTATTGGAGATGAAAATTAAATCAAGAATAAGATATCATTGGAATTGAAAATTATAGAACAATATCTATTAATTACATTAAGTATAATGCACATATATGTATTCATCTATAATAAAGTACAAATTTATTGTATTTTAATTTCTAACCATTTATAACCAAAATTCAAATGGTAATAAAAGAAAAATAAAAAAGAATTCCGGATAAGGATGCCTAATAAAATACAATTTATTGTATTTTAATTTCTAACCATCTATAACCAAAATTCAAATGGTAATAAAAGAAAAAAAAATCAATATAACCAAAATTCAAATGGTAATAAAAGAAAAAAAAATCAAACCTCTTGCCATTTGTTTGTAAATATAATAAAAAAAAATCAAACCTCTTGCCATTTGTTTGTAAATATAATTTAAAAAAATCAAACCTCTTGCCATTTGTTTGTAAATATAATTTTAATGCTGATATCACGTCAACTTAATTAGGGTGAAGGGATTGAAATGCTGATATCACGTCAACTTAATTAGGGTGAAGGGATTGAAATTATGTTACAATCCTTACGGAGTAATTTTATTATATGTATTAATTAAAATTAAATGTAATTAATTAATTAATTATTAATTATTAATCTATATCTATAATAAAATACAAATTTATTATAAACAACCGGATAATAATAATAATAATAATATCTATTAATTACATTAAGTATAATGCACATAGTAATCTATAATAAAATATAAAATATAAATTTTTTGTATTTTAATTTCTGACCATTTATAACCAAAATTCAAATGATAATATCCTACTAACGTGGTCAAACTTATTCCATTTTATTCATATGCAATATTATTAATATGCGATATTATTGGAGATGAAAATTAAATCAAGAATAAGATATCATTGGAATTGAAAATTATAGAACAATATATATTAATTACATTAAGTATAATGCACATATATGTATTCATCTATAATAAAATACAAATTTATTGTATTTTAATTTCTAACCATTTATAACCAAAATTCAAATAAGACTATATATAAAAACAAAATCCTCACTTTAAGCTTCCCGCCCAAAACAGTCCTACAATATTTAGGATGCGATTATTTCCTATTTTCCTATTCGTTGTACAATTCTAATTTACAATTTCTATCGTACTACAATTCTATATTACAATTCCTATCGTACTACAATTCTACATTACAATTCCTATCATACTACAATTCTATCGTAAAAAGATACAACCTTATATAAATCCCTAATCCTATACTACGAACTTTAAAAGAGAAACGCAGTGCAATTATTCAGAACCTCCCCACTATCAAATCTGCAAATTCTGTTGATGCGCCTGTTTTCTTTCAATTCTACAAATCGAAAACAATTTTCTTCTTTCACTAATGGAGTCTATTTTTGTCTCTGCTTTCGACCTATCCCCCAAGACGAAGAAAAGTTGTATAAGGCTTCGACGCAGTGCAATTATTCAGAACCTCCCCACTATCAAATCTGCAAATTCTGTTGCTGCGCATGTTTTTTTTCAATTATACAAATCGAAAACAATTTTCTTCTTTCACTAATGGAGTCTGTTTTCGTCTCTGCTTTCGACCTATCCCCCAAGACGAAGAAAAGTTGTATAAGGCTTCGATTGATTCGTTGTTATTTGTCCCGGGAATATCAACGTTCCGCAGTCAACCAACAGACACTGGAGTGCCTACTCCATGACTCCCAGGTAATGTTTCCAAACAGCTTGATTTTGTAATACCATTCCTACAAAAGAAAAAACAACATAGAGTAATGATAACTATACTTATTAACAATTTTAGTATTTGGTATTACAAATTAATATATAATTTACATAATAATTAAATATAGAAAGCTCGATTATATTATAAATTCAATAATTTTGTAAAAGAATGTAGTGTTATTACTTTATTTGATGCTATAGTTAGTGCAATGAAAAGAACATGTGATATACTAAGCATATGTTGGTATGGGATCATTCCAAAACATCTATACTATATATAAAAGTAATATCTTCCTATTTCATTTTTTCGCTCAAATTTTTGTAGTCAATTAATTAAATATTTTATTGGTGAAATAATTAATAAAGCTTATTTGGTAAGAATATGTAAAATGAAAATGAACTAATATCTATTAATTGGTAATATTACTTCTATATTCACGTATCAATACTATTAATAAAAGTAAAATCCTCCCCTTCAACTTTCGCACACAAAATAATATTATTAATTAATTGGTAAAAAAATTAATAATGTTTAATTGGTAACAAAACTTTATTTAGCAAATTCTCATAATAATTAAACCATTATAATTGTGAGAATAATGAAAACAAAATCTGCGTAATTTTATAAGAAAAAAATAATTTATTAATTATTATTTACACCAATAATAATAATTCAACTAATTATCTATACTTCTATATATATACTAATATTAATAAAAATAAAATCATTCTTTGTGAAATCTCCACCCAAACAATAGTAATAGTAAAGATAAAATGGAAAAGAAAATTGATTTTACTAATTGATTGAAAATATAAAAAGATCCTAGAAAAAGGAAACATAAATTAGGAAAATTGGAAAAAGGGAAAAGGATATTACTAATTGACTAAAAATTATTTAAAAACATTAAAAAATTAATTACACTTTTCTTTTGAAAACTTTAAATTATTTAAATTTAAAAAAATTAACTAAACATGGTTGTTAGATTTTTAAGATAATTGTTGACAAACAAGTCATATATTATTCAATTAATTGAGTAAATAAATGTATACGTTCAATATTAGAATTTTTTATAATTTCAATCTTTATTTTTATTATCTAAATATATAATAAAAAATTTATCCGTGCATCGCATTGGATAATTGGACAATTATTTGCTCTAATTCAAGTAAAGAAAACATCAAAAAAATATAATCGATCCAACCAATTTCATCAATTGCGCTATAAAATATTGGATGTTACAATTTATATAATTGTATGTCGATCCAAATATTCTTAAAATATTATAACAAATCCATTCCGTGCAACGCACGGGCAAAAATACTAGTTTTATTAATAATAATATATACTCCTTAATTAATATAATTATTCATATTACATGGACGCCATAATTAGTATAATAATTAAGAATAATATATACTCTTTAATTACCATTAGTAATCATAATAAAATGACCTCATTCTTATTAGAATTAATGATAAATTTTTCTGCCCATATAAGAAATTAAACATACACATATTACAGTGAGTAATTAAAAGAAATTAAGCATAATATACACATATTACGTCCATAGTTAAAGAATATTAAACATAAACATATTACGCTCATATTACCAACCTGCATTTAATACTTTAATCTTACTATAATAATTAAACATACGGATCTTCATTTGATTATAGTAAATTTTTATTACTTAAAATAATTCAATTAACCATGCTCTTCCTTCTATTTTTTTTTAAAAGTTTTTCCTATTATAATTTTTAAGTAATCAAATTCAACACTAATATACAAATCTTATAATTTCAAATAAATGTATATATACTTTCAAATATTAAAATTGTTTATAATTTCACCATTAATTTTATTATTTAAATATGTAATAAAAAAATTTATCCGTGCATCGCACGGGTAATTTACTAGTTTAGTATAACAGTGTAAGTTCATTAAAATTTAAATGTTTAAGTTCATTACAACAATATTGTAATTCCATTAAAATAACATCAATTCATCAATTATGACTTAAACATATTATTCTTTATTTTTTTAAAAAAAAATAAAATCAATGTATCTTATAAAATATATTATTAAATAATTTCATTGAGATATTTAAATGACACTCATTAATATATTTTTTCAGTATATTGTTTCAATAATTGTGTGATTATGGAGTTATAGTAGTAATTTAATGAATTTATAGCTTTGATTTATGATGATATTAATAGGTGATTACTTAGAAACTAACTTGCTTTTCATTTCATTTTAATTGTTTACTGACGGACTTAAAGTAGTCTCACTTTTAAAACATTGTAAGGTACATTTTGTAACACCATATCTAGTACTGTCAAAGTGGACTGAAACTCGCAGACCGACCTGCACTCACCCCGCGATGGGGTGCAAAAAAAAATGTAGCCCACAAAAAAACAGGCTTGCCCCGCCAAGGCCCACGTTCCAACCCGCTTAGGGTTGGTTAAGGTTGCATGAAGCCTAGCCCGCGGGTCGCCGTCCAAAAGCTTGCTAGAAATTAGGTTCACAGTGGGCCGGGCCGACCCACTTTGATTGTAACATGCCTATATTATTTTAATTTGCTCTCTTTGAAAATACAATGCACTTAAGATTCACATTTTATAGTTTATATTTTAGTTTTTTTTTTTTGTTTGATTTATGGTTCACTACTTCACTTTTTTTTTTTTTGTTTATTTTGTTTAGGGTTTAATATTTATGGTTTAAATGTGCATGATTCGAATATACGGTTGAATTATAGAAACTTTGAATTGCAAAGCAAAAAAACTCTAAAAGCGCAAATCTACCCAATTCATATGGGAAGAACCGTTTCTATGTCATTTCACCTGTGTGTTTGTGTGTGTGTGTGTGTTTGTTTGTATATATACAGGATTAGGGTCAGGTTCGGAGAGTATCTCTAGTGCAAAACTGCGAATAAGTATGATCAATGACTTTTTTTAAAAAATCAATATAAAATGTGCACTTGAAAGACCAAAAACGTGCATTTGAAGGCACAAAAATGTGCACTTGAAGGCTAAAATTCTGCACTCAAAGCAATTATGGTACCAAAAAGGGGAGTTATTCAACTTAAGTATTATTGAAGCAATTATCCTTACAAATCATTTGTAAATCTCACTAGTTTCATTAGAAATTTAATTATGCATTGTTGAAAAGAAGGCAAAAGATATAATAAAACTGACCCATAATTGTGCACTTGAATGCACAAAAATGTGCACTTGAATGCACTCGAAGGCACAAAGATTTGCAATAGATGCAATTTATGGTACCAAAAAGACGAATTATTCAACTTAAGTGTTATTGAAGCAATTACTCTTACAAATTGTTTGTAAATCTCACAAATTTCATTATAAATTTAGTTATATGTTTTTGAAAAGAAGGCAAAAGATATAATAAACATTGACTCTTAATTATGCACTTGAAGACACAAAATTGTGCACTCGAAGGCACAAAAATGTGCACTCGAAGGCCAAATCTGTGCACTCGAAGGCCAAATCTGTGCACTCAAAGGCACAAAGATGTGCACTCGATGGGAAAACTATGTATTGAGACAAAACCTATGTACTTGAAGAAGGGAAAATATGCATTCGAATAAGAAAAATTGCGCACTCGAAAACAAAGACCATATGAACTTACTTTGAGTTATTTACCATAATGCTACCACATTTCTTTTTAATTATGTTCATTATGGACTGTCGATTTGGATTTGATCAACGAATGAGATTAAACTTTATTTTTTTACATAAGTAATGTTTGCATTTAATCCATTATATATATATATATATGAAAAAATGAATTTAAAAAATGGATTGAGACTATGCTAAGCACACTGAGAAAGAAATTAATTATCTGCAATCCCAAATAAATGAATTGAGAGGACGTATTGATACTTTGGCCCTAAGTACGGTTCGTGAATTAAATGTGAAACTTCGCGGCTTGTATGATATTCTGAATATTTACTGGAGGCAAAGGGCGAAGCAGTTTTGGCTTGCTAAAGGCGATCAAAACACAAATTTTTTTCACATTTCTGCTTCAGTACGGAAACGGAAAAACAGCATAGAGAGGTTCCGTGTTGATGCAAATAATTGGGTAGAAGGGGAGCAGTTGCTAGACTTAGCTAAGAAGTATTTTTCTAACATATTTACTTCTAAGAATACTCATGTGAATGATGCCCTAAACGACTATATTCCTAAACTTGATCATGCTGACAATCAAAGACTATTACGATCCTTTACCCCGGATGAGGTTCGAGAAGCTCTTTTTTTTCTAGGGCTCTGAACAAGTCTCCTGGACCAGATGGTTTTAGCCCGACGTTATTCCAACACTTTTGGAGTGAGATTGGCCATGGTGTTTCTTCATTCGTGATTGGATGTGCAAACGGAAATGAGTTCCCGGTTGGCTTTAATGATGCTTTTATCACTTTAATTCCTAAGAAAATATCACCTGTATGCATGGGGTATCTCCGTCCCATAGCACTCTGCAATGTTATTTATAAGATTCTCTCAAAAATGATGGGCAACAGATTGAAGGAAGTTCTTGAGAAAATTATTTCTCTCTTGCAGAGTGCATTCCTCCCTGGGCGTTTGATTACAAATAATGCTCTTATTGCTTCGGAGGTCATACACTATTTAAATAGGAAAAGAGAAGGGAGAGAAGGCTGGTGTTCGCTTAAGCTGGATATGGCTAAAGCCTACGACAAGATGGAATGGCCTTATCTTAAGGAAGTGATGTCTCGAATGGGATTTGATCACCGATGGATTTGCATGGTTATGCGGTGTGTGACTACAGTTCATTACAGAATTGAGGTTGGTGGTAACCTAACAGACTGCATCAGTCCAACGTGTGGGCTTCGCCAAGGTGACCCTCTATCTCCTTATCTGTTTATTTTTTTTGCATAAAAGGGCTTTCACATTTGATTACTAGTGCTACTGTGAAATATATAAATGATTTCTCCTTGTGTTGTGGCTCATGGTCGTCCAGGGATATCTCACCTGTTTTTCACAGATGATAGTCTGCTTTTCTTTAAAGCCACCGTTCCGGGAGCGCAAGCTGTGAAAGCTTGTCTTGCAACCTATGAAAGGATATCGGGCCAATGTGTGAACTTTAATAAGTCTTGTATCGTGTTTAGTAGAAACACGGGTGAGGCTATGAGAAATGTTGTGGCTGAAGTTTTTAATGTGACACAATCGGATAATTCGGGGAAATATCTTGGACTACCAATGAGAATTGGTAGAAATAAAAAAGAAGTGTTTTCTTATATTGAATCAAAGTTGTTGCACTGGTTGAGTGGTTGGCACAAAAAGGTGTTATCAAAGGCTGGTAAGGAGGTGCTTCTAAAATCTGTGGCATAGGCACTGCCCATGTATGCAATGAACATATACTTTCTCCTGGATTCCTTTTGTGAGCGTATTGAACGCTTGACAAACAAGTTTTGGTGGCCTACGAGGGGTAATCGTAATGGAGGGATTAGATGGATGACTTGGGGTAAACTATGTGAACCGAAGGTCAGTAGCGGTTTGGGTTTTAAAAGTTTAAGCCGATTTAATGTCGCTCTCTTAGTTAAACAGGGGTAGAGGTTTCTATCCCAACCTACCTCGCTAGCTGCTCGACTACATAAGGCAAGATCCCAAAGTTTATTTTTATGCAAATATTGGAGCTAATCCGAGTTTCTGCTGGCAGTCTATCCTAGCAGGCCAACAACTCCTTTGTTAAGGTTGTATTCGTAGAATTGGGAATGGTGTTGATATGAATGTGTGGACACACCCATGGCTTGCTAATGACCCCGACCCTTTTATCCGTACTCCTATGCCGAATGCTACTGATATGAAGGTTAGTGATTTAATTTTGCTTGCTACTAATGATTGGAATATTACGCTAATCAACGATTTATTCAGCCAAAGAGATGTTAATCTTATCCTGCAAATTCCAATTGCTTATCAGTATCGTGACACCCCAACTTTTCACAAGCTGAGATAGCTAAACTTTAAACATAAAAGCTGCCTATCTCAACTACCAAACACAACATAGCGGAAGCGATTTATAACTTAAGGGGTATCATGCCACATCTAGGTAAAATACAGTCTAGATGCACAGGCTATCCAAGAAAACATAACATAAAATCCTCAACTCATAAACGTAACAGGAATACTAGTTGAAGGTACATAATCCAAACGTAGGCACACAGGCCCAAAAACCAAGTCTAAACGAACATAAACTAGTCTAAGCAGGCCTCATAACGATAAAGCTCTAACGCGCTCTCGCTTAGACTTACTCCATACCTGAAAAACATGTAAGAAACCATTAGCAAAAGACTGCTAAGCAACCACCACTCACGCTCGTGAGAACATACATATATAATAAGTTTGTAAATAGGTTTACACACCCATATAGAATATACACACCAACGAACTGTTCTGTGTTTACATCAGAGACTCAACAACAATACGTTGAATAAGCCATAAACCAAGGGCTCTTCAAGTAAAACCAACATCCAATGCAAATGCATAAACATCAAGTTTATACACGAGATACCAATTGAATCACAATACCAACAGAATGAACACAAAGGAATCAACCAAACTGACACATCAAGGAATAACAAATACCAACTGAGGTACAACCTCTACCAAACGATCATAAGGAAACCAATCCTACCATCATACTAAAGATAAGCACCAACCACCATCCCCAAATCACAATAATAACCAAAAAAAACTAACCACCTCATCCATATCACAACACGGAGGCAACAAGCCCAACTACAGAGGCATACAAGCCCATATCACGGAGGCACACAAGCCCATATCACAGAGGCACACAAGCCCATATCACAGAGGTACCCAACTCCCAATTATAGAGGCACACAGGCCCAAATAAGAAGGCATACAATACCCTCCCAATTCCAACCTCAAACAGACCATAATACCACCAACTAAACCCCAAAGGTTACCAAGGATTCAACAAGAGAAGAAATGCTCATAAGAACTAAAGATCCCACATACCAACTCAGATTTACCCACACAAATCACCCACCAACAGTGTTCATCTCACAAAATGAACATAGAGCACACTCAGGATAGAAATCAAAGAATGAACCAATGATACTAACTCAAGAGATCAAGATAATGTCCAAAGCTCATGAATAAATACTCAAAGATCAAGGTGGAATACTCAACAAGATGCTCAGTACACAATCCAGAATAAAAAGGGAAATAATAGAGCTAACAGACCGCAAAAAGACTCACTGGAACAGAACCAGGAGTACTCTTGCGATACGTGCGAACGGAGCAGAATGCACCGCCACACTTCCCCGTCTCCTTCTCACGGAACCACTCGGCGGAACCCTACCTTCCGCCATACCCTTCCGTGTGAACCAGCGGAACTCACCCTTCCGCCACTCCACACCCCACAGACACGTACGGAACGCTTGGATGGGACACATTATACCGTCCAAGTGCACCACAAGTGCAACCAACACAAATAACAGACCCGAAGCAGAAATACACCAAACTCAGTCCACAATACAAATCATACTCAGAATAATACTCAGATTACACATCTCAGAAGCCAATAAATCATGTAATCCATAACAAGAATTACTCATACACATCTAGATATAAAGGATGATGAACACAACTCCAACAATCCACAAATCAAGGTTCACAGACCATCAACAAAGCTATTACCCAAGAAATTACAAGATTCCAACACCAAATCATATGCATATAGATCAAGAGTGTAAAATAGGTTTTAGTGAGACATGATGGTTACCTCTTGGAGCACACTTCAACCCAAGCGAACTCCTTCTCCTTCACAAGCCACTCCCACCCACTTGATCATCTTTTTCCCAAAGAAAGATCCCAAAAGAAAACCATAAGAACTTATAGAAAGATCATGAAACTAAGATGATACAAGGCATATTCCTAAAGATAAACACTTACCCCAGCCTTAGAAGTCCTAAAGGAGCAACCTTGGTCTTGGATCTTGAAGAATAGAGGATAATGTATATTGTAGGGTTTTTAGGAATGATAGGGTATGAAGAAAATGTTTTGCAGGGAAATGAAAAAGAGTAGGAAGGATTAATACAAGCCCTTTTATATGGATAGGAGAAATCATTACATACATAGTGTATGTATTATATTAGGGTAAGTAGATTAAATAATGGGCCCTTATAAAGAATGAGTTTTACATTATTTATTACAATACTAGTAAGTAGGAAATTGATCCTTCAAGAATAAATAAATTGGGCTATTACAAAATAATCTATTTATAAGAAATATAAGGATCCAATTTCAAGAAATCCCTTATAGGAATTAAATCAAGAATTGGGCCTTAGAATAAATAATTAATTCCAGAATAAGAAATATATATATATATATATATATATATATATATATATATATATATATATATATATATATATATTAGAAGAATGAAGCCTAATTAAATTAAATAAATTACCCGGTAGAAATAATTACCGGTCTCAAGGCTTGAACGAAATTACGGGGTGTTACAAGTATGTTGATGCTTGGTGCTGGAAAGGTGATATAAGGGGAATTTATTCTGTTAAGCAAGGGTATAAAACTCTCTCAACAGCGCATGATACTTCTAATGCTGGAATCCCTACGGTATGGCGCCATCTATGGAAGTTAAAAATTCCCCCCAATGTCCAGAATTACTTATGGAGATGTTTGCAGGGTATTATTCCTACCATGACGGTTCTTGCACAGAGGCGAGTGATTGTGGATCTCCTTTGCCCTTTGTGTTAGCATCATCCTGAAACATTATCTCACTTGTTTTTGTGAATGTGTGTGTACTACTCTATTATGGCACAATTTTGCGAATTTCTCTCTCCCTAATGTGGATGAAAACTTTTTTGATTGGTTGTCAGGGAAACTTGTTGATGGCAGTGAGATGGCAAAGTTATGGTGCACTGCTCTTTGTTGGTGTATTTGGCGTGAACGGAACGAAGTTGTCTAGAATCAGAAGCAATGGCAGGCTGCTAAGGTCATTATGGATGTTCAGAGGAGTGTGCATGAATGGCAAACCTTTTTAGTAAACTCTTCAATTGGGGTCTCCCATATTACTGACGAAGTTGAGGCAAGTTCTAGCTCTTTACCGATGAGATTTGTTTCGGTTCATACGGATGCAGCCGTGTTCTTGGAATCTCAAGAGGCTACCTTTGGGTTAATCATCAAAGACAATCATGGGGAGTATGTTGCTACAAAAAGTGGTCATTCTCAATGTCTTCTTGATCCTCATATTGCGGAAGCAGTAGCGATCAAAGAAGCCTTGTCCTGGGTCAATGAGCGAGGTCACTCTAAAGCCATTGTGTACACAGATTGTCAGATGGTATGCAGTTTACTTATTGGTAATCTTTCGGATCTTTCATTTGTAGGTTGTGTTATTAATGATTGTCGCAAGTTAAGTCGACACTTTGAGTCAGTGTCTTTTAAATTTATTTCTACATCTGTGAATAAAGCTTCCCATGTGTTAGCTAGGGCTGCTCGTTCTCAGTCTGGTCATTTTATTTGGAATTCTTCCATTCCTACTTGTATTGAACAATTTATTTAATGAATGATGATAGCTTTGGTTTTCGAAAAAAAATTGTTATTGGCATGCATGAATATTTTATAGTTAATGCAATCCCTAGGGGATCCATAGATCTAAGTACCATTTTCTCATTAGTTTATTCACTTATATTTGTCTGTCTTTATTTATTGCCTTATTCATTTACTTTCACATTTTCTCAGCTCTTTTACACAAATTCCTTAGGCTACATAATAGAACAACAAATAGTACTAGTACTTATAGTCCTTGTGAGATATAACACTCATTACTCACACCTCTATAGTAAAAAACGATAGTGCACTTGCCTAATCAAATTAGTATAATTTCAAGTTGGATTATGGTAACATCCTACTTTCTATTTCATTTTCCTCCTTTTAAGGAAGGTAGAGTGTGACACCCCGTAATAATTTATTCTGGAATTATTTCTTGTAATTACTTTCTAAGAGAAAATTATTCTTTTGTTGAGCCCAAATTCATTAATTGAGAATAATACTTAAGAATACATTTGATTTAAGCCCAATTCCTACTAGACTTCACATGAATATATATAATATTCCTAAGGCATTTAATCAATTGTCTTATTGTGTGCTTTAATTTATTCCTTATTATTATTTGATATATATATATATATATATATATATATATATATATATATATATATATACACCCTATCTTATCCACTCAATATATAAAGCAAGACTTAAATATTTCACACTCATCCATTCACTCTTTCCTTCTTGCTTCTCACGCCACTTTCACCCATTTACCCTACCAAATATTTATCTCCCTTTATCTTCAAGAAAACAAGACAAGATTCGTCCTTTATGACCTTTGAAGTTGGATTATGGTAATATCCTATTTTCTATTTCATTTTCCTCCTTTGTTTCACCATTCTTATGATTTTCTCCTATTTTCTATGGTGGGTTTTTGGGGTCGTAAGATGATAAAGGCATGGAGGATTTGCTAGAGTAAGCTTTGGAGACTTTGGCTAAATAGATAGCTTCAAGAGGTAAATCTATGTCCAATAAAACCTATATTCCACTCTTATATGTTGATATGTGTATTCTTGTATTTCTTGAGCTTATGATGGTTGAATATCCTTGATATTGTGCCTTGCATTGAGGTTTCTTGTATTATTGTAGTGTCATTTCTTCTACTCTTGATATGATGTTGGTGTCGGTGTATTCTATTATGGAAATTATGTGTATTGATGTCTGTTTTGAATACTGAGTATTATTCTAAGAAATACACTGTCTCGCCCGTGATTTTGGCCTAACAAAATTGACCCACGGGGCTAGCACGCCCATGAGCCAATCCCTCAAGGCTAAGGTCAGAACTGGATGGCGGAAGCCCAATTTCCGATATCTCCCTTAAGTTGCTCATGCGGTAGAGTATGGCTGACCCTCTAGTCCTGCCGCTTGGTTCCGCTGGTCTAGTGTTGTTATTGTTCTAGTGTCCTCCTTCCAGTATGCTTGAGTTCAATTGCTATTTCAGTATGCTTTGCTATGATGTCTTGAGGAATCCTTATCTCTACTAATATCTTGTTGTTTATTGGTGGATCCTATTCTCTTGTTATTCCTCGTATTTTATGAGTATTGAAAACATATGTCTTTGTACTGATAATCATATTCCATTGAAGTATTTGTTAGCCCGTGATTGTAATACCCCGTATTTTCCTAACATTATTATTTTATCATAAGGCGTTGACATTCATAAGTTATGATCTTCAGATGCTTCAAAGGAATTTTTATAAGGAAGTATAGTTGTTATTAAGTTGCGATCGTTCGTGCCGGTCAAGAACCGTAAAATTTTTGAGGACGAATTTTCAGTTCGGATTTCCTTAGGAAATGGATGATTATGCATATTAGGACTAAGTATGAACTTCCTGCTTAGTTAAGTTGAAATTGGACGGAGTATAAGGGGAAAATTTGTTGTGATCGTAGCATCGCAGAATTTCGCGGTGTACCGAACCTAGCCCAATTTTGAGTTTTAGACTGGAATAAATTTTTGGTTTCAAAAATTTTTGGATTTAGATTATTTTCTACCGAGAATTCATCTGTTTCAATCCCGGTCAGTATAAGCTAAGATATTTATTCTACTTACCACTAGAAAGTGACACATGTCACTAATTTTCACCATGTATTATTATTATATCATTTTAGAGATGATATAACTAGCTTAAGTCTTCAATTTTATCCATTTTCCCCTCAAAAATTCGAAATTTCCAAGAGGAAAACAAGAGAGAATATTTCATCTTCATTCTTGAGTTCAAGCTTCAACAACTAGGGTTTTCCACATCAAGATCATCTTTGTTCGGTAAGACTTCAATTTTATTCGGTAGAAAGCTTTATAATCCTTCCTAGAGCTTGAATCTAAGTTAAGATTTCTTGTATGTTGTGATATGTTGTTGGTGGAATCATAGGATTTTAAGGTGAAATTGGGGAAATCAACTCCAAGAGTCTTCTACGAGGACTAGTAACCCGGTGGAGGTAAGGAATTCCCTTAAGTTGGTTTAGTCACTTGAAATTAGATAATTGATTATTTGGTTGAAACATGGTGTTTTGGAGCTTTGGGAATATTTTTGTATACATGTTCATAGCTTGGATATGCTTGTATATGTTGTATTTATGCCCATATAGGCTTATACTTGTGAAAATATTGACAAGAAATTAAGCTAGTCTCTGGCAGTGACTTCCGAGAATTTCAGGGAAACATTGGTAAGGTATTTTGATCCAATTTTTTTTTAGATAGGTAGTTCCATAAGTGTAGAAGCTGCCTATAAAATTTCATAATGATCGGAGTAGTGGAAGTATGGTTTTCGAATTTTTCTCCAAAACTGGTCCAGAGAGAAGAAAATTCCGGACAGCACACTGCCAAGGGCAAAGATGGAATTTTCTGTGTTAATTCGTGAACCTAGGTGACCAAAACTTTTTATGGACATCAAGTACTATGAGTTGGGGTTCTACCATAAAAATTTCAAGTGAAAAAGAGTTCGGGAACTATTTTTACCGGCTCAATCTTTTGGACTGCGCCAAGCTGAATTACTGTCCAGAATAGGCGGAACGTGTTGGACGCGGCCCTGGACGCGCGTCCAGTGGAGTCCAGTAGGTTCGGGAGTAAGATCAAATTGTATAAGCTTTGATTATTATTATTGATGTTTAGATGATGGGGTTGTAATGAACCTAAGAGGTTATGAGAATGATTATAGATTCAGGATGAATGAGTATCATGGGTTGTTTAATGAATTTTGTTAATTAATGATGGCGGATTAAGGTAATGATTAAGAGTACTTAAGGATTAATTATGGTGATTATTGAGTAATGAGAGGATGCTAAGAATATGATATAGATTGGTGATTTGGTTCACGTTGAAGCCTAGTGATGAGGATAATGTTGGACTAATGACTAAAGGTTTATGTTAATTATAGATGGGTAAGTTGTTGAATGTGAGAAATTGTGGTCTAATGATGAGTTATGGTTTAGTGATTTAAGGTTTGAAATCAATTATGAATTATGGTTAAGGGTGGTGATTATTAATAATGGTGATTAGGAACTATTATTCTTATTACTAAGTAAGGAAAGTTATGAAGATTATGAGCTTATAAGGATTATGATTAAAGATTGGATTAATGATGGAATTAAATGAGGATGATGGAATGATGGATAACGTTATTGATAATGGTGATGTCATTATGTTGTTGAGCTAAGATGTTGAATTATAATTATGGTGGTGATATATAATGCTATAATTATGGTACATGAGTTATGAATCGGTGATTATGAGTTAATGGTTTAGATTAATGGATAATTATGGATTATGGTTAATAATGGTGTTAATGCTTTCGATGACTTGATAATGATGTTATAATGTTGTTGACTTGTTGTCGATGATGGATTACAAGGTTAGTAGTTACTAATGACAATAATTAATGCTTAAGAATGATTAAGGTTCATTGTTGGATTATGGGTGACTAAGTGTTGTTTATATATGTGTGATTTCCTTAAGTTATAATGGTGTTGATGATAGTGAAAGTTGTTGATGACGATAGTGACAAGGACAACTATCTATTATTAATTAATGGTGGAACCATGATTATGGATCACCGATGATGATTGGATTGTAAGAGGAACTGAGATTCATGATAAGGAATAAGTATTGGGAATGGATATATGTAGTGTTAGTAGAAATATATAAGTATCCGATGAGTGACCAGCTTGTGTTCAGTATTTTCTCAACTTTGTTTTCTTCCAAATTTTGCTCGTACTTGAACTACGTTTGAAAAGCCTTTGGGCAAGTGAAAATGTTTATGAAAACTTACGGTGAAGAACCAAAGGAAGTGGAAGAGTGAGCGTCTAGAGGAAGTTAGTAACATTTTCAAGAAGATAAGGTAATCTTTATGTCCACCAAAACCTTTTTCCACCATGATATTCATGAATTTCTTGATAAAGTATGGATATAAAGATTTTAGTAGATGAAAGATTGGTGTGATTGTGGTATATGATGAATATATGTAGATATGTGGATGATTATATGAGGTAACTAGTATACGATTATGTTGTGATGAATATATGTAGTAGACATGTATATGTGTTTACAACCTTATATATATATATATACAAAGGTAGACCTATATTGTTCAAAATGCATAAAGCGAGAAAGTAAAGAATGAGACAAAATGAAATCACGGTGTGAAGTTGGAGGATATTCCTTTTTAACATTCATAATGGAATTACAAACATTGGGCCCCAAAATGATTGGTGTTAACCACTTGAGTAACCTTGTAGAAACATATCCAGGGTTACTAGAGCTAGTGACTAACCTGCGGGCTTGGAATCCCGACAAGGGGTGTGCACACTAAAGGTCCTAGGTCTGCTTCCCCTAGTTGGAATAACTAGGTTGTGGTGAGATGATGGAAATGAGAAGGAAATTATGGTGTGAATTGGAATATCTTTAACTTCATTATGGTAAAAACTGGTTATTTCTATTTAAATGCTTATATGATTATGATGATAATTATGACTATGAGGATGAGTATGAGTATGAGTATGATTATGAGTATGATATGGTGCATACATGTGGAAGTTGTGATTATTGGCACATATTTTATTTGAAACAATAATGAGGAAATGAATATCTCTTCTATGAGAAAAGCTTTACATGATTTAATGTATATACACTATTATGCTATCTACGAATCATTTGGTTGCAGGTGGATTTTCAAATCAAGGGAAAAACTTTATAAAGCTTTCAAATTGTTATGTTTTCAAACCTTTGTCTACTTTTAAGTGACAATGGATTTCCTTACTTAGCCGTCGTGCTAACTACACTTCATTGTGTCCTTTATTAGATGCAGTCTAGCGTGGGCCCCTGTGGCCGATGAGCTCAGAATAGGATGGGAGTCGAGGTTGAAGACTACTCTATCCTAGAATAGACACCCTGGAAGAATTATTTCCATATGTATTAAGTTGGAATATTGATGTGGTTATTCGATGTTGTAAGTTTAGCCTTAGCGTTTGGGTATAGGAGAGATACCTAAGCGTGGCGGTAACCCCCAGTTTTTTTTGCTGGTTAGATGCTTCCGCAATGTATTATATTTTAAGGATTTTGTAATAAATCCAAGATGTGAAAATTGGGGTGTTACAGTGATGGTCTTGTATAAACTCCTTTGGACCTAATATGATTCCCTTGGACCTCTTGATCATGATTTGAGTATTGAGTTACTATCTTTGTTCTACATTGTATATGTATCTCCTTGGAATCTTATATATTTATGTATTCTTGGAGTTAGAGATATGTACCTCATTGTTGAATCATTTCTTGAGATTATTTTATTGGTTGTGGACGGTGTGGGGACTTAGTTGTGACACTATGATATTGGTTTGAGATTGGTGGGCCTCTTGCTCTATTTGCAACGGGAAGCTCTGGATAGGTCGATGGTATGGAAAGCCTTGATCAACCATTGTGAATTGATCAGGTTGTGTGGAAAGCTCCAGATTGCCATTGTTTGTTTTGGGCACCTGGTAGAAATACATCCTAGGTGTAAGAGATAGTAACTAACCCGTTGGGATTGGAATCCCAATAGGGGGTGTATACACTTAAAATTCTGTGTTTGTTTCCATTGGTCATTGGTATTGATTGGTTATTTGATGGTTGGGTATTGATTACCTATGATCACTGTTGCAAAAATCGGCCACCTATGCGCTAGTGCCTCTAGGCTGAGGGGAATTGCTCCCTAGGTGCCCACCAAGCGCCTAACTCAGCCAACTGGGCTGAGTTGGCGGCCAACTAAGCCGAATTCGACTGATTTAACTCGCCCAACTCGGCAGAGTTAGCCGAGTTAACTCCGACGAGTCGACCTTGGTAATTTTTTTTATTATATTTATATATATTTAAATTTATTTATTTATATAAATATGAGATGTAAGAGATATGTATATAATATATCTTTTATGTTTTTATAGCTCACTGCCTAGGCACCACCTAGGCGCTAAGTGTTAGGTGCTAGTCCATCACCCTAGCGCCTACTCTAACCATACCTGTGATATGACATTGATGCTGGATGGAAACCCTCCACACTGGTTCCACGCTTCTATTTGGTCGATGTGACGATCTTGATTATGCGTTACTTTGTTATTGACGGTTTATGTGATTAACTAGTATGAGATAGTTGTCATCTTCCTTTTCTATATCTATTTCTCTAACTACTCTTGCGAATGCTTGTGCTTATAAAACTCCCTTGTTAGATATTATGATTATACCTTGTTGTACTACCTCTTGAGTATGGGTTGATCTAAGCCTCGTTGTCGTCTTATATCTTGTTCCCGAGTTGGTCTTGTGTTTATTGCTATTGTGGTGAACAAGTCTTTTAAAACCTTCCTTAGAGTTGGCTAGTTGATATAATATACAAATATGTGAACGTCAGTCTTAAAACCTATGTTGGATATCAAATGTATATTATGTAGTTTTACACGTTGGAGTGAGGTTTGCTTAACATATTCACCAATGTTTTAAACTTATCTTTTCAAATATAGAGTATAACCTCATCTCGTGAGCGCGATAGTATGTCATGTAACGACATTCCCCTTCCCTTGGGCTAGTTTGATGTTTTCTTTTGAGAATATGTTTAGACATTTAGGTTGTAATAACTTTAGATTTCAGTTTCTATGTTATTGAGGATTGACTATGTAGACTTTTGTGTTAGCATTTATGTTGATGTAACCTAAGTGTGCATAGCACCCCTTGTTGGATTAAAATCGCTTCTGCTTCTATTTAGTTGAATTGTTGATCTTTCAACTATTTCTAGACCTTTATTTGCCTTAAATATGCCTAAGAATTGAGGGTTTTACAGTTGGTATTAGAGCCTAGTTTGAGCCTAGGATATGACCCTAAGATTGGAACTTTAAGACATTAAGAGTTGACTTTAAGAGTTCAGGCTAATCAGAATGTTTAAGTTGTGGTCTCTTGAATAGAGAAGCCTAAATTGAAACCTTAGGATTTGTGAGATTTCTAGGAAACGTGGTGAGGTTGTGCGTTTGCTTTACTTGCTTAATATGTGCTTTAGTATATTGTTGCTCCTAGTTTATGCCTGTGGCTATTGCACCCTGATGGTGTGCATCTTCCTAGTAAGTCTCATTGTTTTGGATTTATTAAGAGCCTAATTAGGACTTAGAGAAAAGGGATTTGGATGTCTCTTAATGTGAAATAGTAAGGTAGTGGCGTAAGCATCTCCTCAATCGGACAATTGGACAACTCAGTGAAGAGGACTGCTCTACGTGCGACTCGGAGTTAGCTGTAGCAGTCTACATTCGAGGGATTTGACATCTTCACTCGCTCGGTTCCTCTTTTCAAGATCTACACTAATCACCAGATTTGAAGTATATCTCCAAGCAACTAAAGTCAGATACAAGATAAAGAAAGTGATTGGAGCTCGAAGACCAAGACTTGAAGATCCTCAATCTTGAAGAAACGATAAGAGTGGATGCTGGCACGCCAAGAAAGAGTCAAATCATGCCAAGTGGATGCTTCTGGGTCGATGGTGAAGAGACGTGGTCGTAGCATAAAACCACATACAAATACCCGGAGTATTCCGGGGTTATCGAACCACAGGGAAGTGGGGTATCAAGCACTAGTTACTAATTATATTCGCAAGAAGCTATTCCTACGTTAACAATGGATGATTATCTATGAATATGCAAACAAGATAATTAAAACAAGGCAAACGGGTTTTTGTATTCAAAGAGGTAAAAGCGGGATTTTTGGGAGTTGAAGTGTTTAATCACCTAGTGCCAATCTAAAGTGAAATAATTATTTGGGTTAAACAAGTGTGGAGAATTGCCATCTAAAAGGGAAAGGTTACTCTCGTAACTCAAACCCAAAATACGGTAATTGGAATACTCACTCTCGTGAGCTACTCACAATCTAAAATCGGAACTAAGCAATAAATGGAATACTCACTCTCGTGGGCTATTCACAATTGGAATACTCACTCTCGTGAGCTATTCACAATATATCCCTTAACCAAATTGTCCTCTCTCGAGGTACAATAGTCAAGTGCAATTGCGGGTGCTCTTTGATTCATAGACAAATCTAGCAAGGGTACAAGCAATCATATGCATCTAATTACAAGTATCAATAACATAAATCACAATTGCAACACAAGCAATAAACCCAAATAGATATTTCATTAAAACAAAATAAGAACTAGGCACATAGGTTCATAAACACTTTTATACCCAAAAATCCCAAAAGAAAGTTTAGCCTAACATGGCTAAAATAGATCCAACAAATATTCAATAAAGTTCAAAATAGAAAAGAGAAAGGAAGATATTCTCCCAAATGATGCCTCCAAGCTCTTTTCTTTGATCTCCTTTTCAAAAGTTGTGATGATTTCTTCTTTGGCTTTTGGAGATGATGAAGCTTCTTTTCCTTGTTCTTTTTCCTCTTTTTCTGACAAGAACCAGCAGCCCACACGTAGGGTTTGAAGAGAAAATGATGTTTTTATAGTGAGTGGAGAAAGAGGGGCAAAAATGATAATTTTTAGAAGCTGGGAATCGCAGATCTGCGACATTCGACGCGTCGAATGCAACACTCGACGCGTCGAATGTTTACAGCACCAAAATGAGGCTATTCTGCCTCATTTTTGGGATTTTCGGCGGGTGGAAAATTGAGTTCGACGCGTCGAAAATTCCTGTGACGCAGTTCCGACTTGCGTCCTGATTTTGACCCTTTTCCCTTTTGAATCAAGCCTTGATGTCTTCATAAGAGTTGTAGCCCTTGAAGTCTTCTTTTCAATGGTTCAAGAATCACCTCATTTGGATATTCCTACGCTGAGATATGGTCCAATTACCGAGGTGTCGCCATGGTAGCGGGAATTTCAACTCTTTGGCTCGTTTGGATTGGCTTTTGCTCCCAAATGGTTCTAATGCACTTCTAAACACATCAAAAAGATCTAAACCAAGCATTATACCATTTTAAATATAAAAACAAATAAATAAGCATTGGATACAACATTTTATCACACAATTAACTATAAAACCTACATAAAAACACAAGTAAAATAGGTACAAATGAGAGTGTATCAAGACGCTCATATGTTAAACTTGGAGGTTAAAAGTTAAACTTGGAAATTGTGGAGTATGGAAAAGTATAACACAAGGACTGTACCACGCGAAGGTCTTTCCATCTACATTTTAAATGACAAAGAAAGGACAAGTTGGGAGATGTGAACTTAGAAGTAATGAAGACTAAGATGAGTAAAAAGGAAGAACTTGAACCTTTAAGATGCACGAAGACGAGAAGATACATTAAGTAAGTCATTTGATCCAATGAAGTGTGAGGAAATTAAGAAGTGAACTATGAAATATGGACATCGTACGACTTAGTCGATACACCTTGAAGGTGATAACTTGTTTAAAGACCTAAGGGAGGAATTTTGGTGGTAATAATGGGACAAGAGATGGCTGAGCTTGTGATAAGAAGATTAATTAAATTGTTAAAAGGTTAAGGCTAATAAGAGTGAACCCTAAGGATGGGCTCAATCGTTGGATTTTCTTAAGAGGAGTGGGATTGCGTATCAATGGATTTTCGTAGAATTCTTGCCGTTAACTAAGACAAGAGAGAACAAAGTTAGATTATAATTGATTGACTTATGAAGATCGTAATCAAGGAATTAGATAAGTAATAGGAATAGAAAGAATGGAAGTAGTGGCAAGAGTCCCAATGTTAGGAGTGGACCCCCGTAGGGAAAGATTTTTGTCAAGGACTTAAGTACAGGCCAGTGAGGTGGTTATAGGTACCTTACTAAGTGCATTCTCTACCAGCTTTTGTAGTATTTGATTTAGGAGCTCCGATTTTTTCATATCTTCCAGTTTTGGGATTGGTGCCAAGTACCAAGGTAAGGTTGCATGTTAAGATCGTAATAAAAGAAATAAGGACTTGTATATAAAAGAATATTTTTCTCTTGCTTCCTTCGCGAGCTTTCTTCTAGGGTTTGCACCTATCTAGGGTTTTGACCTTCTTGCTAATCGGGTGGTGTTTTGTCTGTTCAATGGAGACGTCCGACATAGAAACGTTATGCGCAGACCTAACGTTAGCGGATGTGGATGATGAGGACATGTCCATGCATGTTCCAAATGTTACGGTTGGCGACAGCGATGATGATGTGGGCTATTATGCAGTTGGTCGTCTGATCACTGATAGGAACATTAAGTTCCCGTTCTTCCAGGATACGATGGCGACTGTATGGCGTCCAACAATGGGAGTCACTATGCGACAACTCCCAACAAAACGGTACTTGATAAGGTTCTACCATGAGGGCGATCTGAATCGTGTGATGAACGAAGGACCATGGACGTATGAGCAGAGTTTGTTGGTTATGCGCAGGCTACTCCCTGGGGATGATCCGGAAACGGTACAACTTCAGCATGTCGAGTTTTGGGTTCAGATCCATTCCCTCCCAGTTGGTTTTCGATCTGAGGTAGTAGTCAAAGCGATTGGCACCTTTCTGGGTGAGTGGGTACGATCAGACGATAGGAACTTTGACGGTTCCATGGGCACATATTACCGAGTCCGGGTACTGATAGATGTCTCGAAGCTGCTTAAAAAACATATGAAGATGAAGAGGGACAGTGGTACTTGGGCAGTCGTGGATTTTCGGTTTGAAAGACTCCCCACATTTTGCTTTTTATGCGGGATAATCGGTCATGGTGATAAATACTATGTAAGGGCTCTACATGGTATTGATCCCAATATTGAGAAGCCGTTTGGGGCTTATATGCGAGCGGGGTCTCGAAGAACGGCTCCTCTTGCTGTTAATCGATTTGTTGCCCCGGAATCGAATGTTGAAAAGAAAACTTGGACGGCACCGGGGGCAGATTCTGTGTTCATGTTGGCAGCAGTTCAAGTAGGTGCCAGTACCAGCGTTACGGCACCCGATAAGGGAAAAGTGCCACAGGTAATACATCCCTTAACTAACGTTGTTCCTACAACACATGATGCTGACGAGGGGGATATCACTGAGTTTGTGGTGGCGGAGCAGAAGCGTAAGAGGGTGGATACTGAGACACCACTTACTGGTGCGAGCATGTCTGAGATGGATATTGAAATTGAGGTTCCAAAAAATGGGGATGGTGCGAGCTCTGCTCAGCAGGCTCGCCTAGAATTATGAGTCTCCTAACGTGGAATTGTCAGGGGCTTGGCAACCCAACAAAAATTCGAGTGTTAGCGGATATTATCCGCGCAAAGAGGCCGAGAATTTTTTTTTTAATGGAAATGTTTATGGTAACGCAGAAATTGGAACCGATACGGGTGTAGTTAGGGTATCAGAATATGTTCGTAGTAGATGCGTGTGGACATAAGGGTGGTCTTGTTTTGTTCTGGAATGACTCAGTGGAGGTCAAAATAACGGGATTCTCGGACAACCATATCGACACAGTTGTGATTCTTGATGTTGGAAGCCCGAAGTGGAGATTTACTGGCTTTTATGGTTTTCCAGAAAGAGCAAGAAGAAGAGCTTCATGGCAGTTTTTGCGTACGTTGTCTGGGTTGAGCACATTGTCGTGGGTAATAATGGGGGACTACAATGATATACTCCACCAAACTGAAAAGAGAGGGCGTCATCCCCATCCCAATTGGTTAATTACTGGTTTCAATGAGGCTGTGGCGGACACAAGTTTGCAGGACTTCGCGTTTGAAGGAAATCAGTTTACCTGGGAACGCTCTCGTGGCACTCCGGACATGGTTGAGGAAAAATTAGATCGCATACTGACTACAGATTCATGGCTGGCGTTATTTGAAGGGGCAGGGGCTTGTTCTTTAACTTGCCCATACAGTGATCACTTACCACTGGTTCTCACTCCGGTGGTGGTGACAAATGGTACTCGACACCGCCGGTTTTGTTTCGACAATGCATGGCTACGTGAAGACAAATGCAGAGAAATAATAACCACCAGTTGGACTAGGACTATGGGCCAGGATGTACTGGACCGCATTGATGCATGCGGTGTTGCCCTGGGAAAGTGGGGGCGAAACTACAACAAAGATTTCCAGCGGAAGATTGATGTGTGTAAAAGTCGGCTCGAACAACTCCGTATGCGTCGTGACGACTTGGGATTCAATGAGTATACTAACACGGAGAATGAGTTCCTATATTTGCTCAATTAGCAGCATGTTTATTGGAAGCAGAGGGCTAAGGAGTATTGGTATAGGGATGGGGATCTCAACACCAAATACTTCCATAATAGTGTAAAGTCTAGAGGACGACGAAACCGGATTAAACATTTAAGGGCTGAAGATGGCAGTGTGGTTGATACTCCTGAGGCAATGGGTGAGGTAATGCTAAATTATTTTACAAACTTGTTTACGGCCTCACAGTGTGATATGGATGAAGTCCTGGACAGTATATGCTCGCGATTGGTGCCGGGAAATAATGCTAGATTATTACAACCCGTGAGTGCGGAGGAGGTGCATCGTGCTGTCCTCCAAATGCACCCGGATAAGTCTCCGGGCCCTGATGGCTTGGGGCCTAGCTTTTTTCAGCATTTTTGGGACATTGTAGGGAGCAATGTGACGATGTTCTGTAGAAACTTTGTACACACTGCTAAGCTGCCATCAAAGGCAAATGATACTTTCATAGTACTCATCCCGAAAAAGCCTAATCCTGATTCAATGAAAGATCTCCGGCCGATAGCTTTATGCAATGTGCTGTATAAAGTAGTAGCGAAAGTGTGTGCTAATAGGATGAAAACAGTGTTGAATGGTCTTATCTCTCAAGCACAGAGCGCGTTTATCCCGAGCAGGTTGATTACGGATAACATCATGTTGGCATATGAGGCTCACCATTTTTTGAAACGTAAGACTCAAGGCAAAGAAGGAGTTGTTGCTTTGAAAGTTGACATGAGCAAGGCATATGACCGGGTTGAGTGGCAATTTCTAAAAGCTGTGATGTTAAGGATCGGTTTTGATGAGAAGTGGGTAGAGCTGATGATGGAAACGGTATCCTCGGTTAAATATCATGTTCTGCATGAGCAACGTAAGTTTGGCCCAATAATCCCGGGAAGAGGCCTTCGGCAAGGTGATCCATTATCACCTTACCTTTTCTTATTTGTTGCTGAGGGCCTGAGTGGTTTAATTGAGAAACATATGAGGCAAGGGGCATTGCACGGGGCTTGTGTTGCTCGAGGAGCACCACCAATCTCACACTTATTGTTTGCTGATGACTGTTTCCTATTTTTTCGATCGAATACTAATGAGAGCACACTGATGAAACAAGTCCTGGACACCTTTTCGAAAGCCTCTGGTCAACAAATTAATTATGATAAGTCTATGGTCTGTTTCAGTTCTAATGTTAACCAGCAAGTCCGAGATGAGGTGGTTGAGGTGCTAGGGGTTCGTGAAGGGGATACTTCAGACAAGTATTTGGGTCTTCCCTCGTTAATTGGCAGACGCAAAAGGGAGATCCTAGGCTTCCTAAAAGGGAAGATTCTCAATAGGGTCCGCAGTTGGAATGCAAAATTCTTGTCACGCGCCGGTAGAGAAGTTCTTTTAAAGAATGTGATTCAAGCTCTTCCCTCTTATGCCATGATGGTCTTCTTGTTACCTTTGAGTCTCTGCAGGGAAATGGAAACTGTGATGAATGAGTTTTGGTGGACTGGCACAATTGGTAATGGGAGAGGGATTCGTTGGAGGAGTTGGTCGGGTTTGTGTACGCCAAAAACAAGTGGCGGTATGGGCTTTCGTAAACTCCACGAGATGAACCTAGCCCTATTGAGCAAGCAAGCTTGGCGGTTAGTGACAAATCCAGACTCGTTGATGGCACGTGTTTACAAAGCTAGATACTAGCCGAGGTCCTCCTACTTCACTGCTCTTTTAGGTAGTAACCCCTCCTACATTTGGAGAGGTATGATGGAGGTCCAAAATTTACTGAAGGAGGGCAGCCGAAGGTGTATAGGTGATGGGTGTTCTACTACGATAGGTTGTGATCCTTGGTTACCGGATGAACATAATCCTAAAGTCTCATCGGCACTACATGAGTCTATTGCACAAGCTCTAGTACATTCTTTGTTTCGCTTGAATGAGGTTGCATGGGACACTGACTGCGTTAGGGATGTGTTCGAACCAAGAGATGCTGCACTTATTCTCAATATCCCCTTAAGTCACAGAAAACCACCTGACACATGGATATGGAGGCATGATTCTAAAGGGCGGTATACGGTGAAGTCGAGCTACAGGGCACTGATTAGTGAAGCCCAAAACACACGGCCATGGAAGAAACTCTGGAACATGAAGGTGCCCCCCAAAGTAAAAAACTTTTGTTGGCAGCTTGTTTCTGGTTATCTACCCACACGTGATGCGTTATTTACCAAACATGTTGCATGCTCACTTATATGTCATTTATGTGGCCAGCAGGAAGAAACAGCAGCTCATTTGTTCGCTGATTGTCAAGAAGCCAAACTGATGTGGAATGCCGTTAATCTGCCAGTTCTCCCTCACTCGAACGGTAATATTACGAACTGGTTCTTCGCACATTTCGCATTACTCACGAATGACAATTCATGTAAACTTGCTATGCTATGTTGGGGCCTTTGGTGCAGCAGAAATGAATCAGTGTGGAAAGGGATCGCTTATGTTCGCAATACCATGGTTCATGCAGCGTTTTCTTTACTGGAGAATTGGAGGCATGTCAATGAGGTGGATGCAGTACATGACATGCAATATAATGAACCGGATCAGTGGTCCCCTCCAGTATATGGCAGGCTGAAAATCAATACAGATGTCGCTTTTGATGCAGCTAACTCAACTATGGGAATGGGATGGATTGTTCGTGATAGCGAGGGCCAATTTATAGCTGCAAAGTCTGACATTTGTGTGGGATCCTTCACTGTCGAAGAGGCGAAAGCGGTGAGCATTAGAGAAGCTCTAAGTTGGCTAAAAGAGTTGGACCTTGGCGATGTGGATGTTGAAACCGATTCACAACTTGTGTTTTGTGCTTTATCTTCTGAATCTTTTAATTCTTCTTTTGGACTTATTATTGACGATGTAAAAGAAACTGCATCCCAGATTCATGATGTAGTTTTTCGGTTTGCTAGGCGATCTGCGAATCGTGCTGCCGACGCTTTAGCTCGGGAAGCCGTTTCTGAGTCAGGTTGCGGGGAGTGGTTGCACTCTCCTCCTTTGTTTCTTGCGAGTATTCTCGATTCTGATTTAATGCATTAAATTTTTATTCTCAAAAAAAAAAAAAGAAATAAGGACTTGTGAGAGTGTGCTTGTTGGCGTTTGGAAAAAGCCTTTAAGTAATTCTAAGGATGGATTGTTGGGAGTAGTATAAGATCAGTCTCATGGGAGTATCATTTACCCTTATCCCTCACTCTTTATGCTTTATTTGTTTTTCTTTCATTGAGGACAATGTAATCTCCTAAGTGTGGAGTGGGAAATTATCTCTGAGAGATATTGGCAAAATAGTGGTACTCAGTCACATGGTTTGAAAAATGATTCTAATGATAATAATTGCTTTACTTGAATAAAACATGCCTCATAAGTGGTGTCATAACATTTTCAAAATATGGAACACGTAGGAATAACTCTTGTAACTGAAAGAGGGTCGAGTAATGGTAGAGTCTCACTTACACACAGTCACAATGAGTCTTAGAATCTTGTTTTTGTTTTCATTATTTCCCCCCTTCGTTTATAGATAGATATAAGAAAGTTACCTAAAACTTTCATGTTCAAAGGTTTAAGAGAGTCGGCCCAAATCAAGGTAAAATCGGTGGATATATTTTGACGCGCACAGTGACACGGTCTAGCAACATGTAGATAGTATTTCAGTCATATCTCTTTTATATGAAGTCTAAATAAGGTTATTTAAGTGCCCCTAGAAAGCTAGGATATTCCTCTATAACTTTTATGTCCAAAGATCCCATCACATAACATGAAGAAAAACACAGAAAGAAATCAATGCGCGTGATAGTTTTCTGGATTCTATTTAAGCAACGTTTTAAACCCTTTTGAAAGATTTTTCGACCCTAGACTTCAATAAACATTCCAAGAAACTTTTGGGGGCTTCAATCACTCTTTGAAATGTATCTTTACATGTTGAGGAAGGTTGGACTCAAGATTTCTTCACCAATTAAAGGTGTTTTCCTATGTTCTTCGTTTCTTTTCTTGTTTCATTAAAATTTTTTTTTGGTGTTTGCCTCCATGTTTAGATGCTAAACATTGTAGTGCTTAGATTTATGGTGAGCGCTAGATTGAGACCATATTCTTAATTGTTTCTTGCTAATTTATGATTGTTTATCATTAGATCCAATTGTGTTTCTTGACTGTTTTTGAATCAATAATTACATGCTTATTAGATTCTTGATTGGTGCATTATATTTGAGATAGAGATATCCTGAGGTCATGTAGATCCTACTCAATTAGAAGGATTGGAATGCAATCCTAGAGATAGGATGACACTAATCCTATATTTTTGAGTCAAATCGTTTAGTAGAACTCACAAATCTAGAATGCAATCACTAGGAAAGATTTTGATTTAGAAGGGATTTTGGTTAATCAACCTAGGATTAGTTGTTGACACTCTTGAGAAAGATATTGGAATAGATTAGAATGTCTCACGGTCTTAGGCATAAACAATTGTTATTAGCTACATAAACAACAAAACTCTAAGGATTTGCAAAAGTAGGAAAATAGCAAACTTTGCACATGCAACAACTTCACCCCAGATTTTGAAATTGATAAAACTATAATTTTAGGAAAATAGCTTTTTATAGAATCTAGAAAGCATATGTTCATAGCTACTTTCTCAACCTACCGAAGCACAAAGAGTCAACTGTTGACTCCACTGAGGCTCGAACCCACTCCCATCATCCATGTGGGAGTGTAAATCGGGACACCGGGTGCCACTAGGTCTTTGGTTTCTATAGATTTTGAATCACCTGAATTCGATACCGTATAAGAGAGACATGAAAAAAAAATACTAAAGTATCATCATGTGATGAGCCCCATACACGACCAAAGTAACACACCAACTTATAAATGTATAGACACAGTATCCATCTAGGGACATGGAAGATGAATACAAAAATCAATATTATCCATACCCTCAACAATCACCACCCTATCATCAATATCAATACACACACTATCTATAACTTCAACACCCAACAACTTATCCTCAATATTCCTATTACCCTAATTCTTCTTGGGATAATCTAATGTATGCTCTACGAATTGCTATTGATGAGCAACCAAATGTTGATCGAAATACACAAAAAATTTATAGTAATAATCCTACGAAAAAGATTATTATTTTTGGAATCAAGGCAAGAACGAAAATGATTTTTCGCTAGGTTGTAAGAACGAGTCAAGTTGCACTCTCTCCTAAAAACCTTATTGCTGCTTCCCAAAGGTGCGATTCTAAGTTTTGAGCACCCATGCTCAAAGTTAGAACCTGCTCATCCACAACTTACGTAAATATAGTGGTGCAAATCCCATTATTTTTCCAATGCGGGACAAAGGCTGCTCTAAAGCCTTTCCACCTTCATTTTCCAACTCAAATAGGTCTATTTTGAGAATCGATTTCTCATTCTCATTATCTATTTTGAGCATACAATATATCAATCACTTCGTCTAACTACAAAGAACCTGAATCCACTTTGACATGACTCAAATCGAAAGTGGACCCTGCATATATTTGTACCACAAAATAGCCACTTAAAATGTCATTTTTGCTAATTTTTTCCAACACCAAAAAGTTACTTAGAGGATTTAATGGCAAGTGCAGAAAACCAATGTCTTCATAGACAAAACCAATGTTGTTTCAACAATGGTTGTTGATGAGCAACCAAAATGTAACTTGGAAGAGTTGATGGCACAGTTTGAGTAGAAAACTAAAACCTTCATAGATAAAACCAATGCCTTCAAAGGAAAAAACCAATACCAATATAGATAAATCCGATGCCACTTATGATCAAGTATTGGCCCTCTATATAGAGACTTTCGCGCATAAGCGAGAAGAAATTAACTGCATTATCAAGAAGCTGCTGGAGGAATCAGAGAGGGATTTGCCTAGTAACACTGAATCAATTTCAAATGAGCAAGTGTAACTTATCTTCCTTGAGGGTGGTAGAGAAGGCCATGATGAGTTTGTTGAGATCACAAAGTCATGTGATGAAGATGAACCCCTAAGTAAAGAAGTGGATATCCAAGAAAAATAATGTCGAGAAAATGATGATGAGCTTATGAAGAATATTGAAGATGATGAGGGTGAGGAGACAAGAAGAGAAGATGATGTTGAAGAGAAGTTAAGAACAAGTTGGCGCTGTAGAGAAAACAAAAGAAGAGAGCAAAGAAATAGTGGTGAATATAGATAATGAAATTGATCAAGTTCAAGAATACTATCTAAATGTTAGGATTAATATGGAACATTTGTTAAGAGTTTTGGGTCGAGAAAGAAGTTGAGGAGGAGGGAGGCATAGTGCTCAAAATGGATGAATGTGAAGCACTAGAATACATGGTGATGGACTTGAGCTTATGAGAGTTTTTCAATAGTCATCACTTGAAGAAATATATTGAAAGTAAAGTGAATAGAGAAAAGTGATCCTTCCTTCCTAAATCCCTCATTGAATTTTCATGAAAGTTATCGTCGAACTAGCAATTTAAAATCAGGCGCTTTTTAGGAGGCAACCCAAATTTTCTTTTGATTTTTTCTTTTTTTTCTTTTTTTTTCTTTTTTTTTTTTTTTTTGTGCTCGTCCATGATTTAGTTTTGGTGTTGTTAGGTTGAATTATGCAGACCAACTCAATGGGAAAAGGCAAAAAGATCACTTTGGCCATGCCTGGGCCACGTCACATGGCAACACTAATATTTTTACTATATCTCTCTCATACAATGTTGGATTCAGGCGATTGAAAATTCTAAAGAAAGTTAAGAGGATGGTCTACAACTTTGATATTTTGAATGCAAATTGAATGATTCGCCATGATGAGCAAGTTGAAAAAGAGGCATTTAACCTAAATTTTAGACCGGCACTGCCCAAGTCTAGAGCGCAATTTGCACCCTGAATAGGTTAAAGTGCACTCTACTGGACTATATTAAACTTTTACAAATCTTGGGTGCCCTTGACATATTTTGGATGCATTCTGAACTTTTGCGTTGTACACGTGGCAACTCTAATATGTTTGCTTCTTTTTTCTTTTTTCAAATGCCAACCTATTAAAATTTGTCACATCAGGAAGTAACTTTGTTGTGAATTGTAAATGTAGGGGCATATAGCATTCTCATCTAGTTGATAACCTTTTATGTGCGTATGCAAACAGGATAAGTTGTCACTTGCTTGTGAAACAATTCTTTAAGCAATTACCTAAAGTAGGAGATGTTGGCATATGTAATTCCAGTACACGGTACTCTAGATCTTGCTTCTATTGTTCATGTTTGGTGTAATTTCAACGTTTGATAAGCATAGTTGTCCCTTTTTCCTTCAAAAAATGAAAATGCAAAAATAAAAAAATTATACAGAAAAGTATTGATTTGACAACAAATTGTTTGTCTTATCTTAAATGTTCATTAGTCGGACCTCAAATATTACCACCCAAAAAATGGATATATTTCTTGTAAGAAGATGTGCATCTCTACTCAGATCACCCTCCTCATCTTCTCTCTCTCATCTCCCACCAAAAACCCTCAAAGAAAAATAGAAAAAGAAACAACCAGCTACCCACTCCATTCTTTTCCCAATTGATCAATTCCAAGAATTCCAGTTACTCCATCCTCGTCGTCCCTTAAGAAATTTGTTGATGTGTTAATTGTGAGGCCGGCTTGGTTTGCATGGCATTGTCATTCTCGGTATGTGTTATTCCAGGGTTTCAGTTAGGGTTCATGCATATCGTGCATCTTTCTTTCATGTAATTGTTGTTTACATGATCCTCGATTGGATTTAACTAAATTAGCAGAGAATTGAAGCGAGCATAGAGGGCTGATACGATATTATGTTATAGGATGTCTGAACCAATTAAGCCTCTGAAAAAGCCACCAGGCTACAGAGACCCTTCCATCCCAATCCAAATGCCGCCGTCCTTCTACCCTCCACGGCGAAAGCGCAGGAATTGCTGCTGCAGATGTTGTTGCTATTTCATCATTTTCCTCATATTCGCCATCCTCTTGTTGATCATGTGCGGGGCCATTTTCTTCCTGTGGTTCAACCCCAAGCTGCCGGTTTTCCACCTCACCTCCCTTGATTTCACCAAATTCGCGGTCACCAACTCCCCAGACGGGGGCTCTTCCTTGAACGCCCAAGGCACCGTCGGGGTGGAGATGAAGAACCCCAACAAGCAGCTGAAAATGGTGTACGGGCGGACCAAGCTGGAATTGAGAGGTGGCACTGGCGGGAGTGAGGACATGAGCCTTGGGAAGGGCATCGTGCGCGGTTTTGTGCAGAAAGCGGGGAATGTGAGGGAGTTGAAAGTGAGGATTTGGTCTAAGGAGTTGTTGTTTGGGAAGAGCGCAACAAATGTGGGGGACAGATTCAAAAGGAAGACGCTGAAGGTGAACGCAGAAGTGAAGACAGGAATTGGAATAGGATTCTCGGGGGGTTGGAGCACCGGCCCCATTGGGGTCACCGTGCGCTGTAATGCTCTCAGCTTGAAACACATATCCGACGTCACCTCCCGGAAATGTCACGTTAAACTGCTCAACTTGTATGATTCCTAATTGTATCTTTATTAATGTAATTAGCTGTTGGAGTACTGTCTTAACTCATAACCTAGATAACGCACACTTGTTTGATTATTGTATTGCAGGGTTGATATAAGCTGACGACGGATTATTACCAATTCAAAATCACAAATTAGTTCTTATGTGCTTAGATCAGAACAACTCTAGTGTGTTATCGGTAGGCTAGAAAACAGAATTTGTGCTCCCATGAAGTTAATTCACCGATTCAATAGGTAGTATTTGATAGAAGAGACCAATGTTTAAAACTCGACAGTGGTGGTGCATGTGGAATTTGCCCCCTCCCACATATTCTGTCCGGCCAGAGTGTGGGGGCTCTAAGATTGGGATTCAACCTTTTAGGAGAAGAAACATGGTTTGTTTTGGGGGTGAATTTTCATAGAAATATGTGAAATGTTTTACAGGACAAGATCGATCAATTAGTACGACATGCATGCTATCCATTCAGATTCTTGTGAATGTATGAAAATTTAATCAATTAGCATATGGAGTAATTTAGTCGGGCTTACTTAGCTTGTAGCTAATTTGGGTTGTAATATAATATGTTTGATCTGATATCCTTTTAGTGAGTGTTTGCCAATCTCTATTGTGAAAACCAATTTGTACCTAAAAATAAAATTTCATGTGATGCAAACTCGATTGTCATTATATGAAGCCTATTGATCTGAAATGGAAAATGCACGTCCTGTTTAAAACAATGTTTCAAATAAACCAACTTGTTAACTTATTATAATAATCTTTGATATTTATTGATTGTTAATTTCTAAATCACGTTTCAAAGTTGGAGATATATTATAAAAATGTAACTGCATTTTTCCTAAACTGATTTTGAAAGTACATAAGTATATACTATTAAGTGCACCGATTTATACTATCAAATGCATAAGTCAACCGTTGATCTAGACAGATCAACGGCTCAGATCTCACCCCATTTTTTACTTATGTGTCTTTTCACCTGATCTCATCCTTACGACAAAAACTTGTAGAGTCCGTTTCACGGATCTTGTTAGACTGATCAGATTAAGATGAAAATGTAATATTTATACTGGAAAATGTAAATACTAATAAGAAATATATAAAGTGTTAATTAGAATGAAAAGTGTAATAATTTTGAAAAAATATATAATGCTTTTACATTTTTAAATATTATATTTTCATCTTGTCTCGACTTGTCTTATGAATAATGATCTGTTGCAATAGTAAATTGATAGAGAAATCCTTGTAGTACATGACTTGGAATGTACATCATGACTTGAGGGACGCCGGGACGGTCTGGGGTGGTATTAGTGTATGTTTAATTAGGTTGATGGTCAATTGTACTAGTTGTTTGAGTGTTTGACTCTTCTTTTTATAGCATTTCACAAGATTGTTTTCATAGGCAACTGGATGGATACATTCCACATTTTTCAAGCCACCTTTTTTACTTTTATTTTTATTTTTTAATTATACATTAGGTCTAGACTAATCCTAAATCGTCAAAACCCATGCCAAATATTTCCTTCTTTAAAATTTGTTGAACATATGGTTGACCTTATCATTGCTTGACACATTTCCTTTTTCATATAAAGTACTTCTTAAGACACTTTACACTAGGTAAACTTCGTTTTTTAATCATAGTAAAAAAAGAACGACAAAAATTACTAATTTAGATTGCCTATATTACTTGTATTTTTAGCGTAGCATTTTGTAGTCGTTGCGTTGTGCTCTCTCTTTATGGCCTTCACTCTCTTAAATTTTTAATTTGTACATACATGACTTTCATTCTCAATAAGATTAACCTTTTCTCTTTATTGGGGCTGATTGAAATATCTTTTATTGTATCTACACTTATAATAACAGTCAATAATGTTAGACTTCTAACTGGAAGTAAAAAAATGTTAGTGTAATAATCTGCTATAACATATTGTACTTTGTGTTCTTCTTATTGTGCAACCTCCAATTAAATTCCTAATATATCCTAATCATTTATAATTTTATCAAATTCTTTTGGTTAAATATAACGGAAGTTTAACATTAAATTCTTTAGGCAATTTGTTTCTTTATTGTAGTTTTCAAACAAATTGGCAATATTCTATAATACAATTCTGTATGGATTCCTAACTTAAAATTAGAATATTGAAGTTTTAATAGGATTCTATAATACAATTTTGTATAGATTCCTAACTAAACCATTATTCTACCCAAAACAACAGTATATAAATTCCTCCCCTTCTCACTGGTATTCACCCAAAACTAAACATAACATATTCTGCAACACACCATCTACTTACATTCTATATGTATGATTGTCAAAATATTATATATCATGCTAATTCTATTATTTGTATTTGTACTCATAATGATTACAATTTAAAAAAAAAATCAATGACGGTATACTCATTAATTAATATAACTTCAATATTGTTATGTAAATATATCTATTGTATAATCTGTTAATCTATACTTGTATCCTTGTATGTAATGTTGTGGTTCTCATTATATTCCTCTATAATCTACACATTTTAGTTACTCCTAACTCCCTAATCTATAGTTTTTGAATTTATGTTGTGGTTCACATTATATTATTTCATAACATCCTTTATGAACATATTTCCATGGCACAAGGATATTAGTCATGACAAATGTAGTAGAGTTAATTGATATTGACACACAAACTGTGGGCACAAGTTGTATAGTTTATGTCATTAAGAAAAACGAACCAAAAAACGCTATTGAAACGCTTGAGAAAAAGTATATGCTCATCGTCCTTGAGAATGAAACTCTAAGTAAATAGTAAAAAATTTCTCCCTTTTATTATTATTATTATTATTATTTTATTTTTATCATTATTAGTATTATTATTATTATGAAGATGCTCTCATTCACCACCAAAATCATTGTAAATGCTATATCTAAATGCAAGGAACTCAGGTTCAATCAATAGTGTTTGATAATGACATTGGAATGTATGATATCACTTTACAAACCAACAAATGGTACATCATCTCAAATGTCATTGTCAAACCTGTCCGAACGAAATATAAAGTACTTGATCACAAATACAATTACACATGGATTTTAAATGGTCGGACCGGTGTCCAAACAAGTGACAATGATGACACATCATTTGCTCGATCCCATGTAAATGTTTATTTATTTCTACTTAATTTAATTATAATTTAGCTATTTACAATTTCGTTATGTTTTATTAAAATATATAAGCATCGAGACTATTTCTTTGATTTTTATTAATTTAGTATTTTTTTCTCTCTCATTATTATATGACTAATTTAACCAATTAAGGAACACTAATTTAAAAATACGCATTGGACATTGGTTTAATCGAGCAACGCGCGTGTGATAACTAGTATTAATTATAAGAGTGAATTGTATTCATAGAATTAGGATGAGGTAACGTAATTAGTGGGAGAGTTAATAATGCTATTAAATTAGCATAAACAATATATATATATATATATATATATATATATATATATATATATATATATATATATATATATATATATATATGAAACATGCGGATGAATCTCAGCTTTAGATCAACTCCTCTTTAAAAAAAATATTTGTCACCTACGATCTACAACAATAATGTGCATCGGAAGGCAGAACAACGTGCTCTGGAAGGAACAATAATATGCACTGGAAGACAAAAATGTGCACCGGAAGGTACAAAAATGTGAAGCAATTATTAAAAAGACTAAATTTAATATAGGATATTCAATACAAATTATAAACGACAATAAATAATAAACAAGCAAACAAGACTCAACTCAAATTAGTGTGATCAAGATTAACTTATTTTTTTTAAAGAAAGTTTGCCACCTTTGGAAGGCTCAACAATGTGCTCTCGAAGACTCAACAATTTATGTGCTCTAGAAGGCTCAATAATGTTTAGTCCAAAGCAAAACAATATGCACTTCGAAGGCACAACAATGTGCTCTAGAAGGCTCAACAATGTGTACTCTAAGGCAAAAAATATATATATACTTTTCGAAGACACAACGATGTGCTCTAGAAGGTTAACAATGAGTACTGTAAGAAAATTAATGTGTTTTGAAAGGCACATCAGTGTGCGTTGTAAGGCACAACAGTGTGCTCTGAAGGTACAACATTGTGTTTTGCAAGAAGGAAAAAATGTTCTGAAATACAAAAAAATTAACTTACACAAAATTACCATAATGCCACCATGTTTTTTTAAAATATCTTCATTCTGACCCTTGATATGGACTGAATCAATGGATGAGATTAAACCCTATTTTCACCTAAGGCTTTCTTCGCACTTGATCCGTTATATATATATATGGACTGGATCAAGTGTGAAGATAACTTCCTTGCGGAAGTGCGGATAACATACACCAAAAGGACGCATTTTAAGTGTAGAATTCACGCACCTAACCTTAAGCATTAAAATGGTGCACCTTAAGTACACAAACCACGCACTTTATGCACACACATAAGGCATCTTAAGAACACAAATCACGCACCTAAAGTTTTAAAAGAGCGCACCTTAAGTTTCAACAACCACGCATCTTAAGAAGGCAAACCACGCACCTTAAGAATTAAAACAACGTACCTAAAGCTTTAATTGAGAACTTAAGGTGCGTTTTTGTTGAAACCCTGAAACACCTTAAACACATAAATCACGCACCATAAGAATGAAAACCACGCACCTTAAGAAGTAAAACCACACACCTAAAGCTTTAGACTGGCGCACCTTAAGTTTCAACAACTGACGCACCTTATGCACAAAAACCACGCACCTTAAGAAGGCAAACCACGCACCTTAAGAAGTAAAACAACGCACCTCAAGTTTCAACAAAAACGCACCTTAAGTTCTCAATTAAAGAACTGACGCATCTTAAGTACAGAAATGACGCACCTTAAGTTTGACCAAAATGCCACTGCGTTATTTTTTTTTTTAAATCTATCAATCTGGATAGTTGATTTTAGTGAAATCAATGACTATCGTTCAACTGCATGCATCTTTCACCTGGACACATTCACCGCATTTGATCTCTATTCTATTATATATATATATATATATATGGATGAGTTTAAGTGCGGATATAGCTTCCCGTGCGGTTGTGCGGTTAACCCAAAAAGACGCACCTTAAGCATTAAAATGGTGCACCTTAAGTACACAAACCACACACCTTAAGCACACAAACAAAGCACCTTAAGAACACAAATCATGCACCTAAAGTTTTAAAATGACGCGCCTTAAGTACACAAACCACGCATCTTAAGCACACAAACAAAGCACCTTAAGAATACAAACCACACACCTAAAGTTTTAAAATGGCGCACCTTAAGTTTCAACAACTGACGCACCTTAAGCATACAAATTACACACCTTAAGAAAGAAAACCACACACCTAAAGCTTTAGGCCAACGCACCTTAAGTTTTAACAACTAACTCACCTTAAGCACACAAACCATGCACCTTAAGAAGAAAAATTACGCACCTTAAGAAGAAAAACCACACACATAAAGCTTTATATCGACGCACTTAAATTTTCAACACCTGTTGCACCTTAAGCCACACATTACAAAAATCACTCACCTTAAGCACAAAAACTACGCACCTTAAGAAGGAAAACCACGCATCTTAAAATTGACCTAGATGTAAAAAGACCAAATTACCATCGCGCATTTCTTTAATTAATGTTAATCCTGGACGTTAATTTAGGCAAAATCAATGGCAACCACCAGTTGTCCGGTCATGATAACCACGATTGCCTAAGAAAGATGGTCATACGGCTATAACCGTCTTTCTTAGATAGTTGTGGTTGTCGTCTAACAACCGATGGTTGTATTCCTCTTTATATATATATATATATATATATATATTTCTTATAAATGAATAACAAGTTTTTTTTTAAAAAAAATGAAATAAAATAAGGATATGTGTCAAACCTACGATGAGTTAATCTACTGAGCAAGTTAATTTGGACTTAATTAAAATTTTTTACTAGTTTAGGAGATTTGAATGGAGTAATTTTTTTAACTTAGGGGACCCAATTGCATTATCTAGTTGATTTAGGGGCCAATTTGACCCTTTTTTCTAATATGTTAGTGTGACCCCAATTCATGACATCCAATTGTTATAAGCTATGTTACGATGGATTTCACATTGGGGGGAGGGGATCTTTAGGGGCACAAAACATGTGTGTGTGTGTGTGTGCGTGTGTGCGCGTGCGTGTGTATATATATACAAAATCATGATCAACTGTGAAATAGGTTTCTCGTGATAAATGTGGACTAAGTTGATCCATTCATCTAGGATGACTAATCGCTAAAAAATGACGGCGTCAATTTTATAAATATTAGTATAAGAGAATCAACTAAGAGATTTCATGCATCTATTTCTTTAATGTAACAAAACTAATTATATCGAATCTGTTCTTTTAGCAAACTAGCACTAGTAACTGAATTGCACATGAAACACTACCAAAAAAAAAAGTAGTAGACAAGCAATTAAGACGAAAGCCAATGACAAACATATCCAAAAGCAAATTAACAAAACTTAGAGTAATTATAAACAAAAGTAGTATCTACTAACTAATACAATACCAACTACAATAAGTATTTAGATAATTGTTTTTAGAAAAGTGTAAATTAAACATTAATTTTAATGCCAACTATAATGACCCTTTTATATATAATCTTGCATTAATATACTTTGAATTACTTATTTAAATAAAAACATTGGATATTAAATCAGTCGCGCAATACACATGTAAAACCAGTATTCGTATAAATAGGGATCTTGTCTAGGGCTGTGCAAACCCGACCATACCCGAAAAAACCGCCCAGTTCGAAATCTGAATCAAGCCAATCCGACCTGAACTGTATCCGAATGGCAATATTCGAACCGCGAGGTTAAACGACGTAGGAGAAGGGAGTTCAGATAGGGTTAGATATTTTGATATCCAACCAACCTGATGATAAGTGCACATTTGTCTATATTTTTTCCCTTTCACTAAGTCATTTTGTTTACTAGAAGCAAAGATGAGTATTTTCATGCATTTTGGTAGGCATTGGAGTCAAATGGAGACCAAATATGAAGCTATGTAGATGGATGCATCACTCCTAAGGTAGACTAAGATTGGTATTTTCAATATTCTTGGTCATTTAGGCAAACCAAAACAAAAGAAGAGCAAAAGATCAAGACATTGCAATTTTCGCTCATTTCGACCACTATTCGGTTATTGGACCACATCTCTGCCTAGGAATGTCCAAATGAGGTGATTTTTGCGCCATTAGAAAGCCAACTTGAAGGGATACAACTTTGTTGAAGACCACAAAGTCCAATGAAATAGTTTTAAGAGTGAAAAATAGCCTAGAAGTCAAAGAAACTACATAGAGTTCAGAAATGCAATTTCTAGAGGCCACCCTCACGGCCAGCCACACGGCCGTGTGTGTGGCCGTGACCTTTTCGCCAATTTTCAGTGAAATATGGCAGTTCCAAAGGCCACCTACAGCTTGTAATCTTTGATTTGAAGCTTGGATTTCAAGATTCTACCTCCCATCTCAATAGAGAAACTTTATTTCCTTTATCTCTTTCTTTTGCAAGATTTATGTTTATTACTTGTGTTTTTGTGTTCTTTATGCTATTTAATCATGAGTAGTTAGTTTATGGGCTTGAGTTAGGGTTATATTATCTATCTTGATGCTTAATTTGTGATTATTGCAAAAAAGGGGAAGAACTCTAACATAGGGTTCTTGAGTTTATGAATGATTTGTGTTTGTATATTGCTATGATTGATGTACACAATGTTGCTTTTACACATGGACATCTGTACAGAGGATAAATTACATGTGCATTACTGCACATTTCATTGATGATTAGTGGAAGCTCAACAAAAAAAATCATAGCATTTGTCCCTGTTTCATCTCATAGGGGGGAGTATATATATAGCCAAGGCATTGGAGAGTTGTCTGGTTGAGTGGGGTATTAGGAAGGTTTTCACTGTCACAGTTGACCATGCCTCTTCCAATGATACTGCCATGGGGTTTTTCAAAAGTAAACTGGTGTCTTGGGGTAGCACTTCTGTTAGGTCTAAGTACATGCACATGAGGTGTATAGCCCATATTCTTAATCTTGTAGTGCAAGATGGGTTGAAGTTTGCTGACAGTTCTTTTAAGAGGGTAATAGATGCATTAAGATGGTTAGGAGCTCCCCTACAACTCTGCAAGGCTAAAAAAATTTAGAGATCTTGCTGATCTTATTGGGGTGGAAGCCAAATCAACTTTGCAGCTGGATGTTCCTACCAGATGGAATAGCACTTATATGATGCTCAACACTACTATCCAGTACCAGAGAGTGTTTGAAGCATATAAGGAGAATGATTCCTCCTTTTCTACTAACCTAGGTGAATCTGTGCCAACTCTTCTAGATTGGTGTGAGGTGAAAAGTTTGGTAACTTTGCTGAAAAGTTTTTATGAGATGACTGTGAGAATTTCTGATTCTCTTTATGTGACATCTAACACTTTCTTCAATGAGATCTCTGATCTTAGTTGCATGTTAGATGACATGATTGGGGCTGATTCTGGGAGTGAAAAGGTAAATACAAATCTGTTAAATAAATTTAAATATGTTTTTCTGCGTTTGTGTTAATTTTTAATGTGTAAAAAAATTAAAATATGTGTTTGTTTTATTTTTGTACGGGTAATTGGGTCCCAAATGAAAAATAAGTTTGAAAAATATTGGGGGGACCTTGAAAAAATGAACTGTCTAATATTCTTTGCCAATATATTGGACCCTAGAGATAAAGTTGAGTATATGCCTCACCAGTTTACTCAACTTTATGGTGAAGATAAAAGTAAAGAAAGTTTTGCTAAGGTTCAATCTGCAATGGTTGAGCTGTTCAATGATTATGAAGCCACATACTTTATGAGTGTAAGTAGTGAACCTTCTACTGCCCAGCCTTCTCAACCAGCGAATTTGCAGTGTACTACTATTGGTAGGCCACAATCTAGGTTGAAAAGTGAACTTAAAAGGCAAAGAATGGAGAGTGGTGGAAGCCTTAAACAGACTGAGCTGCAAATATATTTGAGTGAGAGTATTGTGGAAGATAATGATGATTTTGATATCTTTATATGGTGGAAGGTAAATAGTGAGAGATTGTCCATTCTTTCAAAATGGCAAGGGATATTCTGGCAGTACCAATATCTACTATGGCTTCTAAATCTGGTTTTTCTACAAGTGGTAGAGTGTTAGATGCATTTAAGATTTAACTTCTAAAATTGTAGAAGCCTTAATTTGTACACATGATTGGTTGAGATTACCAAATCAACCAATACAAATTGAGGAAAATATTGGTGACTATAAAAGGCTTGAAAAAGGTAAACCTCTTTTTTTTTTTTCTTTTTCTTCTTTTTTTTTTATGTTATTCCTTATTCACTTTTAAGTTTTAATCGTTATATGTTTTTTATTTACAGAGTTGCCAAGGTGGAGTTAGGAGTGTTGGTCCTACAGGAACTAGTTCATCCCTTCCAACAATTGCAGTAATGTTCATTCATTCTACTCTACAGTTTATATTAATATGTTATTCTTGATTTTTGTTATTGATAAAGTAATATACGGATGTACAAATGAAATACTCTGTATTAATACTAATCGGATACAAGTAGGAATACCCTATGCGAAACCGGTCTACGTGGCAGTGGGTTAGAGGTTCCTGGTTTCTTTGACTATTCTCAAGATTAAATAGCCAAAAGTTCACCTGCCAGCAATAAATGCGCCTTTTATAGGTGGCCTCGAGAAAGGTCTCGGACCAGCGGCATGTACTACGCGTGTCGAACATGCACCGGCCTACGCGACGGCCCAGCGTGCGAAATCCAAGTGGGAGTCCCGAATTGGTCAGGACTTTAGCCGAATGAGATCCCGATCAAGGGCGGGATGACGACTTAACTGGCCTTTGGAGACCGGTAAAATGAGCGGGGTAATTTAAGCAAGGAAGTAGACCGGTGGGCGAAAATAGACCGGTACGCACAGAAAGACCGGTGGACCGGAATACATAGATCGGGATTTTATCCCTATCAATTAGCCCCCTAGCCCGGTCTCTGACGACTCTCGAGGAGACGGAGGCTGGGCTACATGATTAGGCCCCGGACCCGATCCCGCCCTGAAACTCGAATAAGTTTCACGGGATGACGTGAGGGACGACGTCAGCCCTAATCGACACGTGTTGCGCTCGGATGGTCCCTAGGAAATAGCGCCGGGGTTATGGGGAAGCGAACCGTCACGTTGCTTTTACGCCGCCTATAAATACGGGGTCCACCACGAGTTTACGCTTTTACGAAACCTTTAGTTTACGAGCCAAAGCTTCCCGTTCATCAGAGCTCCTGCCAACCCGAAATCGAGCTTGCTCTATGACTCGTTTCTCCTCTAGCAGGTACTGACCATTCGACCTACCTTTTCTTTAGTCTTAGTCATTTTGTTCCTGCTTATTTTTCGTCCTAGGCTGCCCTTAGTAAGGCGTCTTTTCGTCTTTGCGAGGTACAGCCATGAGCTAGTCCGAGATCGGGTCATTCACGGTCTCGTCATACAACTTCGTAATAAACGATATAGAGGCATACTCGAGGGAACTCGAGGGACCTTCCCGGCCTACCAACTCAAACCCCAACGCTCTCCTGGCCGACCTTGCTACTGATGCTGAGTCTCGACCCATGACGGAGCCCCTCTCAACGGAACCGGGGACCCCAAGTCGGGGCAAACCTCCCCTAGCGACCCTTAGGAACATAAACTGGCTCGCTGGGCTGCCAGCCCACTCTACGCCTTCAACGTCAACCGGGAGGTTTTTCTTAAGTAGTGACGGCCTACGACAACACACCAGCCTCCTTACTCAGGGCGAGATCGAAGAAGCGTCGGCCCTTTTGTCCGGGATCGTCAAGTTCAACATGATTTGGACTCAAGGGGACTGGCTTGGGATGCATTTGGACTCTCTAAAAGCCCCCCTAACGTTCCCGTTTCAGCTCTTCCTTCTGGGCTTCATGAAATATTATGGGGTGTTGCCCGGGCAGATCAGCCCGAACGCGCACCGCACCATAGCGTGCTTTCCACAAATCTATGGTCGTCACAACCTCCCGGTCACCCTGGAACTCTTTCGGTTCCTTTTATCGGTCCGACTCTTATCTCCGAAGCACGGGGGAGGGGTGCTCTGCACCCAGTCCCGAGGTCACTTCTGCAAGATCCTTCATCTCCCTGACAACAATAGAGGGTGGAAGGATCGGGTCTTCTCGGTTAGGTACCCAAGGCCTCTCCCGGTCGACTGCGAATGGCCGTCACATGTGACCGAGCACACTCAGCTAGCGCCAACTCGGGCCCTCAATAACGCAACTACGACCTAGGAGAGAAATACACTCCTAAGAGGGCGGTTATCACCGTCGCAGCGGGTCCCCTCCCGCATCTAGCCAGTCAGGTTTGTCGCGACTCATCGTATCGACGGTAGGTAGCCTCCCGGTCAAAGGCAATCGTTTATTACCTAATTTGGGTTTTCTCTTTGCAGCGATGAGGAGCTTTCCAGTATCAGCCTGTCATCCCGCCCCGACCGCGAAGATCAGCCTAGGGGCGAAGAAGGGTAATTCGGCAAGGCCGGTAGCCAAGGCACTGAAGCCCCAGTTCCCTCCGGGCTTCCACTCACCACAACCCGTCCCGCTAGCCCGACTAGCGAGAAAGATGCTTCCCAGGCCACCAAGCGTGGCAAGGAAAAGGAAACCGAGATCAAGGAAGTCGCACTGATCAAGCGCTCTCGTCGGGACGGCTCGGGCTCTATGACGCTGGTTATTGACGTGCTCCTGAAGCACGGGGATGAATCCCCGGCCGCCCTACTGACCAAGACCTGTGCAGCGGCACCTCCCTAGAACAAATTAGTGGGGGTCGACCGACTTGGTCGGCGAGCGTATCGCCCGGGACTTAATACAGGTGAGTGATCTTATCGCCCGGTCTTTTGCTTTTTACGCACCGGCCTCCTAACATTTCTGCCTCCTAATCAAATGGCCCATTTGGTCACCGACCTGTTCTTTCGGGCGAAAGACGGTGACGAAATCCATCGGAAGGAGGTCGGCCCGCTCAAGAAGGCCCTGGTGAAGCGGGACTAGAAGATCAAGGACCTGGAGGCGAAACTGAAGGCGGCCGAGGACGCTGAGAAGACGACTCTTGAACGGGCCAAGTTCAGCGAACGACTGCTAGTGGACGCCGACCTGCTGGCCAAGCACATCTGCCAGGGGCTTAAGACCGCCGAAGCGGTCCTCAGCGCGATGTCCAAAACACCGGTCGGTGAGGACCTGATGTACACGTACGGGACTTGGGCCTTCACCAGTGGTCGACACGCAATGCAAAACGACGTCCGGGCGGCCTTAGAGGCTTCGGTCGATGCGGACGACCTTCCCAAGCTCCTGGCCGTACTGCCCGAAAACGTTCCTGACCCCGGGCCGCCCCCCTTCTTTGAGGTCACCGAGCAGGTTTCTGGTGCGGTTGCCGAGGCCTCTGCTGGATAATCGGCAGAGGTCGCCAAAGAGCAGCCTGCCGAGCAATCCAAGGAGGGAGAGTGACTTAAGGCAGCTCTAACGAGAGCCCTCCATGACCGTTATCGGTTCTAACCTCGGCCTTTTCTCGGGGTTAGCCTCCTCCACGAGGCCGACGTGTAGGTCCCGGGCCCAATTACAGCGTCCTTCTACACTGTCGTCGCCTTCTGGTCCACCGAAAATCACGTGGATAGCTTGCTTCGAACCGGACGGGGGAGGGCTCTCGATCTTGCTTGGAGTCTTTTTCCTTTTTGTCCTTATCCTTCTTGAAAAACTTCTTCCACCCTCGTCGACCTTTCTTTTTCTTCTCGGCGGACTGCGCCAACTCGTCGGTCTGTAACAAATCCTCGATCAAACCCTTTAGCACGTGGCATTCTTCAGTGTCATGTCCCCGGTTACGGTGGTACGCTCAATATTTGTCTTTGTCCGGGCCGTCTTTTGATGGTTCGGGCAACTGGATCATGTGACAAGCTTGGGCGTATTGCAACACCTCTGCCACCGGTCTACTTAACGGTGTATAGATTGGATTTCCGTCCCGGTCGTTTTGCCGTTGGTTATTCCGCCTGTCTCCATCATCCTCTTAGCCGAGTTCGCCTCCGTGGCGGTGACGTGGTCGACTACCTTGCGCAAGGCGTCTTCATAGCAGAGCGGTGGCCGAAGGATAAGGTCCTGGTACAAGTTCCCTGCTTGTAGAGAAGACAGTAACAGGTTCGTGGCCGTGACATCGTCAACCTGCTGGATTTCAGTCATCGCGATTTTCCATCGTTCGATGAAGACAGAGAGCGGTTCACCCTCCAGCTGCTTGGCATTCTCGAGGTGGGAAAAATGTTTCTTTATCGTTTTAGACATAGCAAAGCGCTGGACGAACCTCTGGGCTAACTCTCGGAAGTTGGAGATTGATTCTGGTTCTAAAGTTTTGAACCACTCTACCGCCTTCCCGGTCAACGTGGAGTAAAAGGCTCGGCACATGACGGCCTCCAACACCCCCATCATGAGCATGTTTCCGTAATACGAGTTAACATGCTGCTCGGGGTCCGACATACCAGCGTAATCTTTATCACCGGGGACGCGCAAGTCAATGGGGTAGAGCTGGCTCATGATCTCCTGAGTGAAGGGCGTTCGTAGCAGGTTGCTGGCTCTGTCGGCCGGTCTGCCATCGACTTGCTCTTGTTTCTACCTATTGAACTCGGCGCGCACCTGATTAAGTATTCCGCGGGAGAGGCCGGACTGACGGGCAGTATCTCGGTGGCGGTGGCGCCGAGAGTTGGAAGAGTTGGCCTCGCTGGAGTCCCCGTCGCTAGGAGTTGGCAAATCCAACCGATCAAAAGCGCTCGCCCTCGGTGGCTCTTCCCAGTTAGCGGGGTGTGGGGCCCCAGATCCGCTCAACTGGGAGAGGGTCGAGCGGTGCGCAGGGATCGGCTCGTGCAAACGGGACGACACTAAACGCCTCTCGGAGTGAGCTCTTCTTAGTCCGAGTGTGGCGATCGCGGCACCCCCGATCATTGTAGTCTCAGGTTGAGGGACCTGCAACTGAACGGGCGACACTGGCTGGAACGGAAAAGGTTGAGCGAACGGTTGTGCGTAAAAACGCGGTGAATTAGGCCACCACTACATGTTCGGGTACGCGCAGGTATTGATAAGGGATCGACCCGACGAGGATAGGAAATGCTTGGGGATGATGGATAATGTTGACCGGGTCGAGGGTTGGTGCCCCGGCCATGTTGTTCGGCTCGTCGCGGGAACTGAGCCGAGACCGAATGTCCGATGGTGCCTCTTGCTCCGGGTTAGCAGCGGCGAAGTAGTCCATGTATGGGTACAATGTCGGAGACCGAAAAGCGGGATGAAATGATCGGCTTAGATTATTCGGTCCCCATAGACGGCGCCAAAATGATAAAGTAATATACGGATGTACAAATGAAATACTCTGTATTAATACTCAATCGGGTACAAGTAGGAATACCCTATGCGAAACCGGTCTATGTGACAGTGGGTCAGAGGTTCCCGGTCTCTTTGACTATTCTCAAGATTAAACAGCCAAAAGTCCACTTGCCAGCAATAAATGCGCCTTTTATAGGTGGCCTCGGGAAAGGTCCCGAACCAGCGGCATGTACTACGCGTGTCGAACATGCACCGCCCTGCGCAACGGCCCAGCGTCTGGAAGCCAAGTGGGAGTCCCGAATTGGTTAGGACTTTAGCCTAATGAGATCCCGATCAAGGGCGGGATGACGACTTAACCGCCTTTGGAGACCGGTAAAATGAGCGGGGTAATTTAAGCAAGGAAGTAGACCGATACGCACAGAAAGACCGGTAGATCGGAATACATTGATGAAGATTTTATCCCTATCAGTTATCTTCTGAATTCTGATAATCTGTTATGAGTTATGATATGAGTAATGAGCACATGACATATGAAAATGGCTTCATTAGCTTGACAACAATTAACTTGTTACTGCCTTGAATCCTTAGGCCCTTGAAAGCTTTCACTCTGCTTCAGGTATAATAATATTAGTTTAGTATGCATTTATAGCAAATTTGATCCGGTATTATCATTCTCCCTTCTTCATTTATTTTTCTTTGGCTATGATGATGCTTCCACCTGGTCTGAATCAAATTTTGGGTTGGTATGTTGCTCGAGTTTTGGGTTTTGATCCAAAACTTAAGAAGCAATTTGCCCCCAATCTTAACTTGATCTAAAAACAAAGCAATCTGAGCCTATTTTTATTTCTAAGTGAACTGTTAAAGTGTGATTTTTCATGTATATAAATGTGCTTTAAGTTTGCAAATTGAGCAGGAAGATGAGGAATGTTAATTGTTGAGTTGCTGAGTATTGAGTAATGAGTAATGAGTAATGCTTGAGTGCTGAATGAATGATGATTTTGTCAACTTGTAAATTGTAATTAATTTTTTGTATTAAGATAACTTCTAAGTTGTAAGCTGTAAGCTTTAAGTTGTTAGCTACTTAGCTTTAACTTTTAACTTTCAATTTTTAAGTTGTTTGTTTGAACTTTGAAAAATTTGGCCTGTAAAGTGTAAATTGTAAATTGTAAGTAGTAAAAATTGTACTTTAAATAGTAGTTTAGTACTTTAAGTTGTTAGCTATTTTGTTTTTTTTTTTTTTTTTTTTTTTTTTTTTTTTTTTGCAATCCGAATAAAATAGAAATTCAACCCAATCCGTCTAAAATCCGAAGTTAATATATCTGATGGGTTGGGCTGGTCAAAATGCATGGATATGGGGTGAAATAAGGGTTTCCGATATCCGATCGGGTGGAAGGTTCTCAAATCCGAACCGTCCGAACCCGTCTGATGTTAAAGCCTAATCTTATCCAATAATCGTGAAACAATGATCACTTAATAATACAATCTTCTCTCATAGTTTCTAAGTGTTATATATATATTTTTTCGATTTACTAACTATTGAAAAATGTATTTCAATCATCCTTAAAAAGTTTGATTAAAATTGTTAGTTACAAAAAGTTTACACATTTTTGTCAATAAAAAATATTTTTTTGAGTACTACTAACTCTATTAGAATGTGGTATTCTCACTAAGGCTGGAATCATAACCTTTCATTTAAGAGTGCTTCAATCATTATTGCATGGACCATGATTCACACAACTGTGTAGACCATAAATAAAAAGTACATTATTTTTGTACATAAATTGTTAGAGCATAAGTTTATTGGCAACTAGTCAACAAAAAATGTTTTGAAGGAAATCTTGCAATTGGGTCAACAACCCATTAGAGAAATTTCCAAGGCCCACAAATGAGTGTGCGGAGTTTGAGTAGAATTCCCAACCAAAGCAGCCACACCCATCATGGCCATCAATTAATGGAAGCCAATAATAATTTAATCAAACAAAATACAAAAACCCAAAAAACCGTAAACAAAGTCAGTCATATATTCTCCGCGTTGAGAGCCAGCCAGAAGCTCCAAGGAAAGAAGAAAACAACAAATCGGCAAATAGCTTCCAATCTCGAATCTCTTATCAGGTTCTTCACTCTTCCACTTTCTATATATTACTTATAATCCTTGTATCTATGTACGCAGTTATTGGATTTTTTACAGAAATTTCCTGATCTACGTTTTCGCTTCCTATATAATCATCAGATCGGAGCTGATCTCTTCGATTTTCAGGTTGTTTTGAGCTATGGCTTCGAAACGAATCTTGAAGGAGCTGAAGGATCTCCAGAAAGATCCTCCTACCTCTTGCAGCGCTGGTATTTCTCATTCTGTTTATGCCTGTGGTTTTGTTGATTTTGTTTTGATGAAAATGAGAAAAACCTATGTTTTATGGGCGATCTGTGGATATTTTGGAGATTATGTAAGCATATGTGTTTCTGTGTAGGGTTTCTGCTTCGTAGCTTGGTTGGATATATGTATTTACGGTGTGCTTTGGTGTTATTGTTGATGGATATCAAATGTAAAGGGAAATCTATATTCAAAATATCCATTAAAGGCTTTATTTTATATGACTTGGTGGTCATTTTTGTTACCTGCAGTTAGAACTCGAATGCAAAATATAAATATTACTGCACTAAAGATTTCAGATGCTAACCTATCCAAGCTTGCTTTAATAGGGACATAAGACATGCATCTGTTGACGAAGTAAGCTATGAAGCATTCAAGACAGTAGTTAATGAAAGATGCGGTAGTATAGTTGTTAAAGTTGTCTATTAAACTTGTTGGTTTTTTCCCTCTGCTCTCATTCTTTTTTCGATGTAAGGTTGAAATTAACAAAACAAGTAAGCATTAAAATTTCTTTTACAGAATAGTAACTATTGACATGCCATTTTAAGAAATAAAACATGAGGTTGTTAGATAAGTTCAGTTCAAATCGTTTCATTGATAAGAATCCTTCAAATTTTCATAAAAATTAAACTTTGTAAATCTAGAGCAATTGTTATATTACTCAAGTAATAACATGATATCCCTATTCATTGGGAAAATAATCCAAATATGGGATATCTTACATTTTGTGAAAAATAATTCAAATGTACTGGCCGTACAATCCTTTGTTTCCACAAAATTTGTGTATTCAAATGTATAGTGCATGTGGGATTCTCGAAAAAATATTTGATTTTAGTGTTAATGTAATAAAACGCCCCATTGGACTGGAGATGGGCCCCTTGTGCCTAGGTGGGCACCTAGATGCCTTAGTAAAAATAAAATTAAATAATTAAATAGTTAATTGTTTAAAAATTAAAATCATTTGCTAATGCTAGCATTAAAGCCAAAAGGGAATATAAAGCATATAAACTGTCAAAGTCTCAGAAAGTAGGCTTTTAAGGCATTAAAGCCAAAAAGGGAATGTTGAAAATGGTAAAACTTGAAAATTTTGAGTGGCGGCTGGGGCGATGGCCAGCTATGGGTTGCTGCGATGTGCTTTGTCACTCGTCTGAGTCGTCTTGATCTGTCAATCGGCTACCCACAGCTGGCCAGCGATGGCATATGAGCTGCAAAAGGTAAGGGCAATTTAGGGTTGGCCATCAATGGCGTCAGGTTCTAGGTTTGAGGTTTCTGACTTCTGAGTTTCTGCTTGGCAATGTTGTGTGATCTAATGTGATACTGTGACGTTGCCCATTCCATTTTAGGTTTGTTTTGCTCAAAACGACATCATTTTGAGCAAAACAAACCTAAATGAAAAATAATAATTTGGCCAAGTCCACCGACCGAATAAATTGGTGACTAGTGCTTGTTTCGTCTATCGTCTAAGCCTAGTCGGTGCCTAGGTGGCTGCCTAGGCTGAATTTTGCAACTGTGATTAGTGTAAATGATGGTGGTTCCTCTTTACTATTATAATATGCTAAATCAATTCAAATCCTTAGGTTTTTACAAATTTTAATGTAAATCAATTCACTTCCTAAAATCTCTCTTAACTCTAAAAAAATTCTCAAAAAGAAATGTGCAATTGACATGTGACCATCATCAGTGCCAGGTTTTTCCCTGTATGGCAAATCACAAACGTGAAATTGTTCTTTGTGTTCTCTTTCTCACCATAAAATATATATAACACTTTCTATATTATTTGTTGAACAGGACCTGTTGGTGAAGACATGTTTCATTGGCAAGCTACCATAATGGGTCCCCCAGATAGTCCTTATGCAGGGGGTGTGTTTTTGGTCACTATTCATTTCCCCCCTGATTATCCTTTCAAACCTCCAAAGGTACAGCATGTTGAATGTTACATTTGGCACTATATTTGTAGTCTCATCTTGAAAGCTGATTTTGCTTTGTTTAGGGTCCTGTGGATTTGGGGGATGTTCAGTTTGTTGTAGAAATGATCTGCTATGTTGTTTTGTTTAATATTTAGGTACAAGTGAAACCTCTGTAGTTCTGTTGCTGATTTGTATTACATATCAGTTTGAAGATTGTGTCTTGTTTACATGGAAGTCTCATCTATGTTAACGCTGGCCTAATAAAAAAGTAAAAAAGTAAAACTGAAAGAAAGAAAGAAGAAAGGAAATACATTCTCTAAACTGTGTTTGAATACATACTCTTAAGCAGCACTATGCGGTTATTTATTTATTTATTTATTGCTTCCAGACAAAATCTGAAATGATGAAAAATAGTCACGTATGATGTGTGAACAGAGAAGTAAAATGAATGAGGAGAATAGTACTAATACTAATTATACACGGGGAAATAGAGATAAGCTTGCTTCTTCAATGTGAACATACAGCAAGAAAACTGGACTATATGATGTGAAAAGAATTTCAGAGTACATCTTTGATAATTGCTGAGACAAACTTGTGTATGAAAGCCTCTCTAAGGGCAAAATTTTCTCAATATGAAATTCATGATTGAGGTCACTACATGTCAAATAAAAATTTGAAGACTGGAATGGTCCAAATGTCTGATGTTGAATTGTTTACAACTTTTTTGCTTTAGAAAATGGAAATTGCACCTTTTATTTGCAGTGATAGTTCTTCCCATTTTAGTTACATCTGTATAATTCTTGCAGGTGGCTTTTAGAACAAAAGTTTTTCATCCCAATATCAATAGCAATGGTAGCATCTGCCTTGACATATTGAAGGAGCAATGGAGTCCTGCCTTGACTATTTCCAAGGTTTTAGCTTTTGAATTTTGCTCACTACTTTTGTTTAGAAATAATGCAAGCCATCATGATATGCTTAAAAATTAGCTCTCAACCTCTAAATTCAGGTCTCCGAAACATTTCTGTTATGTTTCTAGAGTGGATTAGATTCAGATTTTGGGTCTAGTTCATTGCCCTTAATTTTCACTTGCTCTCACATATTCTGTATACTGGCAATCTTCCCAGCCCCTAGTTTGTATGGTCTCGGACATTGTCATACCCTTCTTTCTCAAAAATCAGCAAGTTCTACAAGCATTATGTTACCAATATTTTCACTTCATTATGGAGTAATAGGAATAATTTTTGTTGACAAACTGATGTGCCATATACATGCCTTCAATTCTCAGAGTGTGATCTGGGTGGCGACCAGTTACAGGGAACACGGAATTGCCTCATTCCTGTAAAGATTTATTATCACTTTGGGATCTTATTGTAGCCTACAGACCCCCATCATTGAAAATCTGACTTCACTGTTTCTTTCCCCTTTAATTTATCATTAATTTAAAAAAATAATAATAAAAGAAACTGTTTCTTGCATTTTTTAAATTCTTAGGATAGTCCTTTGTATGAATGCATTTATGAAAATAGGATCCCTATTCAGCTATTCTAGGATGGTAGTAATATCTCATTCAAAAGTCACCAGTCTTTTTGTCCTTTTCCAATTAGTTTTTGGCTGATTTGGTAGCCTTATATAGAACTAAGGGTGTGTTTGGTTCGCACATGGGAATCGGAATCGGAACCGGAACCGGAACAGGAATGGGTATCAAATACTTGGTAATGGTAATGGTAATGGGTTTTGGTGAAAGTATTTTGCATGTTTGGTAGTAGCTTGGGGTGGAATGGGAATGATTATTAATAGTTGGGGATGGAAGAGGAGGAGGAAGGGAAATGAAACTCTTATTTTATTAAGGAATGGGTTTTGCAATTAATAGGGGTAATAGTGTTCTAAAAACTTGTTAACTAAACAATAACAATGACTTTGATACCCATTCCTGATAGCTAAATCTGTCAACCAAACACACCTTAAGTCAGTAAGATCTGATTCAAAGGATCACCAATCCTTTTGTCGTTCCTTTTCCAATTATTTTGTGGCTGATTTGGTATTGCTTATATAGAATGAAACAATGCTCCATAGCAATTTGCACTTGAGTAGCATGAAATTTTTTACAAGTTATCATGCATGCATGTTGGACCTAAGTGCATCTACATTCTGGTAAATTGTTATTATGTTGGCATGAATAGACCTCAGGTGTCAGGTATAGAGAATGCTGAATCTATCTTATACAGTTTATAGGGCTACATTTATGTGCACAATTGCAAGTTAATTTTAGTGAATGAGAGTTTTAAGTCTGTTTCTCAAGGTGGGAAAGGTTTTTGTATCTTACTTCTCAGGTTTTGCTTTCAATCTGCTCACTTCTAACTGATCCAAACCCTGATGATCCCTTGGTTCCGGAGATCGCCCATATGTACAAGACAGACAGGGCTAAGTATGAAGCAACTGCCAGGAGCTGGACCCAGAAGTATGCAATGGGTTAAATGAAGTATGCAATGGGTTAAAAATGACCATTGTGTGTTTGCATTTGTATAAAGATAAAATTTGTCTGTCCTATCAGCCATTGCAATGAAGAAGTGTACTATTACCTTTCAAAAGAAAATTGTGGTCTGAATTTCTTGTGTTTAGACTAATATTTGTGGAAAACAAGAAATGTTTATTTATATTATTAGTATGTTGTCTTGTGTACTGAACATTTTAGACTCAATATGCCCCTCATCTTTAACATTAAAGTTTCTCCCTGCAAAGGTATTGACATAGTGGAGTGCTTTGAATTCAGATTCTCCAATTGAAATCTTAGTTGTGAGGAAATAGCAATAGGGTTGAAATGGTGGCCATAGATTTGCTTGCCTGATATTCAGTTTTTATAACTTGTTCAGAGTATTGACTAATGATTAGTGAGTGATGATGCAATAGGAAAATACTGAGTATCTGTATTAGTTTTCCATAGCAATGTAATTTACTTGTTATTACTCTATTGAGAGGTCCTTTAATTATTACCAAAATAGTAAGTTTTAAGAATAAGGTTCAAATTGGCCAACGTAACTTGAAAGAGTAATTAGGTCACTGGAAAAAAGTACAATTACACTTTTCAACAATTTAAATATGTGCGATTTCACCTTGCAGTTGATATCTTCTCCTCCTTGGGTCACTTGGTTATGCGGTTTTTTTTTTTTTGGTCCAAGTGTCTTCTCCTTGCGTTTTCCTTCCTTTTATTTTCTTTCTTTTATTTCATCTAGCATAAATCTCCAAATTAAGTGTGTAAAGTTAAACTCCACTATGAAATTCCTAGAAGGCTAATTTGTTTTCGTTCCTTCTTTGTTAAAGATACTGATATGAAGTAGAGGTGTAAACGAGCCGAGAGCATAGGGTGGCTCGAGTTCGAGCTTGAGCTTGCCAATTTTCGAGCTGCTCGAGTTCGGCTCGAGCAGCTCAATTGTTCGAGCTCGAGCTCGAGATCAGGGTGAACTCGAGTTCGAGTTCGATTTTTAGCTCAAATTTAACATGTTTGATTTTAAATTCATGTTTCAATTAAAAATAAACTATAATTTTATATGTATATATTATATTATATTATATTATATTTTATAAATAAATAAATAAATATACATACATACATACATATACATATACATATACATATACATGCATGCATACATACATACATACATACATACATACATATATATATATATACATACATATATATATATATATATATATATATATATATATGTATGTATATATGTATATATGTATGTATGGCTTGCGAGCGGCTCGACGAGCCACAGGCCTAATATTAAACGCGCCACTCGAGCTTGAATTTGACCGAGCTCGAACCTAGCTTTGACCGAGCGGCTTGCGAACCGCTCGACTCATTTACACCCCTAATATGAACTATATAAATGGGGAGGCTTGGAATGTCAACATTGATCTAGATATGCTTTCATACCCACATTTACTAAAGATCATCCAGGAAGGTCAATATGGTTAAAAAGATACAGATATGAAGTATATAAATGGGGAGGATTTGAATGTCAACATTGATCTAGATATGTTTTCATACCCACATTTACTAAAATTTATCCAGGAAAGTCAATATGGTAAAATTGAGACACTATATTATAAAGCCCTCATGAACCATTGAAAAACTTATAAAGTACCCCATGAACCATTAAAAAACCTAAGAGTTCTGTGGAGTGATGCAAGCACCCTTGACCTAAGTGCACTAGCAATTAAATTTAAATCATGTGATATTTATGTGGATCATGGAACTGATGACATTGAATTAATTCCAACTTATTTGTTAACTAGAGGTGAAGGGAATGATGTGGGTAATGAGGTGATGTAGCTGTAGGTAATTTTGAGGTTGATGAAATGATCAAGAAGGAAATGAGGGTGATGGAAATGAGGAAGGAACTAAGGGTGATAAGAAGAGGAAGAGAATGAGGGTGATGAAGAAAACAATAATGTAGATGAGATAGATAGTGAAGATAATGACTTTGAGAATGATATTGGAGGGGTTACACAAGATGATGAAGCCATCATTGATGTGGAGTTGCAGTATAAGAATAAGGGAAAGGAGGTTAACTATAATGACAATGTTAAGTCTAAGGTTAAGCGCGAGGTTAATGACCCAGAAGAAAGCGAAAAAAAATAAAAAAAAAAAGAAAAAAAAAAGATGAGAGTGAGGTATGTAGTGAGGATTACTATTATGACTCTACAGACCCACCAACCTGTGAGTTAGTAGAAGGTCCACAATATATAACACCTCCATCAAGAAAATGTAGACTGTCATCTTATAATCCATAGTGTGATTTCCCTAAGCTAGAAAACAGAATATTATTTGAGGATGTAAAATAATTTAAGACTGCCATGATCAAGTATGTAGTGCACTTTAAAAGAGATATATATTTCTACAAAAATGAGAGTAAGAGGATGAGGGTGAAACGTGGTAATGGGTGTCACTTTCTTTGCCATTGTAGTTGGGAAGAAAGGTATAGAAGTTTCCAGTTGAAAACATGCATACTTGAACATAGCTGCAATTGTAAATACAAGTTGAAAATGGTAACTCAAAAATTGTTGGAAGAAAAATATGAGTATATAATTATAAAAGACCCAACCATACAACATATGAAGCTTAGGGATACTATACAGACTGAATTAAAGATTAACATGACATTTTCTGTGGTTAGAAGGGCACAAAAAGTTTCTTTAAAGAGAATGAATCAATGGTATTCTTCAACTTAAGAGAATTAGAGACTATGCTCAAGAGTGTTTGAATTCTAATCCTGGAAGCATTGTTGTAATCAAAACTACTAGGGTAGTTCCAAAAGCACCTTGTATATTTCAAATGATTTATGTTTGCTTTGAAGCCATGAAAAGGGGGTTTTTGTAAAGGTGTAGACAGATTATTGGTTTGGATGGTGGTTTTGTGAAAGGGGTAATGAAAGGTGAGATCTTAGCTGCTGTTGGGGGGATTGCAATAAATAACCAGATGTTTCCAATAGCTTGGGCAGTTGTTGAGGTTGAAAATACAGATTCTTGGAGATGATTTTTATCGTTATTGGTACAGGATTTGGGTATCAACAATAGCTTTCACTGGACAATAATTTCATATCAACAAAAAGGTAATTGTTTCTCTTTTATTAATTTCTTCTGACTTAGGCAGTTTCTATTTTCTTTATGCATGGATTAGTTAATGTGATCTAAGAACTCCTGCCAAATGTTAAACATAGGAAATGTGCTAGACATATCGATGCTAATTGGAGTAAGAAACACAAAGGCAAGGTATTGAAAAGATGTTTTTGGATGTGTGCAAATGCAACAACTGAGGAACAGTTCAATGCAATGGTTGACCAAATGGGTTTAAAAGATGCACAACCTAAAGTTGATTTGACTATCCTACAAAGTTTTGGTGCAAGGCATTTTTGAGAATTGAATTGAAATGTGATTCTATAGACAACATGTGTGAAACATTTAATGGAACAATTGTCTAGCAAGAAGCAAACCAATCACCAATATGTTGGAAGATATAAGGATTGCTACAATGACAAGGGTTGCAAGATGCAGGAAAGAGCTAGAGAAATGACCTGGTAAGTTTAGACCTAGAATAATGAAAAAAGAAACTGAATGAGAACACAGTTGAAAGCATAGGTTGGCATGTAGACTTCAATGGTGATGATGAGTATGAGATAAAGAAAGGAAAACAACAATTCAAACTGAAGCTAGAAGGGAAAACATGTTCATGTAGATCTTGAGATCTCATAGGTATACCCTGTGCCCATGCATTGTGTGTCATATTTGATAAAAGCAAAGATCCAGAAGATTACATTCATGAATGCTACTTGAAGGAAGTTTACAAGAAGATTTACAGTCACACTATCCAACCACTTAATGGGAAAATTAGCTGGCTTAGAACTAATAGTGAAGAAATATTAGCACCTATACCAAGGCCAATGACTAGCATACCAAATAAGATAAGAAGCCGTGAGCCTAATGAACCCCCGGTTGGGAAAATGCCAATGCAAGGTTCAATTATGACATGTTTCATTTGTAAGCAAAAGGAACATTTAAAAAAAAATCTGTCCTTCCAAAAGTTCTTCAAATCCAGTCAGTATTACTGGTTCAGGTACTGCTTCTTGTTCTGCTTCAAATTTAACCAATGCTACTAGTTTAGGTACTGCTTCTGGTTCTTCTTCAAATCTAGCCAATGCTACTGGTTCTGGTACTTCCTCTAGGCTTGCTAAACAAAGAAAAAGAATGGTATTAGCTTTGGTGTGTATGTCAACCTAAAAAGTGGAGCAAAAATATTAAATGTAAGTGAATATTGTAGTTCTTATGCTTCATAATGTTAATTCCATACAGTACAACTAATCTATTCAATTTTATGCATTATGTAGCCCCAGGACAAAGAGGACGACAATTGCTATATGTGGGAAGGAATGCAAGCTAGTGTATTGGGCAAGAAGCATTAGTAGTTCATTTGCTCATAGATTTTAGAATGGTTTGGTATATATTTAGCTAGAACAATTCTATGGAAACTTGTGGCCTACTAGTTTTGTAAATATATTTCAGTCCGATTGTGAAACGTGAAGTTTTGTATTGTAGTTGCTAGCTTTATATAGTAGTATAAAGTGCATTAAAATCTCTTGAAGTTTGACGGTAATCATGTTTGGCCAGTTTCAAACAAACATAAATAGTGTTCATTTGGCCTATTGCTATTGGAATTATTGTAAAACTAGTATGACTCTTGTAGTTATTTACATTAGGCAAAAACTTGTGTGAGACCGTCTCACCATGAGACGAGTCGGGTCGAGTCGGGTCAAGATGCAAATGTAACACTTATATGCACAAATGTCATACTTATATGCTCAAATATAATACTAATCAGGAATAAAATTTTTGTTACTTATAAGGATAAATGTAATACTTTTAAGGGAAAATACAATACTTTTACATTTCGATTTAAAAGTATTACATTTGTCATCAAAAGTATTATATTTGCCCTTATAAGTAAGGGGGACTTGACAACATTACTTATTATGAAAAATATATTACTTTTTCTCTTATAAGTAACAAAAATTGTATTATTGATTAGTGTTATATTTGAGCATATAAGTATGACATTTGCACATATAAGTATGACATTTGCATGGTGCTTTGACCCGATCCGACCCGTCTCACGAACAAGGATCCGTGAGACGGTCTCACCCAAGTGTGACCCTTTACATTATGTAAAACTAGTATGGCTTGTTGCTATTGATATTTGGCCAATTTATGTTACTTAACAATGGTATAGACCATAATGGTATAAACTCTTATTGGCATGCTGCTATTGGTTTTATCTTGCAGTATTGATACAAAAAAAAAAAAAAACAAAACAAAAACAAAAACAAAAAAAACTAAAACAAGCTGCTATTGGCCTCCTGTTGCTGCTCTTATATTTAAACAAAGTCAATAAGAATAACCATTCATTTATTAACCACAATGAAGTACAACCATACAAAAGCCCTTAAACTACTTTAGAAGCGAATTTCTTACAAATGATAAGGAAATCCTGGTTTATTAACCAAAAAGCTTACATTCAACCATACAAAAGCCCCTAAACTACTTTAAAAGCGAATTTCTTACAAATGATAAGGAAATCCTGATTTATTAACCATAAAGCTTACATTCAACCATACAAAAGCACCTAACAACACTACAACTATAACCATCTTTACATTGTTTTGATTGTAAATTGAACCAATCTTGTTCATGCCTTGTTCAATTCGATCTCCCCATCTTGTTTGGACCAATGAAACTTCATCTCTCAAACCTTCAAGAATTCTTTTTAACTCTGCTAAATCAATTTTGGTTGATTCATAATCCATAGCTTCTAGTCCTTGCATAATATCCTGTTGGCTAAAAGATGGTAAAACACTCTTGTACTGAAAAAATGATGATGATTATTCCACTTCTATCACTGCTAATTTATACACAATTAACAGAGAAAATAACTCAACAAACATCTCTAGAATATCTCTAGCAACATAGAATTAAAAAAAAAGATAATGAAACACTAATTCAAAACAAAACTAATATGCAGTAAATATAGCATTTTCTATCACTCCTCCTTGCTATTTTTGCTGCAAACTCCAATCTTGTCTCTCAACTCTTCAAATCTTGATCTTGGCAATCCCTTTGTCAAAATATCAACTAATTGAACACTAGTACTACAGTGAACCAAGTTAACTTCATTTGTTTTTTGAACTTCTCTAACAAAATAAAGCTTAACTTTAAAGTGTTTAGTATTGCCATGAAACACTAGATTTCTTGAAATTGCTATGGTTGCCTGGTTGTCCACAAAATTTGTTGTTGCCTCCTCTTGGGTCATCTTTAGATCAGTCAATAATTTCCTTAACCAAAGAGCTTGATTAACAGCTACAGCTGCTGCAACATACTCAACTTTCGCTGTAGATTGTGCCACGACATCCTGCTTTGTTGAACTCCAACTAAAACAACCAGATCCAAAACTGAAAAAAAATATCCGGATGTATTTCTCATATCGTCTAATAAACCTGCCCAATCACTGTCAGAATAACCATGAAGAAACAACTTCTCTGTTCTTTTAAACTTTAAACCATAGTCTAAAGTTCCCTTTATATATCTAAGAATCCTCTTTGCTACTGTATAATGCGACTCACTAGCACAATGCATAAATCTTGACAATAAACTTACAAGAAACAATATATCAGGTCTTGTTGATGTCAAGAACATAAGGCATCCAATAATACTCCTATACGCTGTCTCGTCAACCTTCTCAGCACCATCATCTTTGCTGAATTTTTCATTTTGAGAAAGAGGAGTACTCCATATCCAATAATAAAACTTTTTTGGCATTCCTTTTTCAAACAGCAAACACCGCGCCATATACATAACAGTTCTATTCTTCCTCTCACGTACTCCATTTTGTTGAGGAGTGTAGATTACAGTGAATTGATGTTCAATTCCTGCATCTTCACAAAACTTAGCAAACCTATCAGTAATATATTCAGTACCATTATCAGACCGAATTACTTTAAATTTGCAGCCACTTTGATTTTCAATCCATGATTTAAACTTCCAAAAAACATCAGCAACATCACTCTTTTGTTTAAGAAAATATACCCAACACATTCGAGTAAAGTCATCAATGAAAAGTATAAAATATTTGCTGCCATTTATAGAAACATCCTTCATACCTCCACAAACATCAGTATGAATGAGTTGAAGTTTTTCAGTTGCCCTCCATGTTTTTCCTACCAGAAATGGCAATCTGGTTTGCTTCCCTAGCTGACATATCTCACACACTGCTGCAACTCCTGTGAATGACATTCCTCTTACTATCTCCTTTTTTTTGCATATACTCCAAGGTGGAATAATGAAAGTGCCATAGCCTTTTGTGCCATAATTCAGCTTGGCTAACAACACATGGATAAGCTTTAAACTCTGCCTCATCACAATCAAGACAAAAACTCGTCTTTCATTTTCACAGAAAATAATTCAGCACCACATGAATCAGTTATAAAACACATGATATTCTTAAAAATAACAGAATAACCTTTCTCAAGTAGTTGTCCAACACTCAGCAAGTTTTGACTAATTTCAGGAACAAGCATCACATCAGAAATTAATTTTATACCTGATGGTCCTTCAATTGCAACAGTTCCTTTACCTTTGACTTCAATATATTGTCCGTTACCAATTTTGACTTTTGATATTACTGTTTTATCAATCTCTTTGAACAGTGACTCATCAAAAGTCATGTGATTGCTGCATCCGCTGTCAATTAGCCAAACATTGCTTGAAATTTGTCTTGCAAAACAAGTCGCAACAAAAAGTTGTTCATCTTCTTGTTCTTCATCCGCTACTTGAGCTTGTTGTGGTTTGTTTTTGCAAACCTTATTCACATGACCCATTTGATTGCAAGAAAAACATTTCACATCAGGTCTAAACCAACAATATTTTTCCAAGTGTGAGGTTTTCTTACAATGCTGGCAGGGAGGGAATTTTCCTCGATTGGCTCCGTTTTGACTTCCCTTCTTCTTCCATGGTTTCTACTGGTTTTTGCCTTTTGGTTGGATTTGACTCACCTCATTTTCTTTGAATGCTCCCTCAATGCTACTTTCATTCCTATAGGTCCTTCTTTGTTCTTGAGCTTCCAGTGCATGAAGAAGGTCTGCTAGAGATATTTCTGACAAATCTCTAGACTCTTCAAGGGAAGAGATTTTTGATTCAAATCTTTCCGGCAAAGTTACCAATATTTTCTCAACAACCCGATCATCAGGAAGTTCTTCTCCCAGTAATCTGATTTTGTTTACCACCTTCTTCAATCTTTCAGAGTAATCTTTTAATGATTCTCTCTCATTCATCTTCTGCATCTCAAATTCGCTTTTCAAGTTCAGGACTTGCATTCTTTTTGTCCTGTCATTTCCTTCATATTTATTTTTCAACAAAACCCATGCCTGTTTTGCAGTTTTACAGGTCATGATTTTTGTAAAAACTTCATCTGTTAGTGCCGAGTGAATGCAGGTCTTGGCCTTATTCATCTTCTTCTTTTCCTCCCTGCACTCTCTCATTTGGGCAATTGTTGGATCTTCAGGAAGTGCTGGAACTTCATCAATTTCCATCATTTCCCATAGGCCATGTGCTTCTAAGTAAGTTTCCATTTTCACAGACCATGCATGGTAATTTTCTCCTACCATTTGAGGATAAAGTTTTTAGGTCTTATATGATAAGGTTTCCTCACTGATTCACTCACACAGGTCCCTTGAGAAAAAGGGCTCGGATACCACTTTGTTGGCTAAAAGATAGTAAAACACTCTTGTACTGGGAAAAATGATTATGATTATTCCACTTCTATCACTGCTAATTTATACACAATTAATAGAGAAAATAACTCAACAAACATCTCTAAAATATCTCTAACAGCATAGAATTAAAAAAAGATAATGAAAGACTAATTCAAAACAAAACTCATGTGCAGTAAATATAACATTTTCTATCATATCCTCAAGAAAAACTAGAAACCCACATCCATTATTCTAAAAAATATAGGTAAATGCTAATAAAAAATTATATAAACTATTAAATAAAAAACAAATAATAATTTCTAACCTTTCATTGTTGACATTTAGAAAATTTTCGTCCACTCTTGTGAGCTATGCATAATGAATGGGGATTTCAACCCACATTTATAGTACAAAGCTAGCTCGTATTGGAGAGTAAACTTTTGGTTCAGTATTCTTTGAGAACTTGAACACAATCTTGAAGTAGATGAAGACATTGAAATTATGTTTGTTCTAATCTTGCTTGTACTGTGCCTGTTCTACCCCTATTGGTATTGCTGTTTGAAACCAAAAGCTAGGGTTATTTGCTCCTGGATAAGAATAATAGAGAAGAAAGAAAAACGAGAGGGGTAGTGCTCTGCTAGGAAAATAAAAGGAAGGAAAATGCAAGGAGAAGACACACGGTAAGAAGAGAAGAAAGAAAATAAAAAAAAATAAGCCGCCATGTAATCAGGTAACCGGAAGGGGAGAGAGGATACAGACTGCCATGTCAAATCGCACGCATTTAGATCGTTGAAGAGTGTAATTGCACTTTTTTTTGTTCGGTGGCCTAGTTGCAGTTTCAGGTTAAGTTTAGTTGCCAATTTTACCCTTATTCCTAAGTTTTAATTACATAATTAATTCAATTTTTGGTTCTTGATTTATAGGTGTCGTTTCACTTTTAGTCATTTTTTTCAAAACATTCTATATTGGTCCTAGTTTTATTGTAGCATGACATTGTTTGTAATCCGTTAATAAAACTGTTAAACTACTGATAGGGATAAAATCCCGGTCTAACTCTGTCGACCTCCCGGTCTGGTTTTCTCCAGATGTATTTTTTGGTCCTCCAGAGCCCGACTTTTGTCCCGGTCTATGAGGGTCGGTCAGAGTAGCGTCCCAACCTGCTCCAAAACTCTGTTGGGATTCGAACCTTAGCTTATCCGAGGTTTTACACCTGGTTGCCGAGGGATTGGACCGTTACGCAGACCGGTGCATGCTCAACACGCGTAGCGTATGCCGCTAGGCTGGAACTCTTCCCGAGGCCGCCTATAAAAGGCGCATTTATTGCAACGAAAAGGACTTTTGGCTGTTTTATTAATTGAATAGCTAAAGAGACCGGGAACCTCTGACCCATTGTCACGTAGACCGGTCTTGTATAGGGTATTCCTACTTGTACCCCCTTCAGTATTAATACAGAGTATTTTCATCGTACATCCGTATTTTACTATATCAACTATCGTTAACTGTTATGATATTTTTGTCTTTTTTATATAAAATGTATATTTTTTTATTAGTATTACTAAAATCTTTAATCCCTATTCCCTAATTCCCATTATAATCGAATGCATTGTGTTTTGTGCGTAAGTTTCTTCCTCAATAGTGCAAAGACTCCAAGTTCGTAGCATCGCCTCACTGGTCCAACTGTCGCAGCAGCGCCTTACCGCAGCACCCTCGTTGCAGCACCGGCTCAGGCAGTAACTCGCACAGCAAAACTTCCGCAGCAACCTCAGGCAGCAACGCTCTAATCTCCGAGAAAAAAAATAAGGAATAAAGTTCAAATTGGCCATTTAACGTAACCTGAAAGTGCAATAAGGCCACTGAACGGAAAAAAAAAAAAAAAACATGGTGCAATTAGGCCACTGAACACTCCAAATGCATGCAATTTCACCTGATAGCAAGTTACCTTCCATTTCATCAGATTGCCTGCTTACATAGATGGTGATGTGGCATTTTAAAATAATTTTTTAATAATAAATATAAAAAAAATAAAAATAAAAATAAAAAATATTATTTTTTTATATTTTTAATATTAATTTTTTTAATTTTTTTAATATTAATTTTTTTACATTTTAATATTAATATTTTAATATTTTTAATTAATTTTTATTTTTAAAGTTTATTATTTAATAAATATTAAAAATAAAAAATAAAAAATAAAAAATATTAATTTTTTTTATATTTTTAATATTAATTTTTAAATATTTTTTAATATTTAATATTAATTTTTTAATATTTTAAATTAATTTTTAATTTTTAATTTTAAAGTTTATTATTAAAAATACTTTAAAATGTCAACTCACCATCCATGTAAGCATGTACCTTATAAAATGGAAGGTAACCTGCTATCAGGTGAAATTGCATGCGTTTGGAGGGTTCAGTGGCCTAATTGCACATTTTTTTCGTTTAGTGGCCTAATTGCACTTTCAGGTTACGTTCAGTGGCCAATTTGAATCTTATTCCAAAAAATAAAAATATACATTTTATATCAAAAAGGCAAAAATATACTAATAGTTAACGGTAGTTTAACGATTTTATTAACGAAGGACAAAAAATGGTCATGCCACAATAAAACTAGGACCAAAATAGGATGTTAAAAAAAAAGGACTAAAAGTGAAACGACACCTCTAAATCTAGGACCAAAAATGAAATTAACTCTTTAATTACATATTCGAAATTAATTACATATTCGAAATAAAATTTTTAAGAAGAGTGGATGTATCCTTGTGAAATATGCTAGCTTAGCGTCCATGTAAGATTTTAATTGTTAACCATGCATCTTTCCCTTTCCCTTGAAGGCTTATTCCCCTTCTCAAAATCTGGAGACAGAATAAGCTTAGGGTGTATGGTTTTTATTATTGTTGTCGTTTAAATGTTTTTCATTATACATAGTCGCTACATCTTGTGTTATGTCAATATCACACTAGTATCACATTAACACTTGCATGATAGACTCATGCCAGAATTAAGAAAAAAAAAACTAAAAAAAAAACTAAAAAAAAACAAAGAATTCCACCTATGAGGCTTCCAAATTTTGAAAAACTTGTAAATCTTACTTGGGATAAGGCCATAAGGGTCAAATAGACACTCCAATTATATATCAAAATACAATTAGACACTTGAACTAAAAAATCTCTAATTAGACCATTAAACTTGTTAAAATTGTGTAATTAACCTATTTGACTTATAATAGCATGTTACTCTCAAGTCAGCATGGAAGCAAAATTGACCGCCTACTTTTTGGCAACCTGTTAAATAAGTTAAATGCACAATTTTAACAAGTTTAAGGGTCTAATTGAAAATTTCTTTTATTCCGAGGGTCTAATTGCACATTGATCTAATTAAAATGTGATTTACTTTTGCAAGTTTTTGCAGCTTTGAAGCTTACTTTTTTTTTTTAAACATTTTTTTTATTGTTATTATAATTTTTAAGCGTAATCACACTTTAATTCCTTTATCCATTATACAATTTAGTCTTTGTTGTGATTTGATTTCTATTAGCCCGTTCTGCAGGTGAAACGGATTACTGTGATTGGATAGTTAACAATGCAATGAAACAGGAGCAAAAGAAAAGAGAGAGACAAAGTAGATTACAGTAGAAAAATTTTTATTCCATCATCTCTAACTTCACTACATAATACATGTGAATATATATATAATTACAATCGTAACTGAAAAACAATAATGGAGATTTAAATACGATCGTTACACAATAATGTTCACAATTAATTATTATTTATAACACTCCCCACATTATTTTACCATAATCATGTCTCGTTAAACACTCGCTAGAAAACCCTTGTGACACCCTGTAAAATTTTAAATCCCGAAAACTCTTTTCTACAATTATTTCCCTATATAAAATTATTTTCAACTAAGCCAGATTTTAAAGATAAGAATATTTGCTAGAATATTGTACTACAAGAGCCCAAGTATCTTAAAGTATGGTTTAAATGTAAATATGTATATATATTCTAGCTCATATTTATATTTTAAGGAGAGTTGGATTTCAAGAAGTATGGTGGGCTTGCACTTATGTTATAAATGTTTATTAAAGACTTAAAATTCTTAGCCCCCTAGTGTTATATATATATATATATATATATATATATATATATATATATAGGGTCATGTTCAGGTGTGGCCGCGCCCTTACGTGCGGCCGTGCGGTTTACACCACTCAATGTTAAGAAATGCACCACTCAATGTTGCCGCGCCCTTCAAATGTGGCCGCGCCCTTACGTGCGGCCGTGCGGTTTACACCACTCAATGTTAAGAAATGCACCACTCAATGTTACGAAATGCACCACTCAATGTTATTGAGTGGTGCATTTCGTAACATTGAGTGGTGCATTTCTTAACATTGAGTGGTGTAAACCGCACGGCCGCACGTAAGGGCGCGGCCACACGTGAACATGACCCTATATATATATATATATATATATATATATATATATAATATGTATATATATATATATATATATATATATATATATATATATATATATATATGTATCTATACAAGAGTATATAAAGGGAGTTATAACCTTATCCAATATCATTTCTCTCTATCTTCCCCTCTTCATTTCACACGCCATTTCCATACATTCACTCTTCCAACTTTGGTATTCATTTTATCTACATCATTTCCTTAGCAAGATTCATCTTTTAGCATTCTAAGAAGAAGACTTTGGTAAGATTATTTTCCTACATTCTTTTCCCTTTCTTGGTTTGCAATCTTTAAGACTTTCTTCTTATTTTCTTGGTGGGGTTTTGGGGTTCTAGATGAGCAAGGTGATGAAGAGGTGCTAGGTTGAGCTTCTAAGGAGTTCATGCTTGAATTTGCTAGTTTTGAGGTAAACGCATGTCCAATAAAATCTATTTTCTACTCTTTATGATGATATATGTGTTCTTGTGTTTCCCTGAGCTTATTTTGGTTAAATCATCTATGAAATATGTCTTATTTCTTGAGAAATTCTTGTATTGAAAATGTGTCTTTTCTTGTATCCTTGAATCCTTGTTGTTAGAAATGTCTTTTGCTTTGAGAAACTGAGATTTTGATTTATATTTTGCTCTCTAATGTTCAAGTCTGCATTATGCTTTGTGTATTCAATTTTGACCTAAGGGAATTGGGTCACGGGTCTGGGGAGCCCGTGAACCAGCCCCACTAGTTCATTCCTGGATCGAGTAGCAGTGTTGAGGAGCCCGCCGCTCACCATTTTTGCCTTCACGGGACTGAGTGGCAGGTTCTCTGACCCCGCCACCCAAGCCCGCTGGTTTAACTTTGTTTTTGTTCGAGTTCTGTCTAATATGTTTCAGTGTGTTTTGGTGTATCTTATGTTCTATTGTGAAGTCTTATGAGTCCCTAATCTTCTATAAAGTGAGTGGTGTTGCTTAGCCAAAACCCTATTTTATATATCCAAGTGTTATATATATATATATAATCCTTATTTTTGTAACCTATATCTATATTTGTATTCGGAGGATAAATCCTATGTTTGATATCAACCCTATCTTGAAAAATATACATATTATATATACTCTATGCTACTTTGAAAGCTCTATACTTCAATAGCCTATGGGCAATGAAAATATCTATGAAAACCTGTTTTGAAAAAATATTATTATCTTGAAAAAATTATATAAAGAATGTACTTATTTTTGGATGGTTATCCCTTTCGGCTGATGTCGTGGATATGAGCTACGGCTCCTTGTTGTTATGATCATCGGCTCCTTTGAGATTTGGCGGTATTAGCTTCGCCTCCTTTAGATTTGGCAGTATGAGCTCCGGCTTCATTATGATTATTTGATTTGGGCATCATGTATAAACATATTCTGGAAACTAACTTGTTGGGCTCGAAATCCCAATAGGGGGCGTGCACACTTAAGACTCTAGATTTGTTTTCACAAGTATGTAATGTTAGATTGAGTATTGAGATTAGTGTTGAGGTTGGTATTGAGGTGTTGATTGGGATACTTCCACTTATGTATTACTATGCTATACTGATATTTGAGATTGAGACTTGAACTGTCTTATGAGTATGGATTGATTTGAATATCTCCTTATCTATATCTATTATTATCCTTGATCAATGTTTTAATTATGAAACTACTATACTTAAAACCGTTGTTGTATTTCCTCGTGTTATCCTTCTAAATTTGAGTTAAAGTGAGTTTGTTATCAAACGTGTCTCTAAAGGTTGAGTCTGGTTTAAAAGTGTTTCCTGGACATGAATTTCTGTTCCTAAATCTACCATTATAGCTATGTAAAGGTGTAACCCCTCGTCTATTTCGATAAGTTTGAGGTTCAGAAAATATGTCTTTAAGCTATGACATTCATAGGATAAGTGACCGATGCTTCAAAATAATTTTTTTTGAGGAAGTATAGTTGTTATTAAGTTGCGATCGTTCGTGCCGGTCACGAACCGTAAAATTTTAGAAGCTGGTATTCGGACCCGATTATCCTAGGAAATGGATTATTAGACACCATATTATTATTCTTGAACTTCCTATTCAATTAAATCAGCCCATAGCAGCGAAAATTTATTTTGATCGTACATCGCTAAAATTTCGCGGTGTACCGAACCTAGCCCAATTTTGAGGGTTAGTCTGGAATAAATTTTTGGTTTCGAGAATTATTCTATCCAGATTATTTTCTACCGAAACTTTATCTGTTTGGACCCCAACTGATAAGTTTGAAAATACTTCATTATTTTATTCTATTTTTTTTCCCCATAAAAACATCTTACCTCAAAAGGAAGAATACCCAAAGCCAATTTATTCCATTTGTTCTTCTTCTTCTTCTTCCTTGGCTGAATTTCAAAAGAGAGAAAGAGAGATGACTTCCACCATTTTCCTCCATTAAAACCATAGCCAAGCTTGTACACAACTCTCCAATTTGTTCGGTAAGATTTCAATATTATTCGGTTAAAAAGTCTTGATTTCTTCCCTAGAACTTGATTGTAGGTAAAGATTTCTTAAATATGTTGTTATGGTGGTGTATTCTACCTAGGGTTTTTCGGTGAAACTTGGGGATAAAGGTTCAAGACTACTTTTACGGTGATATTACACACTTGTGAGGTAAGGAATTCCCTTAAGTTGGAATTAGTCACTTGAATTTGGATAATTGATTTTAGTTGAAATATGGTGTTTTTGGAGCTTTGGGAATATTTTCGTATACAAGTTCATAGCTTGGATATGCTTGTATATGTTGTATTTATGTCTATATAAGCTTATACTTGTGGAAATAGAGAAAGGAAATCAGGACAGATTTCTGTCAGTAACTTCCGTGAATTTCTGGGAAAAATCGGTAAATTATTTTGGTCCAATTGTTTTTATACATGTAGTTCTATAAGTGTAGAAGCCGCATATAAACTTTCATAATTTTTGGAGTAGTATAAGTATGGTTTTCGGAATTTTTCCCAAAACTGGTCCAGAGAAGGAAAAATGCTGGACAGCACACTGCCAAGGGCAAAAAATGGAATTTTCTGTGTACATTCGTGAACCTAGGTGACCAAAACTTTTTATGAAAATCAAGTACTATGAGTTAGGGTTCTACCATAAAAATTTCAAGTGAAAAAGAGTTCGGGAACTATTTTTACCGGCTCAATCTTTCGGACTGCGCAAAACTGTAATTTCTGGACAGAAACTGTCAAAATCAATTTTGACAAAAATATTTTTTTTGTAACAAAAATAGGGACGAAATTTTGGGATGTCACAACCATATTTGGATGAAATAAATTATTTTGAAAATACTATTTGATTCCAGGAAAGAAAAAGAAAAATGTTTTCAAACCCTTAGTTTCTGGAATAAGGTGGGGACCTTCGGGAAGGCTTAAACGCCACGGCCCGGGGTTGGAATAAGGTTGGACCTATGGGAGGGCTGGAGTGCCATGGCCCTAGGTTGGGATAAGGAGACCGACGGGAAGGCAGGGAAATGCCACTGCCCAAGGTTTGAGAAGGAGAATTGAGAAATATTCAAAGTGCTTACTCAGGGGAAACTAAGTGGAAAATTTTTTAGTATGAAAATTATTGTTACTCTGAGCTGCGGTTCAGATTATTATAAGCATTAGAGCTGCGGTTCTACTTGCAAATGAAAATTATTGTTACTCTGAGCTGCGGTTCAGATTATTATAAATATTAGAGCTGCGGTTCTATTTGCAAATGATGAAATTCCTGGAAATGTGAAATTTTGCAAACTTGTCTGAAAAAAGGCATGAAAATTATTTTGAGTGGCAAGTTATGACTTCATTCTTATTTGAGAAAAGCTTTATATGATTTAACGTTTATACGCTATTATACCATCTATAAATCGTTTCGTTACAGGCAGATTTTCAAATCATGGTAAAACTTTATAAAGCTTTTAGATTATCTATGTTTTCAAACCTTTGTCTACTTTTAAGTGACAAATGGATTTCCTTACTTAGCCGTCGCGCTAACTGCACTTCAATGTGTTTCTTATCAGTTGCAAATTAGTGTGGGCCCCTGTAGCCGATGAGCTCGGAATAGAAGGGAAGTACAGGTTGAGGTCTACTCTTTGATGTAGACAGGGATTGTTATTAATGTTGTAAGTTTAGCCTGTGCACTTAGAGTGGAGTTTGTCAAAGAGGTGATAGAATTCACTCTAGGTGTGGCGGTAGCACCCGATTTTCTGTTGATATGATGTAAGCTTCCGCAGCGTTTTATTACGGATTTTGTAATAAATGTAAGAGTTGAAAATTGGGGTGTTACAAAAGGTCTTTTGAAAACCTTCATGTAGAAGTTTGTTAGATAATGTGTGTGTGTGTGTGTGTGTGTGTGTTGCAAAACCTATTTCGGCTATCAAATTATATGTATATAGTTTTCCATGTTGGAGTGGGATTTACTTAGCACTATTCGCTAACGTTTTAACTATGTTTTTAGGTTTGGAGTAGATGTATTCGAGAGAGCGCTGGCTAGTTTTGTTGTTGAAACCTTACTCCTTACTTTAGCTGGTTTTGATGAACTCTGTAGTTTGCTTATGTTTAGACTTGATGTATTAGCTTTAGCATTATGTTGATTTTGGGATTGTGAACTTTTGGATAGTCGCCTTAGCGTTTGGGTTTTAGTTTTAATGTAAGCGTGGCATTACACCCTTAGGATTTGTGGGATTTCTAGGAACCACAGTGAGGTTGTGCGCTTGCTTTATTTCTTTGTGATCCAGATAGGTATAGGCGATTAGTAGGTGAACTCAATTATCTTACCATTACTCGTCTTGATATTGGTTTTCCAATTAGTGTAGCGATTCAATTTATGAGTACCCCGACGCAAAGTCACAAACTCATTGGGAGGTAGTTGTTTGAATTGTGAAGTATTAAAGTGTTCTTGAGAAAGGAGTGTTATATGTCAGTTGAGGACACATGAGTATAGAAGCTTTTTCTGATGCTGACTAGGCTGATCCCTATAGGGTACTATGTGTTTGTAGGTCGAAATCTGGTTTCTTGGAAGAGCAAGAAGCAAGGTGTTGTAGCACGGTCTAGTGCAGAATCTGAATACAAGGCTATGGCTCATGTTGCTAGTGAGATAACATTTTGGAAGAAGTTGGCATGGAGGTAAGGTTGCTAGTGAAACTGGGGTGTGATAACAATGTTGCTTGATATATTGCGAATAACTTAGTCTTTTATGAATGGACCAAGCATATTAAAGGAGGTTGTTACTTCGTGTTGGAAAATAGCATAAAATGGCAATTTTAGTGGCTATTTTTTTGTACAAATATATGTGGGGTTCACTTCCGATTTGGGTCGGGTCAAAGTGGATTCGAATTCTTCGTAGTTAGACGAAGAGATTGATACATAGTACGCACAAAACGGATAATGGGTGAATGAGAAATTGGTTCTCAAAGTTGACCCATTTGAGTTGGAAAAATGGTGGGAAAAGCTTTGAAGTAAGCTTTGTCCCACATTGGTTTAGAAAGTGGGTTTGCACCACTATTTATACAAGAGCCTTTCTAAGGCTTAGTGAATTGTATAGCATACAGGCTCTCTCTCGCGCGCAGGGGGTGCCGAATTTTTGTAACTTTTTTCCAACACGTAGCTATTGAACTCGGGTAACTAGAGTACTTAGACCAAGTCCAGACTGTCTTAAGTACTCGTGGTAACAATCTGTATCGTCGCCTCGCGATTCTGGTACGCTAATAGCTCGAGGCCTTAACAACTTGTGCCTATTAGGACACCTCAGGTTTACTCTTCGTGCTCGACTTGTCTTGTGTACAATTCGGGTTTGTGACCGTTTAGAGACTTAATTCATCTATTACGGAATTAATTTCGAATTAATTCCAATTTTTAAATTTTGAATTAAATATCGTGTATTGGTCGGCTGTTACAGGAATAGAAAGTCTTATTTATTTATCAGATTAATGTCATGAGTAATTGCTATTTAATCTTCAACTCCTATATATTTCGTTGGTAGAAGCAGTAGATTTACACACTGAAAAACAACGAATCATTTCTCTCTTGAAACTCTGCTTCTACTCCTTTCTTTTATACTGTGTTCATCCCGTTGTTCTAGTTCACTGGGTTCATCAGTTTGGGTGCTCGAACTGTGAATCGTAACACGTTTTATCCTGGGAAATCTAGGCTACAACGCTCCTAACACTTTTGGGAGGTAGCAAATAAGGTTTTAAGGAAAGAGTGTTTCGCTCGACTCGTGTTAACCCTTTCCAGATTATCCCTTTCATTCTTGTGCTTGTAATTATCCCAAAAATATTATTTTCGTAGTAATATTTTCTAACACTTCGTATGGGAAAAGGTGCAGGAAGGGCTTATATCTACTAGCTGCATTCTAAGCGATGAACAACTTGAAGACTTGTCCACAAAGGGGCTTGGAAGAAATCAAGTGGAGTATATTTGTAACAAGTTGGCATGATTGATATTTATGCCGAGTGTTAGAGTAGGTTGAGAGGATTACTCTCTACCTTAGGTTTTTGAATTCAAAATATGTGGTCCTAGTCTATTCATAATGTATATAATTCATAATGTATATAAATACAACTTCTATGTACAGTTTTGTAAGTGTCCAGAAATACAAAACATATCCACACTCATTGTAGGGTTTTTCGTCTAACATGGTATTTGAGTGGAGTGAGGGGGAGTAACCCTTCAGGCTTTGGTCGAATAAGGGAAGCAATGCCGCCAGTAAAATTTCATTGTTGTTAGAGTTCACATGCACCACCGCACTCCGACAGTTCCATCACCACGTGCCGACGCGTGTGAGTGTCTACAGCGTCTTCTCATGTATGGTATGTATGACGAGGGTCAGAATGTATGACATATGACTGTGGACGCCTTGTTGGCACTAGGTGTTGTAGATGATATGAACAATGTCGACAGTACAAAGGGAATCAACAAATATTATGAGGTGTATGGAAAGGGAAAAAAAAAGGGAAAATAGCACTGTGTCGTGTTATGGAGAACACTCCCTTAAAAGCAATTTCCGACCACTCGCGGTTGCTTCCGACCGGTAACACAGTATTTAATAATGCTCAGACGAAGGCAAATCGCTAGAAAGTTGATTGGGTGTTTCCAGTGTAATCCAACAATGTTTATATAGTGTAGAACTCAACTAACCACTCCTTGCATGGCCACATAAAATACGCAAAAGAAGCAGCGCAAAAGGAGGATCATGGGTTGAATGATCCCATGATGTATTTGCGGAGAAGGAATATCTTTATTTGTAAATAAATGAAGAAGCTGGTGCTGGTTATAAAAATATAGGGAAGTCCTTTTCTATTAAATGTTTATTTTTATCCAACAATCCCCCACACATTTATAGAAAAGGATTACAAGGATAACGTCTGAGCAGTACACAAAGTTGATCTTAATGCTAGTGATTTGAAACCTTGAACTGACACGTAGTGACATCGAGTAATTTTCTTCCCGAGAGTGAAACAAGTCTTGAACTCGTCGGTTGGATAAATTTTGAACTCAAATGCACGCATCAACTTTTTCTTTAATACATGCAGGTCAAAGCTTTGACCTTTGAATCTCGCTCTGTCAAGTCTACATCAACATAGACCGCCCTTTTAGAGCTACAGAGTTACTAAGGCTAATTTAATATCACATCACTTATGTGAGTCTTTCCATGACCTCGATTGACCTATGAATTGGTACATGTCATGGATTCCTCACCTCACCGATTTCAAGCCCATCTCCCTTGACGTCTCAAGGATGGCTTTTCGATTTAGCCCTTTCGTGAGAGGATCTGCAATATTTCTCTCAGATTTCACATATTCCATCGTTATTACTCCGGTCATAACCAACTGTCGTACAGACTCATGTCTGACTCTTATGTGCCTTCTCTTTCCATTATAGGCACTATTCTTTGCGACACAAATAGCAGTTTGTGAGTCACAATGCAACGGCACAGAAGGTGTTGGACACCCCCACAACGGTATATCTGCCAATAAGTTTCTCAGCCACTCAGCTTCTTGGCTTGCTAGATCAAGGGCTATGAACTCTGCTTCCATAGTTGATCTAGCTATACATGACTGTTTAGTGGAGCTAGCATCATCACCCTCATTGACCCAGTTCGCATCACAGAATCCTTCCAACACTGCTGGAAATCCTGCATAGTCAAGACCCCAGTCTAAAGTGCCTCTGAGGTATCGAAGCACTCGGTTCAGTGCATTCCAATGTGCACTACCTGGGTTGTGAGTATAGCGACTGAGTCTGTTTACTGCAAAAGCAATATCAGGCCTAGTGTAATTCATTAGAAACATTAAGCTTCCAATTATTTTGGCATATTCTTCTTGAGATATACCTTCCTCCATATTCTTAAATAATTTAATGCTCGGATCATACGGGATTTTAGCCGGGGTTACATCATAACTATTAAACTTCTTTAATAGTTTCTCTGTATAATGGCTTTGGGCCAGATGATAACCCTTGACAATTTTTGTAACTTTTACCCCAAGAATGACGTCGGCTTCTCCGAGATCCTTCATATCAAACTTGGTACATAAAGTCCTTTTAGTTTCATTGATTGTGTCAATGTTTGGACTAAATATCAACATATCATCTACATAGAGACATATAATTACGATTGTAGACTCAATTTCTTTCGAATATAAGCAAGCATCTGACCGGTTAACAGTGTAACCTAGGTCTAACAAAGTATTATGGAACTTTTCATACCACTGTTTAGGAGCTTGCTTCAAGCCATACAAAGACTTTTTGAGTCTACATACCTTTTCTTCTTGACCAAGTTCGGCACATCCAGGAGGTTGTTCCATGTAGATTTCTTCTTCCAAATCACCATTGAGAAATGCTGTTTTGATGTCCATCTGGTGGACTAACAACCTGTGCAAAGAAGCTAAGGCGTCCATCTGGTGGACTAACAACCTGTGCAAAGAAGCTAAGGCAAACAGAATACGAATGGTTGAGATTTTTGTTGAAGCTAAGGCAAACAGAATACGAATGGTTGAGATTTTTGTTACTGGTGAATAGGTATCAAAGTAATCTTCACCAAATTTTGTTACTGGTGAATAGGTATCAAAGTAATCTTCACCAAATCTCTGAGTGTATCCTTTAGCTACAAGCCTAGCTTTAAATCTTTCAATAGACCCATATGGTCTTAATTTCCTTTTGAAGATCCATTTGCAACCAACTGGTTTACATCCTTTTGGAAGATTTACCAACTCCCAAGTGAGATTTGATTTAATCGAGTCTAACTCACTTTTGATGGCTTCTTTCCACAAAGTGCAATCAACAGATCGCATAGCATCGTCAAAGGTTTTCGGCTCTTCTTCTAAGACCAATTGACAAACGAAATGATCGCATATTTCATTTATATCTTGCAGTTCAGTTATAAAAGTTATAAAATCAGAGCCAAACCTTTTCTCAGTTCTAGGCCTTTTACTTCTTCTAGGTTCACAGGAATCATCTGAAACACTAGTCAAAGGAAGTTGTGCATGCCCACGTAATGGGTAACCACTTGCAGACAAGTTGTGAGCATTTTTTAAAGGGAATATGTGTTCGAAGAAAATGGCATCTCTAGACTCACATATTGAGCGATTCTCCAAACACATAAACCTATAAGCAGCACTATTTTCAGCATAGCCCACAAAAACGGCATCTAAGGTTTTAGACCCTAAATTGGGTCTTTTAAAGGACGGAAGTCCCACCTTTGCCAGGAACCCCCACACTTTAAAGTAATTGAGGCTGGGGGCATGCCCTTTCCACAACTCATAGGGGGTTTTTTCAAACCCTTTATGAGGTACTCTATTTAGAATGTGATTTGCTGTTAACACAGCTTCCCCCCACAGGGAGTTCGGAGCACCTGCACTGATTAGCATGGCATTAATCATTTCCTTTAAAGTTCTATTTTTCCTTTCAGCTATGCCATTTTGTTGAGGGGTATAAGGAGCGGTTACTTCGTGAATGATACCAGAATTTTCACACAAGTTTTTCAGAAACTTTGTTTCATATTCTCCTCCCCTATCAGAACGAAGCCTTTTGATCTTTTTGTCTAACTGATTCTCTACTTCAGATTTAAAAACCAAGAATTTTTGTTCAGCTTCGTCTTTTGTTCTCAACAAGTAAATTTTTGTAAAGCGAGAAAAATCATCAATAAAGGTGATATAATAACGCTTTCCACCTCTACTTTCAGTACTCTTAAAATTAGCTAAATCAGAATGAATCAATTCTAGAGCTGTTGTAGAACGAGTATTTACAGCAGAGAATGATTTTCTAGCGAACTTAGCTTCAGCACATATTTCACATTGAGAGTATGAATCNGAAACAGTAATATAAGCAGAAGAAGCATTATTATTATTTGGACCATGCCAGTTTGGAACAACATCATAAATAGGTTCAGGTCTAACTACAGTTACATCCAGCACAAAAAGTCCACCACGTAAATATCCCTTCCCTAGATATTTTTCCCCTCGAGTCATGACCAGACGGTTAGACTCAAAAACTAATTTAATCCCGACCTTATTCAACAAGGCCCCAGAAATTAAATTTCTACGGAGAGTGGGAACATATAACACATTTTGTAACAGTAATTTTTTCTCAGAATGTAACTTAAGTTCTACTGTTCCTTTTCCCCTTACCTCGGAAACACTCAAGTTCCCCATGAAGACTTGTTCCCCTTCAGCTGACACGAATTCTTTGAACATTTCTCTATTTGCGCAGAAGTGACGGGAAGCTCCCGTGTCTACCACCCATTCTTCTAGATCTCCAACTATGTTGGCTTCGGTGATCATAGCTGCAATTACTTCTGAGTCTTCTGCATTTTCAAGAAGATTGGCTTGGTTCCTAGGTTCTTCATTGCTTGCCTTATGGGAGTTTTGATTAACAATCCCTTTGCGAAAATAGCATTGTGCTGCCCGATGTCCTGACTTCCCACAGACGAAACATCCACCACTTTTGCCTTTTTTCTGGATTTTGTCATTTTTGAAGCGATTATCATTATTGTTGGGCTTGCCGTTTCTTTTATTATTCTTGTTTTGGCCTCCAGTCTTCGCCCTGTTATTACTGAAACTTGATTCTACAATGTTAGCTTTAAAGTTTCCAGGATATGTAACAGACCTGTTTTGACGAATTGAGGCTTCAATGTTGATGGATTTCACCAACTCTTCCAATGTAACCTCCTTTGAATTATGCTTCATTTTATCTTGGAAATTTACCCAGGATTCAGGCAATTTCTCTATTAGCGCAGATAAAAATATGTCATTTACCTGGGTTCCTTCAGCAAGCATATTTGTTGTCAAATTTTCGTATTCATGCACCTGTTCCAGTATGGGCTTTGTGTCTGTCATTTTGAAGTTCAACCAACGAGCAACAACATACTTTTTCCGGCCAGCATCATCACTCCCGTACTTCTTCTGTAGTCCATCCCAGATGGTTTTCGCATACTTGTGCTTAGAATAAATGTCAAATACAGAATCTACCATGTTCTGAAGCAAGGTGGCACGCACGTATTTATTGTCTTTGTCATATTTGGCACAGGCTTCTTCACTGATTGTAGGTGACTTTGTTGGAGGTGCCTTGGGATCACCACTGGTCTCCAAGATTGTCACCTAAGAGTCTTGCGCAGGAGTTGATGAAGCTGGCTGGTCTTTAGTTGGTGAAGTTTGAACAAGGTATATAGCAGTGTCATGAAGTAAGACATAATCCATTTCGGCTTGTTCAAAATGCATGAGAATTTTGGCAGACCATCTGCGGAAGTTCAAGCCGTTGAGTGGCTCCAATTTCGCGAGATCAACAGCAGGTTTGGCGATGAATGCAGACATTGTTTTGGAATTGCTTTTAATTGTTGTAGATGAACAATGTCGACAGTACAAAGGGAATCAACAAATATTATGAGGTGTATGGAAAGGGAAAAAAAAGGGAAAATAGCACTGTGTCGTGTTATGGAGAACACTCCCTTAAAAGCAATTTTCGACCACTCGCGGTTGCTTCCGACCGGTAACACAGTATTTAATAATGCTCAGACGAAGGCAAATCGCTAGAAAGTTGATTGGGTGTTTCCAGTGTAATCCAACAATGTTTATATAGTGTAGAACTCAACTAACCACTCCTTGCATAGCCACATAAAATACGCAAAAGAAGCAGCGCAAAAGGAGGATCATGGGTTGAATGATCCCATGATGTATTTGCGGAGAAGGAATATCTTTATTTGTGAATAAATGAAGAAGCTGGTGCTGGTTATAAAAATATAGGGAAGTCCTTTTCTATTAAATGTTTATTTTTATCCAACAAGGGGGCGCCATGCGACTATTGCATTACTTGTTGATATGATTGGATCATTATCTAATTCCACATATGAAGTATCTCACCATATTTTGCTACATTTGGTAGTCGACTGGATCCGAATAAAATGCTTGCTAGGGGGTCATTGTGGCTTAGCCTTAGTTGGAATTTGCATTAGAGGGCTGGTCTTAGTGTGGGCAGGAAGGTAGTGCACGTGATCGGGATTTGCATTAGAGAGAGTTGTTGCAATATTGGGTTGATCATTAGACCACTGGGTTGATCAAGTTAGTCTCTTATTCCTCAAATGCAACAGCACATATCATTGGCATTGGGTGCATGCTCATTGTCGCTAGCATCTCTCTATGCGTCAACTTCTTGGTCCTTTGGCTATGGTATGACTTGCAATCTTGTTGTCTTACTCAATTTTTGGCAAGGTTTTTTTTGGTGTAAAATTGAGGTTTGAAAATTTAGTTCCACACATGACAACGCCAATGATTGCGTAAATAATCTAAGGACTACATGCTACGTATGTGTAGAAAGAACAGTATAGAAAATATAGTAAATGAAAATGGTTTTATAGATGAGAGGGCATTAGTACATTGTAATGTTATAATTAATCCAAGTTAGAAGCCTCTGCGGGGGTTGAGAAGTATACTAAGGTATGTGATCCAAAAGTCTTTTTTACAATGTTGGAGTCTTACTTTTCTAATCCTAACAGGGCGTTTGGTTGGAGGGAAGGAATTAGGTGGGAAAGAAATTGCAATTTCATGGAAAAAGAATAATGTGGGAATAAAGTGAGAGTTTAAATTTCGTTTGGTTAGATGGAATAAAATTAATAGGAATTTCAATTCCAATATTTGATATACATGAAAATTGAAAGGGAATAAGTAGTATAAAGTCCAAAATGTCATTGTTATTAATATTAATATTAATATTAATATTATTATTAAATGGCAAGTACACAAAAAAAAAATATATTAAATTCAAATACCACCCATCTATTGTATCTCTTAAACTAGACATATTGTAATGAATTTTCATGCAAATATTTCATCAAATGTTAAGTTTCGTAACGTCACATCCAAAAAAACATAAAAACAAAAGTGCACAACCTAATTAAATATAATAAAATGTTAAAGCTTTCAAAAAGTTTACATCCAAAAACAATTATAATAGACATATTGTAATTAATTTTCATGCAAAGAGAATGTTAGACATCAATTTTAGTTTCAAAAAGAGAGGGGTAATTTAGTTGTCTTCGCAATTAGGTGGGAATTAAGTGGGAATGAAAATTAAAATTCCCTCCAACCAAACGCCCTATAAAAGAAGCACATGTTGAGATCTCGCTGACATTACGCACATAGAGACCAGCTAATGACACATCAAGTTGGTCATAAAATAAAATAAAAAAATGAAATACATATATAAAAAAACATGTTGAGATCTCGCTGACATGACCCACATAGAGACCAGCTAATGACACATCATGTTGGTCATAAAAAATAAAAAATAAATAAAAAATAAATAAATAAATACCTAGAGAGGTTGGGATCCCAATGACCCACAAGGTCGAGAAGAACACAAGAGGTTTGAATCGGGTTTACACAATTACACGTATGCCTCACGCACTGTATATCTCCATTAACGATAGTGTCACAATAATCAAGGATTACCTAACCCCTCACTGTGCAATTGACAACATTGCAAATTTAATTGATGATATGAAGTTAGGCACCAACTAACCTCTCAGTGTGCAATTGACAACATTGCAGTCATCAACGGTCACGCTGAGCAGCTCCTGCTGTTGAGTTACAGTCAATATATCTTTATCACTGCTGATGTCATACAAAATGAAAATAAATAAAAAAAATAAAAATAAAAAGATTGGTATCAATTTCTTCACGCACCAATGGGATATGTTTCTTCTAACCTCTCAATCTACAATTTCAAAGACGATGGACGACGTTTGATTTGCTTTGCTCGTATTAAACAATGGTTGCCAATTTTCTGTTTGGGTATAATTAGAATAGATATTATGTGTTGCGACAGGTTTTGAGAAATTAGGAAGAGATGGGTGAATCGGCGGAGAGCGTGGTTACGACGGAGTCAGAAGAGATGGTGGAAGAGAATGGGGAAGGGGCAAGCGCGTCGACATTTCTTCCGGAGCTGAACCTTATCCTGATTGTATGTTTTCTTTCGTTATCCAGCGACGAAATCAATTCCTTGGAGACGAAGATGGTGGACAACGTTGTTAGAGATGATCATCGTCCTACAGACCACGCGGTGGTTGCTGATCTTCATATGAAAAGGCGACGAGTAAACGAATTCAAGGCACTCGGTTCGAGACCGATCAAGTTTCAAACCAAGATCAAAGATTGCAGGTACTCCCTTCAATTTTAATTTCCCTAATATTCCTTCATTTTATTAATTAAAAAAAAAATCTTTTAAGGATCTTACATTCTTACTACACAGTCTTGCATTTACCGCCAACAAACAATCACTTTTTTATATGATAATTACATGTTTAAGTAGTTATTGAATATTTGTAATGTAACATTTTGCTAACTGTTTGTGAATGAGAATTATAAGGGCGATTACATTTGTTAACCCTTTATATACCCTTCCATCAAAGCTAGGATTATAGTTGAATAGATGAAACAAAAAACAATAAGGGTGTGTTTGGTTCGAGGAATCGGAATCAATATGGGTATCAAATACTTGGTAAGGATAATGGGTTTTGGTGAAAGTATTTTGCATGTTTGGCAGTATGGTGGAATGTGAATGATTATTAATAGTTGGGGAAGAAAGGAGGAGGGTGTGGATTTTCCCATTAATGGGGTATTCCAAACCCATATAGTAGTATTCTAAAAACTTATTAACCAAACAATAACAATTACTTTAATATCCATACCTTATGCCTAAACCCATCAACCAAACACACTGTAAATATTGATCGGATACAACAATTTAAATATAAAATTCATGACACCTAGAGATACGGTCAAGCCTAAGGGGCTAGGGAGGATGTTGAAAAACAATTGTTACAACATGACAGGGCTCACTCTATATTGTGGATTCTAGTTCAAAATAACATTTAGATTATGTGCAATATAATATGCATCTTCCGTTAATAAATTATGTACTTGTTTTAATTAACATATTAAGTATCTATCGTTAACATAGTGTGTAGCTGTAGTTAATAAATTATGTACTTGCAGTTAATATATTATGTATTTTCAATTTATTTATAAGTACATAATTTATTAACTAAAAGGTATATAATATTTTAACTGCAGTTATATAATCTTAATATCATTTTGAATAAAAGCAATGTAAGATGGACTCTAATCCATAGTATATTTGCCTTCAAAAAGAGGGATTAAAGGATAGAGAGATAGGGTCAAAGTTGAATATAGGTTCAATAGATCAACTAAGAAAATATGCTTTCTTTGAGAGCTATAGATTAATATGATAATTTATCTAAGATGATCAATAATTAGAAAATAAGGGGAAAAAAGAGGAATACCAATTTCATAAATATTACAAACTTTCAATACTTATGAAATTGACTTGCTCTTTTTTTTCTCTTTTATTTTTTCACATCTAACCATTAAATATGCTAGATCGATAACTAACATTTGTCCACACTTCTAATGAGAAGCCTTGTATATCTGTGTGTGTGTGTGTGTGTGTGTGTGTACGCTCGCACGCTAATATTCAAGTGCATCCACATGTTCCCATGAGACCATTCATAAATGCACATAAGCTACTATACGAGTGCACACATGGTAGCTTATGTGCATTCATATTGGGCGAATTGCACACAATCGTAGTATGCATGCATTCGTGTAGTAACATGTATGCATTTATAAAGGTCTCACAGGAAGAAGTGGTCTCATTTGATTATTACTATATATATATATATATACACACGCACAAGGGATTAGGTGTGAAGCTTCTTCTAGGTGAAACGTGCGGATTAATCACAACATTTGATCTTGCCAAAATCAACAGCCCAGAATGAAGAACAATTAAAAAAAAACGTGATGGCATTAAGGTCTTTTTGCGTAAGGTCACAACTTAAAGTGTGTAATTTTATAGCTTAAGGTGCATATGTTTTAAAGCTTAAAGTGCGTCACTTTTTTGTTTAAGGCTTTGTTTAGCCGAGCTTATTTAGGAGTTCATAACTTATTTAAAGCTACTAATAAGCTATAAGCTGTATTTGGTAATGTTTCCAAAATAAGCTTGTAGCTTCCTAACTTTTTTTCATCTTTATATTTATTATTTTAAATAAATGACATCTTTTACCCCCCCCCCCCCCNTTTCTCTTCTCCTATATTTTTATTCAAGTAGTAATATCTCCATCAACGAAAATTTAAGTGAGACTTCTATTGAGGTGAAGGAGATTCACAACAATATTGTTACTTCATTATTAGATGCTAGATCATGATTATGCTAATAGTTTCATTTTAAAATGTTAATTTTTAATATGTGAACAAATCTATTTAAATTTAAAACTATTTAGATTTTATGAAGATGTCATTTTTAGTCTTTATACATTTATCACCTTATCAAAAAGCTAATTTTACCAAACACGTACTTTTAAGCATAATCAGCTAGCATCTCTTCAGTTTTCAGCTTCTAGCTTATAGCTTTTCAACTTTCAGCTACATTTTCAGCTAGGTTTGCCAAACATAGCCTAACTCTTAAGGTGCGTAAATTTATAGTTTAAACTGCATAAGTTTATAGCTTAAGATGTGTATGTTTAAAATTTAAAGTGCGTAAGTTTATAGCTTAAGGTACGTAAGTTTATAGCTTAAGGTGCGTCACTTTCTAGTTTAAGGTGCATCAATTTAACTCTTAAGATGTACATGTTTAAAGCTTAACTTGTGTCAGTTTGAGACACTTGATCATTTGCATCCATGTTGTCAGGAAGCGCGTATTTAAAAAAATTTAAAAAAAAAAAAAAAAAAAAAACTTCAATTTGAGCCGTTGATCTAGATTAGATCAACAGCTCATATCTCACCCCATTTTTCATCTGGGAGAAGCTTAGCACGTAAACCATCCCCATATATATATATATATATATATATATATATATATATATATATATATATATATATATAGTCATGATCAGGTGTGGTCGTGCTCTCTCGTGCGGCCGTGCGATTTACACCACTCAATGTTACGAAATACACTACTCAATGTTAAGAAACACACCACACAAATATGCATTGTGGTGTGTTTCTTAACAGTGTGGTGTGTTTCATTGTGGTGTGTTTCTTAACATTGAGTGGTGTATTTCGTAACATTGAGTGGTGTGTGACCGCACGGGAGAGCACGACCGCACATGAAATTATTTATATATATATATATATATATGGTTCAAATGCCAGTGGGTGGCTCCTGTGCAGTTAAATGAGAGCCATTGATTTTGCCTAAATAAATGTTCAGGATCAACAATGATTAAAAAAAATGTGGTGGCAATTTGGTCTTTTTGCATCTAGGTCAAATTTAAGGTGCATGATTTTTCTTCTTAAGTTGCGTGGTTTTCCATCTTAAGGTGCGCGATTTTTGAGCTTAAGGTGCGTGGTTTTGAGCTTAAGGTGCATTAGTTGTTATAACTTAAGTGTGTCGGTCTAAAGTTTTAGGTGCGTGATTTTCCTTCCTAAGATGCATGGTTTGTGTGCTTAAGGTGCGTCAATTGTTGAAACTTAAGGTGCGCCGGCCTAAGGCTTTAGGTGCGTGATTTTCCTTCTTTAGGTGCATGATTTTCCTTCTTAAAGTGCATGATTTCTGTGTTTAAGGTACGTCAGTTGTGAAACTTAAGATGTGTGGTTTTCCTTCTTAAGGTGCTTTGTTTGTGTGCTTAAGGTGCGTGTTTTGTGTACTTAAGGTGTGTCATTTTAATGCTTAAGGGTATGTGCATCATTTCTACACTTAAGGTGTGTCATTTGTGTGTTAACCGCGCTATCGCACGGGAACTTGTCTTCGCACAAGAACCTTTCCATATATATATATATATATATATATATATATATAGATTTTTATTCAAATGTGGCCGCGCCCTTACGTGCGGCCGTGCGGTTTACACCACTCAATGTTAAGAAATGGACCACTCAATGTTGCCGCGCCCTTCAAATGTGGCCGCGCCCTTACGTGCGGCCGTGCGGTTTACACCACTCAATGTTAAGAAATGCACCACTCAATGTTACGAAATGCACCACTCAATAACATTGAGTGGTGCATTTCGTAACATTGAGTGGTGCATTTCTTAACATTGAGTGGTGTAAATCGCACGGCCGCACGTAAGGGCGCGGCCACACCTGAACATGACCCTATATATATACACATACATACATATAAAAGGTTGTGATAAATAAGTGGTTAAAAATATTATGGAGTGAAAAATGTTATTTACATGAAAGTCTTTAAAAATCTTACTACACACCTTTACATTTACCTCACAGAGAGTCACTTACAATTGCATGTTTAAGTAGTTATTGCATATTTGTGATTGAATATTTTGTCGCATCTGTTTATGAATGACAATTATAGGTAGTTATAATTTTCTAACCCTTTATACCCTTCCGTGGTTCCACCAGGCTTGGATTATAGTTGAATGGATGAAATAAAAACAATCAACATTGATTTGATAAAACAATTTAAATATAAAATTGATGAGACCCAGATGTCAATCCCAATAAACTGGGAGGTACAAATTATTATGTGAGACCGTAAAAAACACATTTTTAATATATTAGAAGTACATTATTTGTTCATTGAATATACATTATACAATATAATGTGCATTTAGTATTTAAATAATGTATTTTTTCTGAATATAAGGTACATTTTTAATATACGAAAAGTACATAATTTGTGTATTGTACATTATTTGATAGTACTGTTGCAAAAATCGGTCGCCTAGACCACCTAGGCACCGCTTAAGCGCTAGGCGCCCCTACGCCGAAGCGAATTGCTCCTTAGGCGGCCAACTATAACTACCATATTAAATAATAATTTTAAATCTTTAATGTTATGAGTTCAAATCTTTGTTTATGTAAAAAAAATAAAAATAAAAGAAAAAAAAATCATTTTAAAATGAAGAGGTTCCTTCCAACTCATTGCACCTGACATGATTAAAAAGAAAAAAGAGTTCTATTACACAAGACATTCAAATCTTACTCTCTAAATTTTACTCCCTGATGTGACGGACACTGATAAACTACTTTTTTCATGTGGGTCTCAATACAAATGTCTATATCAAGATTTTGTGTGTGGAATAAAAGTGAAAAGTAAAAAATATGAGCACACAGTCTTTTCCTAAAATATTATTGGGGGAAATGTAAGCACAGTAGATTCCCCTTTGCACCTGACATGATTAAGTCACATGTTATAAATTTTTATAGTAATTAATTTTACAAGAATTAATTAGAGGAAAATGCTCTTTTCCCACCTGATTTTTCCCTCATGTTGTGGTTTTAATTCATTGGGTGCTAATGAACTGGTTGATCATACCACTAATTAAAAATTAAATGTAGCTACTAATCAAATGATGCCATTTTAGGGGAGGAAGTTTTTAAGGAAAATATATGAGGGGTTTATAGCATTGCTCTTAATTATATGAAGTGATATGAGATAGTACAAATTTAAATATAAATAGCATCATCTTTCAAAGAGTCTTATCATTCATATATGAGGATCAATGCTTATGTATATGGCTTCATTCACACGAGAATTATGTTTTGTTTTTTCAAGGCATTCCAGAAGAATGTGAGGAGGGGAAACATCGGATATTCCAGCAGTGACAGCAGTGATTGTTGCAGACGTTCTAATCGTTTTTTTTCCTATAGAATGTAAACGAAGATTCATTAAATCTTCTTTTTTTATTTTTACTTTTTAGTTGGACACAGGTTTGACTATTGATTCCTTATTTCCTGGTAGGGAAACAGGTCGTTTTTTTTTTTTAATGATTGATGTTTGTAAAAACTTTTATAACAAAACAATTGTATGCACGAGGTTATGACAAAAGAGTTACGTGTGCATGTAAGAAAGCTTTCTTATGCTCTCCCATTTACTCCATAAAACAAAAACAAAAACAAAAATAAAACAAAAGCAGTTCCTGTCATATTTAAGCTTCTTCAGTGAATTACTGTTTCAATTCCGAAAAAGAAAACAATGACAAGCAACTTCTAAACATCGCAGCAGAGAAAGAAGTCCACAAGGACAAGAATGGCAGCTTCTAAGAAAAATCCAAAAAGAAAAGAGAAAAAGCTTCTATGGCCTTGCTCTCAAGGCATCCAAAACAATTATTGTTACACTATTCCTCACGAGTACTTATTCATGACACCAACAAGCATGAGAGCCACAATACACACCTACGAAAACAAGAGTTGTAGATGGAGAACAAAGTTATGAACACGGTAGAACAGTTCCTAAATCATGAGTTGCAACAACACTAAGGCCATGTCATTGTTTCTCTCATCCTTGCCTGCAAAATTATTGTGTTGAATGAAGATACATTAGTGGCTTCTCTCTATCAGTCCGATATTTTGATCTCAACCCCCAATATCTCCTTAACTTGCTCGTATGTCACAAAAGCAATAGCTATGGATGGAACAACCTGAACAAGTACATCAAAGTTTAGCAAAGCTTCAAACTTGAAATGGTCATAATTTGAGGAAAAACTAAAAGATTTCTTCACTTCAACCTATCAGCTCCATATAATTCATTCAACTGGATTATATTTCCTAATTTAGGTACCTGCTAGGTTATAATTCACATATCCCAAGAGCAAATTAGCAAAATGCTGATAGGTAAATGCTTTACTTCGTTTTTTTTTTTTTACTTTGCCTATAAATGATAAAGAGATGAAAAAATCTGCCAATGCACTATACAGAAAGATCACAGTAATCAAATGAGACAAACCTTTACTGAATTGGGGACCAGACCCTTGTACAATGCTCTCACACCCTCATGCCGAACAGTTTTCCTAAAAGCATCTATCATGCCAGTATATTCAAGGGCAGCCCTGCCCTTTCCTTCACCGGTTACAATAGATGCAGCATCTTTCCAACCCACCATTTGCATTCTTCTGCGAATAACATCAAGAGGGTAAGCAACAGTTTGACCAATAGTCCCTGCAGCAGCCCCACATGCCAGCCTTGTAACAACACCAAGCTCAGAATCTTCAACCAGTCCAAGAGGGTTAGATTTCAACAGCCAATCTTTCAAAGATTCATAGACAGCAAAGTTCAGACCCACATATGGAATCTGCAGACACCAAACCAAACTTTTTCATTGTACAACCACCATGACCAGTTGGAAGTACAGAGTAGAAATCAAACACGAAAAGCATTTTATCATATGCAGAACAGAGTTAGGACTTACAACTCCTATGACAGATGGAAGCCAACCCTTGTATAAAGCCCGTGGACCTTCCTCGCGGAGCACAGTTGACAAAGCATGAAGCATTCCCCTGTACTGATAAGGAGACTTATCTGTCTGCGAAGCAGAACACAACATTGGTCACATGCAACAACAAAAAACATTGCAGAGAGATGCCCCATCTAGTACTACTTCGTAATATACAAATTTGATGATTTTTCAGAATAGCTGAGACCATTACTTGGACAGTTAGCCTGCCACGGACCATGTCCATTGGGTAGGTTGCAGACATGGCAATTATTCCAGCACAAGCTCCAGCTCCAAGACGCAATAAAGGAGTGAGCTGAGCATCCTCTGCAAATGAACAAGATCAAAGTCTAAAAATATTTCCCAAATTTCAAAAACTTGATAAAGGTACTGACATCTAACAATTATATCAGAAAGATCCCATTAGCTTAACGAATTAATAATACTCACGAAGAAGCTCATCAAAACACCAGTGTATGCAGTAACTTCTAGTCTAGAGAACAAAGAGTACTTGCTTAAATAAAAAATCAGGTTCCAAAATGGAAATGAGTTCACATATATTGGGATGGAGAGAAAGCTTATCACCTCATAAATTAAAATATAGGTAGGACCTCGCGAACTAGAAAAATTAGCAACTAGATTAGTAAAAAAAATTATCTTCTTGAGGAATAACTAACAAAAACAATTTGTCTGAAGTAAAAAGAAAAAGAGAAAGAATGGTGGGCATTACCCGGTGATGGCCCCTCAATCTGGGGCGTTGGAAGGGCTGAAAAGGGTACAGGCCTAAACTCCGGCTTAATGTGCACGAAGTGGCTGTCCGCAACTCAAACCCACATCCCCACGCTTGACAGATTGAGCTTTTACCATCCACCGAGCAATGGCCCCTTGCTAGACAAAACAGCAGAGGACATGATGAGAAGAAACAACACAGATAATTTACGTAATCACAAACATCTCTAACAAATACTAGCATCAAGTGCCAAGACTAAAGTAGCTCAAAAATATCTACAAACTAGACATGGAGAAATTAAGAGAGGAAAGAGATCAAGAACGTTATTTGAAGAATAGGAACCAACAAGTACCAGTGTAAATGGAGAACTTTGAGTCTCATACCTATTCAAAATCTACTTTTTTCGTTCCCATAGTTAAAAAGTTACATGTAGTACATCATCAAATATTGTTAAAACAAAGATTTACATATGAAAGCACAACACGTGAAGAACAATAGACACGTGTCTTCAGTGGCAAAAATGCAAGAAATCTTATATTGATTTGTAGAATTAAAATGATTTCCTGCCATGACAAGCCTAAACATGAAAGGAAGCACATACCATTTCCTGTTTGTTCCCTATATAGCCATAAGATGCCCCTGTTTCAATATCAATGAAAGGAATGAGATATCATATAACACAATGCTTTAATGGTAATGGTAACATGGGATGAGAAGTGATTTATGAATAAACTAATTTAATATCCTGAACTAAAACCTACAGAGTTACTGTACCAAAATTAAAACTAACTAGTGAACATTGCGTTACTCAGGGAAGTTGCAGAAATCAGATTTTGTAAGGTAAAATTGAACAAGCATGAGCAAACATAGTAATCCTAAACAGGCACATCTTTGGACAGGATTATACTTGGAGGCCTGCTCATAGCTGAAGAACTTGACAGCTGAGTTTGGGATGATGCGTGCACAGTTGGTCCCATTACCCTTAAATAATCCTCTGAAGCCCTCAGTTCTCCAGATATATTTTAGGCCTTGAATTGTGCCATTGTATTTTATATTATGAGGATTCTGAACCTGCACATTTACCACAGCCTCATAAAATTAGAAAATGAAAAAGTAAGGTGAATTTTAGACTACACAGACACTAATAGAAGAAAGTCTTTTCACTATACAGAGGCAAAATTTTCTGAAAAGAAACAATATTTGAATAAGAAGACATTAAATTTACCTGTAGCAATATTTTTAAACGTTCCAGAGGAGCAACAGCTGTCCGTGACCTGCAAGTGGCACACTTAAGCACGATAGAAAACCAAACTGATAATAACGAAAATGCTGCAACTTTTTAGCGCGCAATGAATACAAGATTGAATACTACAGCCATTTTAATCCTGATGAATGAACGAATGAATACATTAAGATTAAATACTACGCTCAAGGCAATAGCAAAAACATACGGTATTGTTTTGTCTTGCAGCGATATTAATTCCATATGTCATTTCTTTTTCTCATTGCGAGAGCAAGCTTTCAATTAGATTCAATAAACACGCATCCATGTATGGAAATAGAGAGATATATGTGTAGTTGAACTCACACGCCACCAGCAACACCTCCAGCGACGAGAGACTTGCAGATACTTAAGACGGCGTGGCTAGTTGGCTTAATTTCCTCCCTAGCGAGCTTCGCCTCTTCGGCGAGGTTTACAATCTTCTCCACCGCCGATTCGCCAGCCTTCACGTCCTCCGAAGCCATAAAAGACAAAGGGAAAAAAAAGACGATCTCGCCAACAAAAGATCGAATTATCCGGAGAACTTAAATACCAGAATTAAGCCAAACAGACCACACTACGATCTCGAGTCTCGACTCCTCGATACGATCGATCGACGACTCGGCAACTTATCCAAGCACTTGCATTTTTTTCTCCAAGCGTTCCACGCTCTATCTCTCTAGGCGGCGGCTGGCGGTGGTCGGTGACGGCGGCGGGGAGACAGAGAGAGAAGCAGATCAGCACCAGAATACGGTAGAGAAAGTAAGAGTGCGAATGTGCGTTTTTATGTGGCGGCGTATTTTAGGTTTAAGCGTAGCGTCGCCCACCTGATCCAAATCATTAAATTAATGCTAAATCGAAATGGAGTACAGTACGTGAAAAGGAAATTAGATTCTAAAAAATTTACAGGAAATTTAGGGATTTGAGTGGGGGATAAAGGAGTGGCCGTCTGTTGAGTGTTGTTGAACGCGTTATGTCCTTACAGGTGTGCGGGGGTAGTTGTGATTCGGAGGGTGTTGGACCACCATAGATGCGTGGTCTCTTCCAATGACTTTGAGGTGCTCACACGTCCACAAATTTATTTTGGAGAAAATTTGTAATTTTTCACTTTTAGGTCGGTTTGGGAAGCAAAAATATTAGGAAAATGAATTTTGGAAAATGTTTTCTGAAAATAAATTATTTTTAAAAAATATTTTTTTTTCTTTGTGTTTGGGTGGACAACAGAAAACTGTCTTTTGTGTGTTTGGTTTCCAGAAAATGAACAAACAAATGATTTAGAAAACACAAAAAAAAAAAAAAATAGAGGTCACACATTACTGTAGGCGTTTATCTTATTTAGTAAAATAAAAGTATGATCATTATATGTAACTAGTATGCCACCCGTACGATGCACGGTATAAATATTTGATATATTAAAATAATTCTATGTTATTAAAAACTATTAATATTATTAAATCTCATATATAATAAGAAAATATGATGTTTATTCATTTATAAAATTTTATTATTTAAAAATTATGTTGATTTGATATGATAAAATTATGAACATAAATATTTGTAATTAATATAAATTGATATTTAAGGTGGTTAATTACTAAAAATAATAAACTATATTAAAAGAATTGAATACAAAATATTTAAAATTTCACTCGTGCGATACACAGTATTAATTCGATCAATTATATAAGAATGTACTCCAAGAGTATTAAGCAATAGTATACAATATTAACTAAATGATATGAATATGTGACTGCATGTAAATTCATTTTTTTCTGACAAATAATAAATTAAGTATAAAACATGTACAAAAAGCTACATAATTACACTTATATATTGTGGATTTGTGATGCACAAATAGAACATATTAAAAAATTCATGTAATATTATGGTAATTTCATAATTTTAATACGAAAAATTAATAATAAATTCAAACTATTCTAACATAATACGAAGAATTAAATTCTATTATAAATTTAAAATTTAAAATTTTAAAATTTGTTCAAAAAACAATTTTTGAGTACTATTGACTCTAACAATGTGTAGTATTTGTTTAATATACTTTTAGAAATTGTTTAAAATAAACACACATTATTACAAAATAATTATTTTCACAAATCTAAATTAGATGTAAAGTAATAATCTTTAGACAAAGTTTTTAAAGATAAAAAGACAATTTAAAAAAAAATTATAAATATTATATGTTAAGGCAAACTTATAAATTTTGAGTATGAAATAACGTGATAGAATATTTAGATACATCATATTGCAATAACACGCGCTATTATGATATTAAAACTCAAATCCAATGCAAACTATGACACAAACCTGAACTAGTTTCTAGCCCCAACTAACTCAAACCCAACAACTCATCTTATAAATGCTACAACTCACTCGTTTGAAACCCTGAATACCCATTCTTCATTTTTCCGCAACTCTACCTCCAGCTCATTCTTCAAAGATAACCTGACAAAGAATCGTACTTGAATCGTCTTTGGTTTCTTTATTTCCGCAGATATTGTGATTGTCTCAACCCCATTGGTGCACGCCTTTCTTCAAGTTCGTCATTGAAAAATATAAATTAACTATATGAGCTCTTAAATTTTGATAATTTAAAAAGAATATAATAATCTAATAAAATATATAAAAACTTAAATTAATAGTAAAAAATACAATTACACATATTAAAGAAGAATATAAATTGGGTCATACGATATATATAATGAGCCAACTGTCCAAAAGTTAATAAGGTGATCCCAACCCCCAAGCAAATAAAACCTGACCAAACATATTTATTCGTTCCAACCAACATATTTATTCGTTCCAACCAACATTTCTTTGTAAAATCATAGGTTACTATCACGATCTCTACTATATTTCCATAGTCATATTGTTGGTCTTGACTGCTATCATTTAGTCATAAAAAAATGTATTCAACAAAACACCTAATTAAACATCAATATAAATAATGAGTGTAATTGTGAAATTCAAAGAATTAGAAAAAGAAACATGCTCTAATTTTTCTGTACTACAGTGTTATTTAAGAAAAATAGTAGACATGTTTCACACATATGAACTAACTAATGCTTATATATCACTTGAGATTTTTATTCATACTGACTCTTTTTTGAAGTCTTTAACATTTTTTATGAATGTACTATAGAAGGTAGTCACATATGAAAAGCAAAGCACAAAATCATGAAATAATGACGGTAAGTCAATGCATTATAAGAGCATCCTTATCAATTGGGGTTTTTTCCACATATTTTTGTGAGCCCCAACATCCACCTCATCATCTACTATCTCACACAATCACAAAAACTCTTCTCCACACTAGTTTAAAGTTTTTCTCATTTTTTTGTGGAGCCACCATTTTCTATCCTATATTTTAATTAATTATTTATTTATTTGAATTATAAATTTATAATTATAAAAAATAATTAAAATAAGCATACCTACATTTAATTAAAATGATAATTGCAAACATTTAAATTAATTTTCGTTGTTGCTTTTTTTTAATCATTTTAGAATTTTAATTATAATTAAATCATTCAAAAATATTAAATTTGGTATTTTATAAAAAAAATTGAAACAAAAATAATAAAACAATAAAAAAAAACAAATTAAATGAAAAGAAAAAAGTAGAAGAAGTGGCGTGAAAAAAAAAAAAAAACAGAAATGAACCATAGCACTGATAGCAGAAATGAAAGCGAAAAAAAAAAAAAGGGAGAAGAAACTCATGGGCTGAGCTGTTCTTTGGCGGCCCATGCGATGTCCTTTTTTTCTTTCTTTCTCCTGCAAAATCCTTGATTTTGCAGGAGAAGAAACTCACAATAAACTTGGCTTCACATCAGCTTCATTCTTCAAGAGGCAATTAATACTTTGACATTATCTCCAAAAAACCATAGATATAGATGCTCTAAGAAGTTTAAAGCTACTACAACAGGTATTATTTCATGGTACCTCTATCCTCAACAGTGTGTTTTCTGTTGCCCCGAATAGTAGTTGACCCATTTGACTTGTTCATTCTTCTTTCCTCTGCTAACTATTAACTTTAAAAAGTTCCTCTTTGTTAAATGACTTCTATATATCCGCCTCTAAAGATACGCACTTTGACTATCAATGATTATTGCTTGGCAACAATGCTAGATGCCTAGATCTACGGGGAAAGTAAATTTGTTGTCGCATTGGGTATGGTGTAATTTGCAGCCTACTCCAATAGTTAATGACCAATATCTAACATACAAATATAGTGTTCATATTGATTGTTTGGGTGTTTTTTTAATAATAAAAGGCTAACAATCTAAATTTGTATGCAAATGATGATAAAGTACTGTGATGTCATTTTTTATTTATGTATTATGATAGTTATATTCTGGCCTAAATTATTATGGATCTTTAATTAAAACAAGAATAACGATAAAAACTTACTTGATTCCAGGAGATGTAATCTCTAACCTGAATAATCAAGAATGCTTCACCTCTCTGATCTGTATGCCTTAATCACCTTCTGATGATACGGAGAGCCTTAATCACCTCCTGATGATGGGTATTTTTAGATGTGATGAGAAACCCTCATTCAAGAGGAATGGGAAACCTCCTTTCAGGAATAGAAATAATCCCTAGAGTTTTAACCCTAATCACCTCCTGATGATACGGAGACTAGAAAGCCTATGATCCCTAGAGTTTTCCTGGGTATTTTTAGATGTGATGAGAAACCCTTATTCAAGAGGAATGGGTAACCTCCTTTCAGGACTAGAAATGATCCCTAGAGTTTTAACCCTTATAAACTTAAATTTTAACAGAATGAGAGGAAGGGAATTTCACCCAGTAATTCCGCCTTTATACATTACTAATCATCAACGTGAGTCCCTTATGGAATTACAACCTTTATTATATAAATCAATGTTAGGAAATAATTATTTCTAACAATACTGACTTTTTGTGTTCCCCTCAATATTCATCCTAATTTTTATTGTTCCAACGCAAAATTCATTGGGATTGTCATAATTTGAATTTTTTTTTCCAAATACTTATGGTGCACTACTATGCAAAATTCATTGGGATTGTCATAATTTGATAATTGTTTTTCCAAATATACATTATAAATAGGTAGCCTCAACATCAAATACTTATGGTGCACTGCTATAATAGACTGTATCATCAAATCAGAGAAAGTATTTTTAGTATTGTCTTTTTTCCCCTTAATATTCATCCTAATTTTTATTGTTCCAACGCAAAATTCATTGGGATTGTCATAATTTGATAATTTTTTTTTCCAAATCTACTATACTAATAAGAGCCAAAGAGAGTTAGGCCTAAAATGGGTAGAAAAAATGGCGGTCAAATTATTTAATCAAATGGATGGTTCAGATGAATTATTTAATCAAATAGATGGTTAAGATAATTCAGATTAATATTATTAATAGAGATTACCTAATTTAACCTTACTTTTATGATTATCCGTTAAGTTTTCCGTTAAATATTCTCTTCTCCGTTAATATTCCGTTAACTTTTAACTTACCCATTAATTTCTATAAGAAAGGTCTTATGTTCGAACCTCATCTCAATGAAATTTGACATAATTAAGTTTCTCACTCTATTTTACTCTTATTAAATTAAATAAATTAGTAGCTACAACAAAAAATGATACATATGTATTTCTTTAATTTAGAATTATGTCTACAATACCTTTATTTGAAAAAATTATTCATTATCAAAAAATTAAATTAAATAAGAGAAATAATTTTATTAGTTATATTGTCTTTATTTTCTCTCATGCAAAGATTCTTTACATTCAAATTTATCGATTGATATTCATTACATTGTCCATTATCTTATTTTTACAATATCTTGTAATTAAATATCAAAGTTATAGTACAAAATAAAGTTATATATTTATTTACCAAGTATTTTATTAATACTATGAAAAAAAATTTAAAATAATTTGAAGCTAATTATATTAACTACTTGGGGATTGGTTGACAAAGAGAGTATTCAAATAACCCAACAAATTGAAGCGGAATCACTCTATTTTACTCTTATTGAATTAAATAAGTTAGTAGTTACACCAAAAAATGATACATATGCATGTATTTCTTTAATACTATGAAAAAAAATAAAAAAGAATAGTTTGAAACCAATCATATTAACTACTTGGGGGATTTGTTACAATGAAAGTACTCAAACAACCCATTACCCAGCAAATTGAAGCGAGAAACTACATTTTAATATCTTTGGAATACATAATATTTTAAATTTTCAAATTTTTATTAATTTATTTAATCTTTTTTCTTAAACTAGGGATTTCTTTATCCACAATAACTCATTCAACAATAATGGTTGAACCAAATGAACCCCAAGCAAAACACCTAAAGGAAAGTCCATAGCTCCTATATCATAATCTCATTGCATGACGTTGTCATTTATGCTACCAACAATAACCGAATTGCAAATAACACACTACCAACAAAAAGAAAGAGAACAAATAGTAAAGATGTAGACAATGACAATGTTACTCAAAAGAGAATTAAGAACACATAGAAAAATTCAAATTAAAAGTAGTATTTATTTAGACTATCATTTTTAGACCAAATATTTAGACTATCGATTTTACAATGTTGCAAACATTTATTTTAGTAATAATTATAATGAATTTTCTATATTATCTTGGATTCATACACTTTGAGTTAGATATTTAAATAAAAAAATCCGACATTCAATTACCTATGTATAAACTTCTCCTATATAATCTTGTATTGATATACTTTCAAATATTTATTTAAATATAAACATTGGGCATTAACCCATTCGCGCAATGCACGTATAAAACTAGTATACATTATAAATAGGTAGTCTCAACATCAAATACTTATGGTGCACTGCTATAATAGATTGTATCATCAAATCATTGTATTCCATTTATTTAGATATAGAAGACATTTATATAACATATACCCACTTAGTTCTTATATAGAAGACATTAGAAGTGCATGTTGTTTCTGCTGTTAACTCTCTTAATTCTTTCTTTTAAAAAAAAAAAAATACTCTTCATTCTTTATTAGTTTGGGTGTTTAGTTGTCTTTCCTATCCATTTCCCAAGAGTGTCGTGTGATTCCATTTCTCCAAGAAGTTATTAAAAAAAAAAAACAAAAAAACAAAGCATTCTCCTAATCCTGACAGGTCACAGCTCTCTCTTCTCATCTTTTTTATTTTTTATTTATTTTTTATTTTTTTGACTTCCAAAAGTCATCTCCCAACACTCTAACAGAGAAAGGCGATGGCGAGGGCGGAGGCGAACAACGACGGCGGATAGTCTGGAATTAAAAATACTTAAAAATTTTTTAAAAAATGATGAATTTCAGGACAAATAACACCAATCTCCAATATTTTCAATGGCCACAATCTTGGCCAACACCCAGGCCCGATCCTATCATTTTATAGGCCCAGGGCGTAGCAACAAAAATGGGCCCTATATCAAATATCAAATTACTATATATTTTTATAACTAAAATTTAAATTAAATAAGAGAAAAAAATACTAATTTCAAATAACTTGAAATAAGATTCACAAGTTTTTAACAATTATACATACAAATGAAAATAATTCTAGATGCATTCTTAAATCCAAAATAATCAATAACCGCATCAATGCTTTCATAAATAAAGAATTATAGTTTATAAAAAATGAATAAATAATTTAAAATCAAATGAGCTTAGAATCACATTATTATTATAATAAATAATAAAGTAATCTATATAAATATCACTATAATTATAGAAAAGTAAAAAAAAAAATCACAAACTTACGAATTAAATTAAAAAAAATACAAATTGAAAATATAAATAAATTTCATAAGTTACAATTTTAATACTATATAATAATATCTCTAAATTTATCTACTAAAGAGTGGGAGGAAAAACTATATAGTAATACCCCCAAATTCATCTACTAAAGGGTTGTAGGAGGAAAAATTTATCTACTAAAGAGTTATAATAGGAGGAAATATTTAACGAATAGGAGGAAAAATGAAAAATTTATCTACTAAAGAGTTGTTAGATAAAGAGTGAGAGGAAAAACTGTCTAGTAATACCCCTAAATTCATCTATTAAAGGGAGGAAATATTTAACGAATAGGAGGAAAAATGAAAAATTTATCTACTAAAGAGTTGTAGACCTCTAGGAGGAAAAATTTAACAAATAGGTGTATATAAAATGACTTGATCCCTCAACCATCAACATACAAACCACAAGCCTACCAACTAAGCCACCATTGAACTTTGTAACCAAAATTTATAATAAATTATTACACTAAACATATGATACTATATAAAAGCTAATGAAATAAGGTGGTGGGCCCCTTCCAAACGTGGGCCCTGGGCAAGGGCACAGCCTGCCCTTACCCAGGGACAGGCCTGCCAACACCCAAAAGTTACTGACATATATGCTTACAATTTGAAATAATAATCAAATAGTAATGTGAGAAGGAATAGAGATGATTTAAAATTACATTCGTGTTGACAATTCTATTAATCTAAAAGTATACAGTCGTACACCTCAAGAGCATTGTACAATTGACTAATGGTGCGGATATTCAGTATTCCATTGTTTATCTAATCTGCTATTGTTGATGATGATGTTGTTGATGTACTAAGTGAAACCTTTGGTGTAGGATCCACATCTAACCTTATAATGAAATTTAAGATTTTTTTGAAATTATTTACAAAACTATAAATGTTTTTAAATAATCAAATTGGGAAAATGACACTTTTTCCCCCTATGTTATGTGCATATAGCACTTTTCCCCCCCGTGTTATTAAAGTGGTAGTTTTCTCCCCTCAGTTATTTTAAAAATGGTAGCTTTTCCCCCTGTAATGTTAAATTTACATTTTTACCCTTAAAGTAATTATTTCATTTATTTTTATTCTCCAACCAAGTATTACTAATATGTATGGAAGATCATGGTTCGATACGAACCTAATCGAACACTGTAGCAATTGAACTTAAATAGTATGGACGGTTACGGTTATGATTCATAACCGAAAAAATAAAATAAAATAATTGTTGAATTTAGACTATTTTTAAATAAGAAATAAAATTAATAAATAAATAAATAAGTTTTGATTGGCGGTTCAAAATTGAAATTGGAATTGAACCGTACCGATTTATCAAAATAAGTGTTTGATCATTTTCACTATATATGACTGTGGTTCAGTTCCAGTTCACGGTTCAACAATTATTTAATTTTATTTTTTTCAGTTCTGAATCGTAACCAGAACCGTGCATACTATTTCGGTATGATTGCTACAGTGTTTGGTTAGGTTCGAACCGAATCGTGATCATCCATACATATAAGTAATAATTTGTTGGAGAAGAAAAATAAATGAAATAATTATTTTTAAGGGTAAAAATGTTAATTTAACATTTTAGGGGAAAAAATAGCCACTTTAATAACACAGGAGGAAAAAGTGCTATATGCACATAATATAGGGGGAAAAAGTGTCATTTTCCCAATCAAATTTAGTAATAATTAATGTTTGAAATAAAAAAAAAATACATACAATAATTTGAAATCATGATTTGTTCACAGTTATTATGCATCACAAGCTTAGTAGCACCAAATGTATTAATATGTACAGTTTCTGTTTGTTTTGTACTATATAAACATAATACCATTACAAATTTAAAACAAACAAATCAAATCGGCCAACTATAACCTTATATTTTATATTAATATTTTGGAATATCCTTTTATTATTTGTTATTAAATATTTTGTGTAATACAGGAGCTCAATGAACATGCATAGTGACAAAAATTGCAATAGATATGTTGAAAATTGGTAATTGATTTTTTTTATTTAGTGTAAGGTTATTCATAGCACTTATAATTCATGCATAGAAATTAATATATGTTAGAGTAAAATACAATATCTACGAAACAAATTAAATGAAACATTTAACAGTAAATAACAATAAATAATACCTCCACATCTTCACAAATAGATTCTAAGGTTGTTGAGATATACGCTCCTCAATTGTTCTTAACCTTGTACAGTCGAATAAACCGTGCCCTTATTGCCCATGTAGTACTGTAGGTATTTATGACATTGAACAAAACAAAATTTGGGACCATGATGTGTAAATTTTTTTATTATGGCTAAAACAATAAGAGATAAAATGGTGGAGCCACAGTGAGTATTTCTTTGAATGAATGTCTTATATAGTAGTTACGTAATAGGTTAGATAGAAAGTAAAGAAATTAAGATTTATTAAAGGAAAGGACGGGAATGATGTGTAATAGTTTAGGGAATTAATAAAATAGATTACGAAAATTATGGTATTATATATATATATATATATATATATATATAATATTTTTGTCCAAATGGTTAATATTACAAAATATAGAAAGTAAATAAAGTAATTAAGGTAAATATCACCACCACCACCACCACCATTAAAGAAAGGACGGGAATGATGTGTAATAGTTTAGGGAATTAATAAAGTAGATTAGGAAAATTATGGTATTATATATATATATATATATATATATATATATATATATATATAATATCCCCAAACTACTACACATCTCCTTTCCTTTAATAATAATAATAATAATAATAATAATAATAGTTATTATTATTATTATTATTATTTTTATGATGATGTTATTACCTTAATTACTTTAATTTCTATATTTTTGTAATATCCTATCAACCATTTGTAAATCTATATAATATATATAGATAGATTTCTATTCAAATGTGATCGCGCCTTCCTGTGCGGCCGGTGCAGAATACACCACTATGTATAAAAATATATACCACTCAATGTTAGAAAATGCACCACAATGAAAATGCACCACAATGAAAATACACACAAAAAAAACACACACGACACACCCATAATAATGCACCATAACTCCCCTGCCCCTAGTGGTGCATTTCCTAACATTGTGTGGTGTATATTGCATACCTAGTGGTGTATTTTTGGTGATGCGTACCTAACGGTGCATATTTGTGTGTTTCATTTTCTAACATTGAGTGATGTATATATGTATACATAATGGTGCAGCCGCACTGACTGCACGTTAAGACGCGGCCACACCTGATTATGACTATATATATATATATATATATATATATATATATATATATATATATATATATATATATATGTACTAGCATGGTACCCGTGAGATGCACGGTTTAAAAGTTAAATTTTAATTTGTAATCTTAAAATATTGTAATAGTTTATCATAGGATATTGCAAGACCAACAACAAAAACATTAACATTGAAACTTATTTATTTATTTACAAATTATTAAAAACTTTAGGGTAAACAACATTTGTTATTGAAGTACAATTCTTATTTAGATCATTACAAATTAGAATTTTTAGACCCTTAGGATTTCTAACTCTAGATGCAGCTACATACAATTGTCCATGTATAAAGACGGGTTTCTTTAATAGCAACCCAACATGAGATAGTGTTTGACCTTGACTTTTATTTATTGTCATGGCATATGACAACATTAATGGGAACTGTCTCCTTTGGAATTTGAAAGGCAATCTTGTATCTGATGGAGACATAGAAATTCTAGGTATCAAGGCTGAGCTACCGGTATTGTCACCAGTCATTATTTTGGCCTCAATAACATGCTCGGACAATCTTGTAATAACTAATCTCGTACCATTACATAAGCCTAATGAGTGATCTATATTTCGCAACAACATTACAAGTGATCCAACTTTCAATGTTAATGCATGGTTTGGAATCCCAGATGCTCGCAACCCATTGAGAAACTCTGGAGTGTGAACATCTCCAGTATACAGCTCGTTGAGTCTGATTTATAGGTAGTGTCACAACTGAAGTATGTTTTACACTCAGTTGTATGCAATTCACTTATATACTCATTTATTGCGTTGACATCATCTAGTGTTGGTGCTAGTATAGCACGACTTTGCATATAGGTGTGATCACATCTACCATTCAAAAACCTTGGAAATATGCTATCAACAATCATCTTAATCGGATCACCGTCACATGGTAGTAACAAATCATTTGGAATATCAATATCCGCATAGCCATCATTTGGGTCACCAATTGTTCCATCACCGATAGAAGCAGTCCAATTAGCAAACTCCTAAACTTCAAACTGATCCACACCAACTTCTATTCTATTGAGACGAAGATTCTTTGTCAATCGCAAAACTCTACAATTATTCCACAAATATGAGGAATTTATAGTTGCGCCAACAATATCTTGCCTTGTGCCTTTTGGAATCACAGGTAGTATTTGCCTAAAGTCTCCACCAAATACAATTGTCTTTCCACCAAATGTTTGGCCAGCACTTAAAGGACTGTTGAACCTAAGCAAAGCTCTCATCGTCATATCACGAGCTTCAAAACAATGTTTGTGCATCATAGGAGCTTCATCCCATATTATTAGCTTTGTCTTTATAATCAACTTAGCAAGGTGACTACCATGTTTTATGTTACATGTTGAATCCTCGTTCACTGATATGGGTATTAAAAATCTTGAATGTGCAGTCCGACCACCAGGTAGAAGCAAGGAAGCGATACCACTTGAAGCTACATTAATGACAATATCACCTCTAGAACGCAACGATGCTGATAACGCTTTCCAAATATTATAATTATAAATAATATTTTTGTCCAAATGATTGATATTACAAAAATATAGAAAGTAAAGTAATTAAGGTAATAACATTATTATTATTATTATTATTATTATTATTATTATTATTATTATTATTATTATTATTAAAGGAAAGGAGGGGAATGACGTGTAGTAGTTTAGGGTATATAAGGTATGACTAAATAGAATAATGATTTTATTCTATAATTATTCTATATGTGACTATTAAATTGTAACATTGTTAAAAAGTTTACCATTATGCATATAATGAACAATTGGAGACTAAAATCATTATTTGACCGCAATTTTGCAAATAAAGTTTGCAATTTTCTTGTTTATAAATAACATTATAACCAATAAACATAAACACCTGGTCGTTGACTAATTTTTTTGTTACAATGTCATTGTTACACCTTCAAGCATGTCATTGTTACGCCTGACATGTCATTGTAACCAATAAACATAAACACCTGGTCATTGACTGTACAATGACATGCCTTAACAATTTGGTCATTGACTATTTATTTGTTTAATTAAGTCCGCAACTTTAAAAATCTTAACCAATTCGGTCACTCGTTTGTTTAGCCGTCAAGCGTCCATTTACTCGGGACCAAATTGGTAATTTTGCTATCGTCAATGGACCATTTCGATAATTAGCTCTTCGGTGTAATAAGAGAGGAAATGGTGCATGTGATTAGTACTGTCAAAGCGGGCCGCCCCGCCCCACCGCGGGCCTAATTTCTAGCGGGCTTTTGCGGGCCCGTTAGGCCCGCGGGCTAGGATTCATGCAACCCTAAACCGCCCCGCGCGGATTGGCGAGCACCGCAGACTTTTCTTCTTTTTTTTTTCAATAATACATGTATTCACACAGTGTACGATGAATATATATATATATATATATATATATATATATATATATATATATATATGTATGTATGTATTCACTAATACTGTGAATATGTATATTCACAATACACTCAGTATATATCACAGGGTATGGATTGTGAATATATATATTCACTTCATATATTCACAGTCACTGTGAAGTGAATATATATATTCACTATGAATATATATATTAAAAATAAAAAATATTGCAGGCCCACTTTTTCGCGGGCCTTTTTTTTGGTAGCCCTAACCCACCACACAGCGGGGCGGGTGCGGGCCAACTCGCGGGCTTCGGCCCACTTTGGCGGTATTATATGTGATGACCGAAATGGTCTCTTGACTATAGTGAACTTACCTGTTGGTTTTATGACTTTTGGGTAGTCAAAGACAGACCAACACTACTTATTAGAATAGCAAGAATATAGGAAAAATGTGGGAAAAATATATGGAGAGAATATAAGTATTATATTGCTCAGAATTGCCTCCTCCTTCTCCAAGGATGGTGGGTCTATTTATACATATTTTGGGCCTAGAGCCCTACAAGGAATAAGAATCCTGGACCACCTCATATTGGGATCCCAATTACATTATAAGTAATAAGCCCTAATCCTGCTAATATTACAAATACTAAGTCCAATCCTTATCGAACTCTTCGATAACCGTAGGTTGGGTTTCTTTCTTGGGTCTTCTTGATCTAGTTACTCTCTTAGGCCGATCCATGTGACCCAAGCCTAGTGCATTATCCATCATCCAGTCCCCAACTTTCTTGAGATTTCGTGGACTCGAAGTCTCTGGAAAGTATGCTAAGTGATGCTGTTTAACCCTCTTCGATCGGATCAACCTACAAATAAGATTTCTAAGGTTTTCTAAAAAAATCATTATTTACTTTTTTTTTATCTTATTATTTTATTTTAATTAATTTGTTGTTGTTGTTGTTGTTGTTGTTGTTGTTATTATTATTATTATTATTATTATTATTATTATTATTATTATTATTTTATTTTTTTGGGAGCCCGGCGGAGGTAGTCGGCCATGGCTGACTACACCACCATGGCAGTCGGCCAACTTTCAAATTTTTTTGGTTATATATATATATGAGTTAATTCCTAGTCCTAGACTTACTAGGCGTTTGACAGTTATAGTCCTCCATAATTTTTTTTACCAGATTGTAGCCACGCTTATTGGTCGTTAGACACTTTTAGTCCTCCGTCACATGTGCTGTTAGTTGACCGTGAAAGTGAAGGGCCTTTATGTCTTTTTATGTGCTCTTTTTCTAAGCCTAGTCAATGGTGCCATACAGAATTGATTTCCTCCCTAATAAGAGTGTCTATTTCACCAATCTGAATAAGACAAGACATGAACAACGTAAATTAATTACTGAATAGATCACTATGAGAATGAAAACACAAAAACCTTTCCTTTCCTGGCCCCACAAGATAAACCCAACAACTCTACAAATAACATCAATGAAAATTTAGGCTTTGCAAGCTAACATATGACAGAATCAAATACAGATGATTAAAGAACTCAATCTCCTTAACAAATTGCATTACTATACCATCTATAACCACAATTTGATTACATTTGTCTTGATTCTTTCCAAATCTCATAATGAAAGATGAGTTACCTTGTGGAAACGTTTACCGGCTGCGTTATCGTCAAAGGAATTGAGGCCATCGAGCAACGAGGTTGTCTGGGCGACAAGTTCGGAGGATTCTTGGAACGGCGCGGCCTGTTCTTGAAGAAAGCCTTGATGACGACGTTACCAAGCATCACCTATTTGAAGGCCTTCTTCAGTTTACCGGAAGATCGTTTGAGACCCTTGTCATTGTCGCCGACGGCGGCGGCGGAGTATTTCCCGAAGCCGGTGAGTTGGGTCGACGGCGTCGGCATTGTGGGACGGAGAGGATCAGAAGCCGACCGAACAACGACGAAGCAGAGGTTCTCCTCGCAGTCACGGTCACATGCTGTTAGACTGGTGGGAGGAGGCGGTGGAGAAGGAGGCGAAGAGAGAAGACGATGCAATTAATAATGATGGAATGATGAGGATGTGTGTCCTTGGAAGGGATTGACAGTCAAATACGACCATTGACTAGGCTTAGAAGAATAACACATAAAAAGACATAAAGGTCCTTCACTTTCACGGTCAACTAACGGCACATGTGATTGAGGACTAAAAGTGTCCAACGACTAATAAGCGTGGCTACAATCTGGCAAAAAAAATTATGGAGGACTATAACTGTCAAATGCCTAATAAGTCTAGGATTAAAAAAGGAATTAACTCTCTCTCTCTCTATATATATATATATATATATATATATATATATATATAGAGTTATGATCAGGTGTGGCCTGGTCATTAGGTGTGGCCGTGCGGCCTATTTTCAGCCATTTTCAGCCATTTGATGAGTTGATATGATCTAATGGCTGAAAATAGGCCGCACGGCCACACCTAATGACCAGGCCACACCTGATCATAACTATATATATATATATATATATATATATATATATGTTACAGTACACACCATTCTACATACTAAAACGCACCAGAGGATCGATAAAACACACCATTCCACACAATATGCCAAATACACCTATTTACTTAAAATTCATCAGTATACTTAATAAAACACATCATTCTACGTATTAAAATGTACCACAACGTGCCTCATGTCAGATTATAAGCATACACTATTTACACATATTAGAAAACATGTGCTAAAATATGCACCATTCTACGTATTAAAATGCGCCACACTTATTAGAAACACATGAGTTAAAATACACATCATTCAATGTATTAAAATGCACCAGGCGACGTATTAAAACACACAATTCCACAACATAGTTACACATCATTCTATGTATGAAAATGCACCAGCGAATAGATTAAAACACACCATTCCACAACATAGTTAATGCACCAACATACGTAATAAAACGCACCACAACATGTATTCAAACGCACCACACTATGTACTAAAATGCACCATTCCAATTCACATAATATAAATACTAAAATTACCATAATAACCCCACTTAAACATACGCGAATTTCAGTAGGATTAATGAAATTGGACGGTGCAGATTAGGCCGCATGACCGCACCGGAGCTCGCCGCCGCATTTGAACCAATATATATATATATATATATATATACACACACACACACACACACACACACACACACACACACACACACACACACACACATCTCAGAAAATCTTGCTTGCAAATTCGTCAATCTCTTCTTCTGCACCGATCGTGATTTGGCAGCAAGATCTTTGAGCTCCGACAGACTCCTTCCTAGCTTCAACGCCACCTTCATTTCAAACACTTCCTTGTTTTCTCTTCTCTGCAAATTTTTTTCTTCAAGGTTTGAATCAATGGAGTCTTGAACCAGCTTAAAGAAACCTGCATTGCTGCGATACTTCTCGAACACCATCCCCACTTGTCCGCCGTGCTGTAACGTGTTAACCACGACGACTAATGCTCCGGCGTCCACTCCTATGACGGTGGCGGATGGCCCTACTAATTACGCTCCAATGGCAGCGACGGTGGCGGCGATTCCAGCCATAGTAGCGGCAGTGAGAATGAGGCCGTTGACGGAGGTTAATACCATGGCAGTCGGCTGACTTTCAAATTTTTTTTCTTCCTTTATTAATATTTTTTTCTTTATTAATATTTTATTTCCTTCTTTTACTAATATTATATTATATATATATTTTTCTTTTGGGCCGGTCCATGTAGCCTAGGCCTAGTATATTATTCATTATCCAGTCCCCTACTTTCCTGAGATATCTCTAGAAAGCATGCCTAGTCATCCTCTGGTGATCATCTTCAGTTGAGTCGACATGCAAATAAGATTTTTCCTCCAACCGACCACGTAGCATTATGCAAATACAACAATTTCATACAAATACAACAACAATAATAAAAGAGGATGATGAAAGAATATAATAATTTCGAATGAAGTTAGTTGACCATCCATAGCACATGACAGCTCCTAAATGATAGGCACTAATTTCATACAAATACAACAATAAGTATATACGTATGTAGAACAATATTTAAAGAAATAATTACCAGACAACATAAACATCAAGCATCAAGAATATTCATAAGATACGAAAAGGCTTGAAAAGCCTGGTTAGCCGGCCTCGTTACGAGGAATGCCTCGTTTTGCGAGGGGTGGCCTAAACCAACCACCACGCTCCGAGTGGGGCTCCCTTATGTCTCTAGTGTGAATATGAGTCTTCTAGCCTGAGGTGGGTATGTGTCTTCCAACTTGAGGTGGGTATGTGTTTCTCGCATACTGGCTACTAGGAATGTCTTCCACGTGGGGATACGTCTTCCAACCAGAGGTGGGTATGTGTCTTCCAGCTTGAGGTGGGGATTGCGTATTGCCTAAACTTATTCCTAGGCCTTGTTTTCCTAACTACCCCATGAATTCTTAGACTCTACTTTAGACCATTTTACCTACTTAGACTATTTTCTTATTACCCCTATACTCTATCCCAGACTTCTTACCCATAACTCCTGATTGTACCCTATATCCTTCAATGCCTAACCTTGTCAGGTTTTTACTTTCGATCATCATTTACTGTAATCTGATTATTACCTTGTATGCGTTCATATGCAAATTGTTTGAACTATGTTCCTGTCGGTCTTCAGTCGCTAGTAGGGCAATGAGAAGGCCGAATGATCCATGAAAGGTGTGAGGGCAGCTCACTGGTAACTCGAACTAATAACTTTATTATCATACTATAATGGTCAAAAGTACATGATAACTGACTATACTAGTTTACTTATCTAACTAAGAGTAAGATCTCTTGTGCCACACTCAATTGGTCTTTATCTAGTAGATTACGGACTTGTGTTTCCAATTCTGCTCTTCTTGTTCTTCACATTTATTGCCTCGCCCCTCAAACTCAGTGTTTCGCCTACTAGGACCTTCTCGTGGGGGCTCCATTCCTCAATTAGTAGGGGTGGGATCCCTACTTGGGTGCTCGGGTTGCCACAACCATTGATTGGGACGAACGGCTGGTCGCCCTCTTTGAATGATGTCTTCGATTTCTTTTCGGAGAGTGATGGATTCTCCAGTGGTGTGTCCCAAACGCCTGTGATAACGACAGTACTTAGGACCCTTATCGGATGGTCAGACACGACGTAATTGGTCATCTGGTTGCAAGGGAGCCGGCGGCGGCCGATCCCCTGCAGACGTGTAGTGGGGATGTTGTATTTCATACACTTGATGAGTCCTGGTTATGGGGCCTACTTCATGACGGGGGCTGGGCGGTCTTCTGAGGGTACTTGGTCTACTTTATTTCTTTGATAGTCGGTCCGTTGGACGCGTTCCGATCTCGTCACGGGGTCGCTTTGCTTCCCGTTTTTGCTTTTGTCGTTAGGCTTCTTCCATCTCTGCATATTTATTAGCTCGCTAGATAGCTTGGGCGTATGTCTCAAGCGTATCCCTTCATAGGCAGGCATATAGCTCCCCTAATCTTAGGGCCTCTGTGAAGAGTGTTAAAGCTATTCGGTCATCCAGATCCTCTACCTCTTGTACCTTCTTTTGCCATTATTGGTCCTGATAGGGTGAAAAAAGTCTAGAGAGAAGGTGGGGGGGGGGGTGAATAGACTTTTTAAAGAATTTAAAATATTATAACACTTTAGTAATTTCAACTCTAGGTAACAAGCATAAAGCAAATAACCAAATTAGAGTTCGCAGTGGAAAATAGATACGGTAAAAAGTTCTATTGACAAAATAATTGGGCAAAGTACTAATCCGACCCGGTACGGGTTTTCCTCATCAAAGAAGAATACTAAGGAGCTTAGGCGGACACATGGAAGTCAAACAGCCACCCGTTACATCGACACGGCATATTGATGGGGGGAATTACTGAGCGGCTCCCCATCATTACTCCTCCTACCATTATTACCCGAGTCCCTTACACTCACTAGCAGAAGAATCGTTGCACCCATAGTATAAGTAGTAGGCCCTGTTGAAGAGAAAGGAGAGGCTCTGTTTTTCTTACACGCAAAACTATTGTACTGAAACTATTATTACTTACTTATCAATATTCCTCTGATAACCATTTTTACTGTCATTGGTGCATTCATTCAGAGTCGAGATCAAATCTCAGGCAAAATTTCACAAATTAGTTTATCACTAGAAAAGACACGATCAGATCTCGCAGCTCTCATGGTTCCCGTTACTTGAACTGCAACGGCAACCACAGTCGCGAGGGGATCTTCGTAGCAAGCTCAAAAGCAATCATGGTGGAGAGACACATGTGCCACCTGTAGATTTCCAGGTGACTGCCTAGGTCATTCAGCAGGCGGTGACAGCGGCGGTCCTGGCTCAGGTAGTAGCAGGGATGCAAGGTCAAGCTCTCCCACTGCCCCCTCAAGAAGTAGATGTGGAGTCCCCGTAGAGAGAAAACTCAAGGCCGAGACCGCCTCGGCCATAATGGATGAGGTCGCGCCTTGACCACGGTATGTTCTTAATCAAATCAAATCAAGAAGTAGATGTGGAGTCCCCACGAAGAGAGGAAACACAAGGCCGAAGCTGCCTCAACCATAATTCAAGGCCGAGGCCGCGCCTCGGCCACGGTCTGTTCTTAATCAAATAAAAAACCGACAACAAGAAAAAAGAAAAAAGAGATCGCACAGTCTATTCCCTAAGGGCCAGCACGGGATCGGATCCCACTAGCTACTCGACGGAATGGCGTCTTTTGAACCGAACTCATGACTTAGTTACAAAAACGCTATCCCCAAAGAGATGGTACGGGGCCTGACCTCGCTCACTGCCCTACGGAAGAACCGACCTTTGATCGAGCCTACGGCCAGCTAAAGTAAGCTATGACCTTGCTCACTACCATACGGAAGAGCCGACTTTTGACCGAGCCTATGACTGGTCGAAGTAAGTTATGAGCGCAAAAAAAAAACACGTAAAAAAAAATCATCACAGTTGAGGTTGCCTTGGCTACGCAAGGCCTCGGCTACTTATGACCGAGGCCGTGGCTTGGCTACATACGGCCGAGGCCGCCTCGACAACGCATGGCTGTGGTCGTGCCTCGGCTACTTACTGCCAAGGCCGCTTCGACCACGTATTGCCTCGGTCGTGCCTCGGCCGTGTTTGATCGGTGCCTCAGATATTAGCCGGGGTCGTCCTTGCTATCTTGGCTGCCTCGGCCAGGGTTCCAGCAAAAAAAACTTATTTATCTCGCTTCTCTACGCTTGTAACATATGATATTCGATAGGTGACAAATCTGCACTATTATTACTCCCTAGTTGACTCGGCTAAGCTCTCAAACTTGGGAGTTAGGGGGCTGGTGACAGGATAATTGGGCAAGGTACTAATCCGACCCTAGTTGACTCGGGTGCGCCTCATCAAAGGACAATACTAAGGAGTTGAGGCGGACACATGGAAGTCAAATGGCCTCCTGTTACACTGACACGACACATTGAAGAGGGGAATTACTCAGTGGCTCCCCATCATTACTCCTCCCACCATTATTACCCGAATCCGTTACACTCACCATAAGAAGAGCCGTTGCACCCATAGTATAAGTAGTATGCCCTGTTGAAGAGAAAGGGGAGGCTATGTTTTTCTTACACGGAAAACTATTGTACTAAAAATATTATTACTTACTTATCAATATTACTCCGGTAACCATTTTTACCGTCAGCTATAATCAAATCATGTAAAAATGAAGAGATTTTCTACATGCTATACGTTAGAGTCTCTCGAAATAGCTCAAATATTATGCATGCAAAATATGGTACACATGCAGACGTCGGATCTATCAAACCTAGATGAATTATTCTAAGTAGTGAATGAAGGGGTTTGAAATATTCAATAAAAAGCAAATAGGATGAGGATGAGTCAAGTATGAATTATGCTTTGCATCTGCATGTGATGGCACATAATTTGGTCAAATAATTTCATAAAATTGGTATACAGTGTGTGATCAGTACTGCTTACCGCTTCCTTGAATTCCTTGAGGGCCTTGATTATCATTTCATTCGAATTTTCCCTTGCCAAATTCAAAATTGTTTGGTTTTGTTGCACACGACCTTCAATGTCAAATGGAATGGGTCTAGGAGTAGATGTGCCACCTTCATGTTCACCAGTTTGTCCAAAATCCACATGTTCCTCGTCTACTTCTTCCACATCATCATGATCATGAGCATTGGTGTCAACTTCAATATTTTCCCTTTTGAGTGTTCTCGGCCTCAACCTCCTCAACACCAATATCAACTTGAAGTTGTTCACTAACATGTGTGTCAACCTCAACATGCTCAACATCTCTCAAGTTAGCCTCAACACCAACGTTTGGAACATCTTCTGGTGGTTGGTCAACCTCAACTTGTGATCTCTCACGTGTTTCAACCACAACATCTTTATTTGTTTCTCTCAAGTTAGCCTCATCCTCAATTTGCTCTTGATCTATCTCAACCTCAACACTTGTTTCATCACCTACGGCTTGTTGCATCTCATGAACATCACTCTCGGCCTCAATCTCAACTTCAACATCAAATTGATTTCCACCTTCATGCATTCCGTCTTCTTGATGAAATTCCGGCTCCCCTTCATAATTTTCACCAGGAATTGCTTGATCATTCATTAAAACTTCCATAAAATCACCACCAATGTCATCAACCGTGTTGACTGCCACCAATTCTCTTCCGGTCACAACTTCCTCTTCATTTACCCTAACTTCAACTCTAGGTGCCTGTTTTATCTTATTAACTGATATAATTTGTTTGATTGGCAAATCTTCTTCTACGACATCCTCCGGTCCGGGTTTCTTGGCATTAACTCGAAACAAGAACTTGTTGTTAGCTATTGGCTTTGGTTGACTCATTTGGACACATTTTTTTCTCAACAATTCACCAATCAACATACCATACCCAAGTTTATCATTAGACTTTACCATCTCCACCAATCTTTCGTACATAATGCCACTCCAATCCAACTCATTTTTAGTTTTCAAAATAACATATATAATACTAGAGATTTGAGAGGTTAGCCTATCATATCCACCAAGCTTACACAAAACACATTTAGCAATAATTTTCAATAATTTTCCATACTCCCAAATCAAATACTTACGCTTTCTGGACAATTTTGGTACAATAATGTGAACATTCTTACGTACCATACTCCAATAGTCATTCGAATCAAACACAAAATCCTCAAATCTAACATCATGCTCGAAGAAATCAAACAAATTTCTAAAATCATCCAAATCAATTCTCACATGAACACCACTAACCATATATTCAATATAAGATACTCTATTCAAAGCATGCTCAAAGAATTCTACAACTTCATCAACAAATATTCCAACATATTTGAAAGTGCAAACCTTTAGAATGACACTTCTTTCCAATCCACTTAGAACATTTTGAGCAATTATTGGGTTGATTGAGATGTTTAAGAAGTCGGTTTTGTCAAGTAGGTGCTCGTAATTGATCTTCTCATTGGATGATTCGGCTTGGGTGTCTTCAAGTAGAGAAACACTTGTAGAAGCCATATTTTGGATCACTTTTGTGTGGGTAGACTTGAATGGTAAAATTTGAGAGTGAATTTGGGAATACTTGGCTACGAAGGTTGACGGGTAGGGTGTGGAAGATGAAGGATAAAATTTTGGTTTTAAATGGTGAGTGGGAATAAGGGATTCTTATAGGTTGAAAAAGAGGCACATAAGGTCTAAATTACCATTGTCATAAAAGCATTTTATTTGATAGTCTAGAAGGTTAATATTGTCAAAGCATGGTAAGGTTGAATTTTGCTCAATTGTTCCAGTGAATGAGAAATTCGGTGCATCTAAAGATAAAATAGGAGTATAAATGTATCACATCACATACTTATTGCATTGAAGAATTTTTAAAAGTAAAAGCTGACACAATTGCAAACATTCTTCAAACATTTAATGCAATTCTGATCAGATTATAGAACTTTGTGAAGGAAATAGATAAGTCAAAGTATTGTCTAGGAAATGTAAGTTCCAACAGTAAATATATCAGGAAATCTACCACAGGAAGTTATCAATTTCTAATGCATGGAAATGATACACGTAAACCCATTTCACAAGAGTCATGCAAAACAAGTAGGATGATTTTAAAAGCAATGCAATCCAATTTTAAATACAAGACACGTAAATTGCACTGGCATGCGTAAGAATTAAGATACACAAATAAATACATGTTGTACGTATGTAAAACAAATTTTCCTAAGCAATTAAACACATATAAATATAATAAGCAGTCACAAAAAAATTTAACACACATATAAAACATATAAACTTCAATAATTAAAATAAATCATGAGCTTAAGAGATAAATAATTTTGATACTTAGCTCATTTTGATCATATCCATCTCGTGCCTTAAAGTAATGAACCTCGATTCGCATAAAGGCTTTGTGAGAATGTCAGCAATTTGATTTTTCGTGGGTATGTACTTGATCTTTAAGTCCTTTTCGATGTGATCTCGAATGAAATGATGTCTCACATCTATGTGCTTGGTACATGAGTGTAGCACTAGATTTTGGGTAATCGCAATTGCAGTAGTATTATCACAGAAAATACTAATGTCATCGTAATAAATCTCGTAATCTTTTATTTGTTGCTTCATCCATAGAATTTGTGCACAACAACTCCCTATTGCGATATATTCTGCTTCGGCTGTGCTTGTAGCAATGGAGTTTTGTTTCTTGCTGAACCAAGAGACTAATCTTCCCCCTAAGATCTGGGACGTTCCTGAGGTACTTTTTTTTGTCTATTTTGCATCTTGCAAAATCTGCATCTGAAAATTCGGTTAGTTCAAAATTACCTTCCTTGGGATACCATAATTAGAGCCGTCAAAACGGGTTTTGTTCGCCGGGCTAACCCATCCCCCCCCCCCCAAGGGGCAGGGAGGGCTATAATTTTCTGTCTTTTTAGCCCGCCCTCGCCTAATTCGCGGGCTTGGTGGGCCCCCGCCAACCCGCCTATTAAAACAAAAAAAAAATCACATTTCCTCATTTCCTACCCATTAAGTCCATATAATTACCATAAGGCCTAAAACTCTAAAGGCCACAAGACATTACCTAACATAATTACATACGGAGTATTTACATAATTTCCTTCCCAGATTCGCAAAATCGCAGCTTCCCACTTTCCTTACCTTTATTTCTTTAAATCTTTAAAAGTTTAATTTAATTGATTTTATTTAATTAGTCCAGCGTATGATTTTGACAATGTAAAATTTTCAGTGTATGAAAGCATGAAAGTTGAAGCATATATTTAGTGCGTATATTTGCTAGTATTTTACTGTCAGTTTATATTTAGTGGATAACATATGTAATATGTTTATATGTTATAGGGAAGGGAAGTCGCATAAAAAGAAAGTTAATTTTAGCGGGCCCCCGCCTAACCCCGTGGCCTAAGGCGGGGCGGGGCGGGTTGCCCCATCTTAGGCCTACATTTTGGCGGGCTTTTTAGCCCGCCCCTCCAAAAGGGTGGGTTATGGCGGGCCCCATCCCGCCAGCCCGCTTTAACAGCTCTAACCATAATCCCACATTGATAGTTTCTTTGGGATAACGGATAATCTTCTTGGTTGCTTGAAAATGACTTTCTTTTGAGTATGATTGGAATCTAGCACATACACCTACTAAGTATGATATATCACGTCTACTTGCAGTGAGGTATAGTAGAGATCCAATTATTCCTCGATATTTTGTTTGGTCAACTTCTTTGCCTTCTTCATCCTTGTCTTGTCTAAGTGCAGTGCTCATTGGAATTTTGACTAAACCTTTTCCTTCCGTTCCAAAATTTTTGATGAGATCTTTTGTGTTTTTGGCCTGGTTGATAAAGATGTCTTCCTTTAATTGTTTGACTTGTAGTCCAAGGAAGTAATTTAATTCACCCATCATGCTCATTTCGAATCTGTTATGCATAAGCTTAGAAAATTTCTCACACAAGGATTTATTAGTACTTCTAAAGATAATATCATCGACATAAGTTTGTACCAATAAAATATTATTCTTTTCTTTGGTAAACCCACAACTAATTAAGAATATTGATAGGGTATCATACCAAGCTCTAGATGCTTGTTTTAACCCATATAATGTCATATTTAGTTTATAGATCTTATCAACATTACCTTTTACCTAAAAACCGGGTGGTTGTTCAACATAGACTTCTTCTTCAAGTAAACAATTTAGGAATGCGCTTCTCACGTCCATTTGGTAGATGGTGAAATTCTTGTATGCTGCGTAGGCTAGAAAAATTCGGATTGCTTCAAGTCGTGCAACTGGGGCGAATGTTTCATTAAAATCAATTCATTCTTCCTGTGAATAGCCCTTTGCAACTAGCCTTGCTTTATTTCTAACAATGATTCCATCTTCATTGGCTTTGTTCCTAAAGACCCATTTAGTTCCAGTGACGTTGTGATCTTTTGGTCCAGGAACAAGCTCCCATACGTCATTTCTTTCAAATTGATTTAGTTCTTCTTGCATGGCCTCAATCCAGCTTAAGTCACTTAGAGCTTCATCTACTTCTTGTGGTTCGATCTGAGATAGAAAACATGCATATAAAGTGTCTCTCGTAGATGACCTGGTTTTCATGCCTTCTTGTAAGTTTCCAATAATAAGATCTTGAGGATGACTTCTTAGCCATTTTTGATCAGGTTGAGAAGCATCCTGGACGTTGATAGTGGGTGGAGGTTGACTTGCATGGGTAGATTGTGTTGGTCCCAAGGGGATGGGGTACAAGTCTAGAGGGGGGGGGGTGAATAGACTTGTATAAGATTTTGCAAATCTTTTTCGACTTCTCGTGTGTATTGGACTTAGGATGTTTAGGTCCGATACCTCACAAGATGAAGACAAAGTTTTATGCACAGCGGAAAAGTTATCCCCTTTTAGTTAGCACGAGTTTGAGTTAGTTCGAGAGGTGCGGTTATATGCAGTGCAGTTCGAGAGTTAGATAGCGAGAGATAAAAGCTGAAAGTAAATGCGAGAGAGATTTTTAAGTGGTTCGGCCAACCCGCCTACGTCCACTCTTCTTCCAGAAACTCCCTGGAAGGATTGCACTAAAACTTCCCTTTTTAGTACAATATCGAGCGCTTGAGCTTTGATCACGAAGCCCGCCTCAAGCCTCAGGTTTTTTGCCCCGCTTCTTGTTACTCCACCTATCGAGCACTTGAGCTTTGATCACCAAGCCCGCCTCAAGCCTCAGGATCTTCACAAGACAGCTCCCAGGTTACTCCGCCTCTCCTCAGGTTTTTCTCCCCGCTTCCAGTTACTCCACCTCTCGAGCACTTGAGCTTTGATCACCAAGCCCGCCTCAAGCCTCAGGATCTTCACTAGACAGCTGCCAGGTTACTCCGCCTCTTCTTGCTTAATCCAAAGCAAGGACCTTTGGTTGTCACAGTTGAGTGTAACAAGCTCCAATCTAACCAAAAGCTATTGTTGAATCAGCTTCGATGTAGAGCAGCTTCGGTCACCTTCTAGATGTATAGCAGTTTAAGCTTTGTAACTCTCTCAAACACTAAGATGTGTTTTTCTCGCTGTTTTGAATATCAGGATGATATTCCAAATTGAGCACTTGCACTTTTGAACGTTTGAATCTGACACCTCTTAAGATTTTCGAATGAACCAACTAACTCCACTTTGAACTTGTGTCTTCACGTCCTTTTTATATGAGAGTTGAGGAATAATTCCGTTGGAGGGAAAATTATTCCGTTTGAAATCTGTCTCCCATGCTATGTATGGGACTTGCATCTTTTCAGCATTTTTCATGGAGTGGTGGTCTTGTAACTTGAACCTTTTGTTTGGTAGTGGATATTCCATAATCTACTTTCTTGAGTCCATGCTCCACTTGCTACTTTTGGTAAAAGTTACTCTTTTTAAATTCCCATTGATCCTCGTTTTAGGGAATAAGACCGACTTTGGATTAGTGCACCTTCTATTCGTTTGTTGTGGAATTCTGATGTGGCATCCACTTCTGGCACCTCCTTAATATTTTATCTCCATGATATTCTTCTTCTCCAAACTTTATTCATGCTTCCTGACCGTCATTCAGCCTTTTGGAGAAGTGTCAGTTTATCGAGACCAAGATTGATGTCTCGATTGTTTGATGTCTTGATCCCCATGTATCGAGAGATCTATCTCTCGAACTCTGCTTATGTCTCGAACTGGGTTGTTGTATCGAGAGATCCTATCTCTCGGACTCTGCTTATGTCTCGAGACTTAGTTGATGTCTCGCAGACCCTTATTCCTCCAGTGTTGTCCCGTGCCTTCTTCTGATCTATCTATAAGATTACAACACGAGACTTTCTAAGATGTTCACACAAGTTTCACCTTAAGCTTAAATATTTTCCGAGTTGAGCTCAAGTTACCCGGTTGTATCTTCGCTCTTAGTTTACTTGTCGAACTTACATATAATTTATATCTTTCGAGACTTAGGGGATTATAGATTACATTTGGTACCATCAAAACCTATTACAATATGTTCCTAACAGATTGATCTTGGTTAACTTGGTCAGCCTCATCCTCTCTTCTAGGGTTTGTTTAATTTAAACAGTTAGCCTCATGCTCAAGATTTGTATCATTTTTTAGGTTAGCCCCATCCACATGGTTTACTTCATTTCTAGGATTGGCATCATCCTCTCCCCTAGTGTGTAACACGTCTCTACTTCCAAATTTGGAATTATCTAGTTCCAAATCACTTAATCCCTACAAGATCTCAATCTCAGACGAATCATTAGTATTACTTAAGATATTTGGTACATTTTTACCAATTTTTGAAACATCTGCTTCCTTGATTTTTGCTGATTCATCAAACACAACATAAATTGATTCTTCTACCACCATTGTTGATTTATTCAATACTCTGAATGCTCTGCTGGTGGAAGAGTATCCCAAAAATATTGCTTCATCTGCACGCTCATCAAATAATTGAATAGAATAATAATTAAGATTTTAATTATACAATATTTCAATTTAATTAATTATTTATTTAATAATTAGTATTATAATTTGAATATAATAATTCGAATAATTAAGATTTTAATTATAGAATATTTTAATTTAATTAGTTATGTATTTAATGATTAGAATATTTTAATTATATTTTATTAAAATTAAGAGTTAAATAATGTCAAATTCTAATTATTAATATTTAAAAATAAGTAAGGCTTATTCGTTGAACAAGCATAATAGTTAGGCTTGTTTAGTAATATTTTGTGCTTTAAAATAGCAAGATTGATTTGTAATTTATTAATTAGAATAAATGAACTAAATTTAGAATTGCATGATTGATTTGAATGCATTTTCGAAGTAGAATATTTTATTTCAAATAGTAATGAATATTTTTATTATCTTTTACAGTTATGGCTGCACAAAGACAATTACATCCGGGCCCGATTAATCTGTCGGTGTTGACATTTCAGCATAGGCATCGGTCTACGTCCATATTGATGGATCCAGATTTTAATGCACATATTAAACCATGCCAATACGATGGCCAAACAGTGGTGCCCAGCGATGAAAGAATGAGTAATTACTTGCGTATTGCTGGGTTCTACGGGGAATCGCATCTTAGAGATATAAGGTTGGATCATCCAATGTGGTGCCTCATTAAATGAAGCGGTTAGTATGTTCAATAACGGTTAACGGTTTTTTTTTTAAATGGGGTGATTAATAATGCATGATTATATATATGTTATGTGAAGATATGTCGTATATTTGATGCAGATTCACTACATTCGTGAATTGCATATAAGTACCAGAGAAGCTCGCGAGGATGGAGTGCGAGCTCTTGATCTGGTTCGGGAACTTCACATTAGCTCGCTTGACCATTTAGAGCGTGCTAGCTATGCTTACTATGCAGACGTACCCCCCCCCCCCCCCCCCCATTTATTCAATGACGCACCAGTATACGAGACAAGGGTGCAGCATCGCCGTCCAGATTTACGACGGCATCGAGAGAACATGCGGGGTAAGCATGAAAAAACTTTACTATCAGGCTTGTTCACTGAAAAACCCTAAAACTTCGGCTTTTCTCAGTTTTGAAATGACAATTCCCTCAGTCGTGAAATTGAATTCATCTGAGCACTAGGACTTCAAAGCAATACTGAAATGACAATTCCCTCAATTGTGGAATTGAATTAAGCATGAAAAAGCCTTACTATCAGGCTTGTTCACAGAAAAAGCCTAAAAATTAGGCTTTTTCTTAGTTTTGAAATGACAATTCATTCACTCGTGAAATTGAATTCATCTGAACACTAGCACTTCAAAGCAATATTGAAATGACAATTCCCTTAGGAATTGAATTAAGCACGAAAAAGCCTTACTATCACGCTTGTTCACTGAAAAAGCCTACTAGGACTTCAAAACAATATTGAAATGACAATTTCCTCACCCGTGAAAATTGAAATTTTCACGCACGCTATTTAAATTGCACGAATAGTCGAATTATCATTTCAATATTACATTGATTCAGTAACGTGAACACTCAGAGATATATTTGTAGAGTTTTCGAAGGTCTCATGCGTCAACCGACAACGTTATAACCACACCAAACGTTATTTCGCACATACAATAAACGGACGGAAATTATTGTATGTAGTTGTTGAGCGTACTTCGCGAGATAAATATATTTGTTTTGCACCTCCATCATGGGTAAAATATATGAACATGTTAGGACTAAATGTATCAGATCCAATAGCTTTTTAAAATTTTCAAGATGCTGAGCGATATACGTATGACATCCTATAGCACGGCTTACAAACACTTCTCCTTCCATCACGTAAGTAGTTCTATATTTTCGTTTTTATATTTTGGGTATTATTTTAAATGTGAATTTGTAACTATATTTTTCTATAGTGTAGCTTGTAATGATCAAAAACATTTGCCAGATATTACTAGATGCACTATTGTATGGTTTTCTATTACAATTACATCGCATGTAACAATGGTAACTTTATGATTTTTACTTCGATCTTTTATTTTTTATAATGCAACTGGTTTCTAACTATATATATTTTAGAAAATTCCACAATGCATGTATTGACATCTAACGCACCACTTCACAACAACTGCCATTTTGAAACATGGTATGTGGTTCGCAATAGAAATTTCAGTTGAAAACATGCACTTCACTACAAAAGTGGCTGAATTTATTAGTGCGAATTCGTTAAACCGTGTAGACAGGGTGCTTTTTAGACATACGGGTTTCTTCGCTTTTGAAACCTTCTTCTATGACGTATTTGGCACATTGATAACGTACCCTCGCCGTCGTATTACAAACTAGCTTCCTTCTCGCCCATACCCACATCAAACAGGTAACTACATACTATAATGTGTCGCCTCTTTGTAACAAATTGTTTGTTACATATTACCAGAACAATTAATTACTCTTTTTATGCATTAGACCTAATACGTGTTAAGGCAAAGTCTGCTTTGCCCCAAGCATATTCACTTGATGTGCAAAGATGTCGTTCATTCTATACTGATTTCTCAAGACCTCTTGCGGTGAGAAACAATATTCAATCTTAATATTTTACCTCCACATCTATCATCTAACAATTATTTACTTATTAATTTCCTTCTTACGTTTCTCTAGTTGTCTAAATTCCTTAGAGATTCAGATGCATTTTCTGATTAGACGCTGAAAATACTAGTTGGAACTCGAAAGCTGGAGGTCTACCTTGACACAACTTTTTTCGCAGAACAGTGGGAGGAAATAACAACGCATTTTAACATTAATACAACAGATGATATTGTTTTATTCGCAATGGAGGACAATGTTGTACTACTCGTGGTTCTTGGTCAATGTCAAGTTGAAAATATTTATCCTTAGTCGGTTAAATATTTCATTCATGACAATGTGTATGGTGAACTTAACGCATTAAATATATGATCTGAAATATGAAGGAATCGTTCGACATGCACTATTGTGTTATTGTTGGATTTTTTTTCCAAAGTGTTTTTGTGTTTTTGTTATTGTTGGATAAGTATGCCCATTCATAACACTAACATAAAAATTACTAACAACGAGGGAAAAATAATGAAAATAAGCCTAAAGGTTAGACCTGGGTAGACGTGTCACACAGACTGAAAAAACCTAACATTTAAGTTTTTTTCAGTACTTTTTTTTCCCAATCAACCAGCACATTTTCAATACTTTTTTTTACTACTTCGTGTTTTTTAAGCTTGTAACTCTTGTTTATGTATATCATGCAACACCAACTCATAATGTCTCCAAAACAAACAACATACTCCGAATTTTGTAATTCTTCCTTGTAATTCGTCCCCTACCACATTCTTCTCACACAATATGGCCAATGTTTCAGATAACAATTGTCAATTATTCATTTTTTGGGGTGGTGAAATTTGTCAATATTCAACACCACCTCAACTTTACTACACAATACCGCCCCAATTGGTCATTACTATTCATGTCAATTCCGGATTACCTTATGTAGTCAATTTGATCCGGAATGCAATTAGAGTAAGTTCGGATTGCATATTACAAATTACTGCCCGACTCCTAATTGATAGCCCATTGGGTGTCATGCAAATGACATATCGTATAATCAATGATGTAGAGTGGGAATACTATGTATTCCAAACAACAAATCTTGGTGAGCTACACATTTATGTTATACAAGAGCTTCACAACCCTTCACCTTCGCAAAACACATTCACTGCTTTGTTGGCATGGAACAAATCATCCTCTGCAGATTTTGGTGCATACGAACCGTATGTCGAATTCTTTCGCCATGACCATCTATTGGAGAGTCTAACCACTAATACATAACAACCTTCTGGTCAGACATTCTTACTAGAAACCTCCAAGCAAATCAGTTTATCAGAGAGTAGCTCATCTGATGAGCTAGTATCAAACACCTCTGATAGTTCAGATGGAGGAGCTACAAATCACAACAATATGAATCAATTTACATTCCCGTTTGATTCATTTCAACAAGTTAGACAGGAGGATGCACAACCTAGCCGTGGAAGTAGGGTAGCTGATTCAGAAATCCCGTTTTTTCATGCCCTGGTATCATTTAATACCGGGTTTGAAGAAGAGGACGACTACAAAATACCATCTTACGATCCTAAATCTGGGGTGCTTCAAATCGTAATGGTTTTCCCCAACTTCGATGAATTACATCAAGCTGTTATCAGTTTTCACATCCGTGAAAGGAAAGAATTTTGGTCTTCCTACAAAAAAACACCTCTTGGCGTGCAGTGTGTGCGAACTTCATGTCAAAATAAAACCCGTGTTATTATTGGATGTTGTTTGCAAGTAAATTGAAAGGGTCGATAGGGGAATGGCAGATAAAAAAATTGACTAATACCCATGTATGCAGACATGATTTCAATGACGGGGGAGTTGACAAAATGTGCAGAAGCAAACTTATCGCCGCTCTTGTCACGCATAAGATCCGCACTTTTCAACTGGACATGGTTCATGACACTACTCGCCACACATGTCTTCCCCGATTATGAGTCGGTGTGCATCATTTCGAATATGCATGCTGGGATCGATGCGGCGTTCAGGGATTTCTCTGCATTACATCCCGCACGAGTCCAATGCTGATATTGTCTTAGACACATCCAGAGTAATGTCATGACCTGGAATCGGAATAGAAGACTGCGAGCATTAATCTGGGAAGTTAGTACTGCAACCACACGCCAAGAATTGGGAATAAAATGGAGAGAATAAGAGCTGAATGGCCTGCAACGTACAATTATCTGGCAAGTATTGACGTTGAAAAATAGGCGTTATCTCACGATGGTGGTCACCACTATGGCATTATGACAACCAATTCATCCGAATCTTTTAACAATTCTCTTAAGGGTTGTCTTATGTTGCTAATTACTGCGCTTGCAAGGCTCACTTTCCATAAAATAAGGATAATGTTTGCCGATAGGAGAACAGCTGGCCAAAGGATGCGGGAAGCAAGGTTGCGTTGGCCTAAGAAAGTTTTTGGCGAGTTGGCACAACGAGAGCAACAGGCATTCAATGCAACCATTGAGAGGTATAATGACTCAACGGGATTGTACGGGGTTGCTCTTGAAAGACGGCATGCCACACAACGTCCCCTACGCTTTCATAAAGTTTTTTTGAACGACTCTAGCTGCTATTGTGGAAAGTGGAATGCCAACACCTTCTTACCTTGTGCACACATCATTGCAGCATGCCACTTCAAAAAAGTTACGTATGACTCATTTGTGCCAAATGTGTTCTCCATGGAACATTATATGGCGAGTTGTGCAGCTGATTTCTTTCCACCGTGCAATGAAATTCAATGGAGGAGTGAGCGCATTCTACTTCCACCGTCTTCGGCTAGACGAGATTCACGTCCAGGCCAACGACGAACTCGTCGCTTTCAAAATGAAATGGACTTTAGGAACATGACAGCAACGCGATGATGTAATAATTGCCGGGCACAAACTCATGTTTCAAACCAGTGCCCAGCATTAAATTATCACTTGTAGGGTACATTTCTTATTTACTTGCAAACATTGTATCACAAATCTGCAGTTTGTATTAAAAAAATTACACATTTTTTTTCTTTTAAAATTTGTTCTCTTCAATATTTACTTTATGACAGAACTACACTAAATATTTGAACCCTTGTAACTTTTTATCAGTACCAAAAATTAGATATTCATACTAAGTAAACAAAATTTATTCTGATGAACTTAACTACGTAAATATTTGATTATAAATTTTAAAGACTTTATATATTTACCTTATTATATGTCAATTTATACTTTTTTTATTCATTAACAAATCATAAATATATTTATTAACTATACACAATTATTACTAATCATTAATATAATTATTACAATCATAAATAATTAGTTTAATAATTACCTGATGAATACTTTAAGATATTAAATCATAATTTTTTTAAATAATTATACACAATTATTTTTAAAAATTACTATCATAAAATTTTTTTTTAAACAACTATACACATGTGTATTTTGTTCATTGTATTATGTGGTATTTTTTTTTTTAAATAACAAAAAAAAAACCTAATTCTTAGGCTTGTTTTGCATTAAGAGGACCGTCAAACAAGCCTAAGCTTAGTATTTTTTTTCCCTATTGGAATCCCACCTCATTCCGCTCCTGTTTGGGAAACCATGTCAAATTGCCTCTCCGCGATGAGTTAATGATTCCGCGAAATGCAAAGGGATCGAGGGGGCGGAGGAGTTTCGTCTAGGTAAGCCAATAAACGATGCCTTAGATAAGCACTTGGAGAAGTCCTCCCCCTCAACCTCAAGGACAAGGCGGTTGTGCTCTCCACCTCCGCTGCTGTTGCCAAATCCAATCAGGAAACTATTGCTTCCAAGAACAAGTGCTCCGACGGTCAGATTCTTCTCTGCAAATATCCCATTTTGCAATCCGGTGTTTTGGAAATGATTTGATTTTTAACATTTATTTCTGCTCATACTGTTCTACCTTTATGTACTCAATTGAAACTAGTAGCGTTACTTCATTAATCATTAGTATGGTGCAATTATCCTGTATCAGTATGTAGTATTTTCTCTTTCTGCAAAGCGTTTATGTCTGAGATATATTGAGGTTTATGTATCTCAGTACAAATTATAAAACACTATTGTACTTCCCTGTCATATCATTGGTAAACAATGCTAAATGAATTCTCAGGTTATTCTCATCTTCACATTGGATTGTTGGGGTGACGCTAGTCTTATGAATTCTTGCAGTGTTCCATTCTAGTTCTAGTAGATAGCTTTTCCCATTTAGGTCTGCACGATTAAACTATTTGGTGTTAGCTTATGGTTTGTTATGCACATGAATGTCTTATGTTCTAGCTTTCTTTACAGGAAGGTCGAAAAGTGGCAGATCAGCTGCCTTGAGGACTACTATAGTAGACCAGAGAGTTATTTTTGCATATAGACTATAGTGCTGTGAAGAGAATTGTTCCATGAAATTCCAAGACAGCACAGTTTCTACGGGCTTATACTGGAAACTAACCCTTTTTAATTTTTACTGACATTCTAATTGCCAATTTTAAAGGAAAGTAGGACAGAGTCCCTCTTTTAATTTGAAAACCTTTACATTAATAGTAGTTGATTGGAGTTTTTTTTCCAGTTTTTTGGCATATCACTAATTTTGTAGAAGATGCTACTTTCCTGAATGATGCCCGTGCCAATAGTGTCAAACTGTCAATGTTTTCTCCATCTAGCAAGGCAATGTAATACCTTACCATGTTCAATAGCTAGTCTTTTAACATATTTTAAATTATTTGATATATACAACTTCCACCCCTAAAAATTTTCAATTGCTCATTCACTATTCTGTTGTTTTTTCCCCTATACAACGCTAATAGGTTTTGTTTAGAAGGGCTTGTCTTTCTGATCTTGTTTTTGGTCCTTCATTTTTTGGTAAATGATGAATACCATGTGGTTCATATGCGATCATTTTGTTTAACTTGAACAGCCAATATGCTGGAATTTTGACATTATATTTGCAGAAGAATCTGAAACAGACAGTGAAGAGTCTGATGTTAGTGGTTTTGATGGGGATGATACATCATGGATTTCATGGTTCTGCAACTTGCAAGGAAATGACTTTTTTTTCTGAGTTGATGATGAATATATTCAGGATGGTTTCAACCTTTGTGGACTAAGCAGTCAAGTTCCATACTACGAATATGCACTTGACCTCATTCTGGATGTTGAGTCCTCTCATGGTGAGTCTTGTATATAACATAAATTGTTTTTTTGCAGTTTGAGATAATTGGTTAATGAGCATCTGTACATTATGGTTTTCTACTGGCTCTATAGTGTCCTTTCATGGATGTGAATATGTGATATGTTTACCAAAGGGCAAAATGAATTTGTTGAGTCTGCAGCAGAGATGTTGTATGGTCTGATTCACGTGAGATATATTTTGACAAGCAAGGGAATTGCTGCAATGGTAATGAGTTGTTAATGATTGTTACTGTTATAAGTTATAACTAATCTAGTCATGTGTTTTTATTGGCCATTGAATTTGTTGTTGAAACCATTCATAGTTAGACAAGTACAAAAACTATGAATTTGGGATATGTCCCCTAGTGTACTGCTATGGACAGCCTTGTCTTCCTGTTGGTCAGTCAGACATCCCAAGATCAAGTACTGTAAAAATGTACTGCCCCAAATGCGAGGATATCTATTACCTGCGATCCAAGTACCACGGCAGTATCCTTGCATTACACTGAACCTTTCTTATATTACTGATCTTTGTAATCTGCATTTTCAGTTTGACAATTATATAGGCTCTCTCTTGCGCCACTCTTTTGTATCACAACTTGTCTTCTGCCTAATTAAAGCTGAGTAGAATTCTTCTCATGCGTAGTTTTGTTTTGTTTTTTTTTTTTTTTTTTTTTTTTTTTTT